>NC_079189.1:202814770-203177270 GCF_029499605.1 Hyla sarda
TCTTCTGTGTATGGAAATACCCCATGTGTGAACGTCAAGTGCTCTGCTGGCGCAATACAATGCTCAGAAGAGAAGGAACACCATTGAGCGTTTGGAAAGAGAATTTGTTTGGAATGGAAGTCAGGGGCCATGTGCGTTTACAAAGCCCCCCATGGTGCCAGAACAGTGGACCACCCCACATGTGACCCCATTTTGGAAACTACACCCACCAGAATTTAATAAGGGGTGCAGTGAGTATTTACACCCCACTGGCATCTGACAGATCTTTGGAACAGTGGGCTGTGCAAATTAAAAATTACATTTTTCATTTTCACGGACCACTGTTCCAAAATTCTGTCAGACACCTGTGGGGGGGGGGGTAAATGCTCACTGCACCCCTTATTACATTACATGAGGGGTGTAGTTTCCAAAATGGGGTCATGTTGGGGGGGGGCTTTGTAAACACACGTGGCCTTCATTTCCGGACAAATTTTCTCTTCAAAATCCCAATGGCACACCTTCTGAGCATTGTAGTGCGCCCGTAGAGCACTTTACATTCATATATGGGGTATTTTCTCACTCAGAAGAAATGGGGTTACAAATTTTGGGGGGGCTTTTTTCCTATTTTCCCTTGTAAAAATGAAAAATTTAGGGTAACACCAGCATTTTTGTGAAAACATTTTTTTTCATTTTCCCATCCAACTTTAATGAAAATTCTTCAAACACCTGTGGGGTGTTAAGGCTCACTTTACCCCTTGTTACGTTCCGTGAGGGGTGTAGTTTCCAAAATGGGGTCACATGTGGGTATTTATTTTTTTGCGTTTATGTCAGAACCGCTGTCAAATCAGCCACCCCTGTGCAAATCACCAATTTAGGTCTCAAATGTGCATGGTGCACTCTCACTCCTGAGCCTTTTTGTGCGCCCGCAGATGCGGTATTTACGTAATCAGGAGAAATTGCGTTACAAATTTTGGTGGTCTTTTTTTGCTTTTACCTCATGTGAAAATAAAAAGTAATGGGCAACAGCAGCATGTTAGTGTAAAATTTTTTACACTAATAGGCTGGTGTAGCCCCCAACTGTTCCCTTTCATAAGGGGTAAAAGGAGAAAAAGCCCCCCAAAATTTGTAGTGCAATTTCTCCAGAGTATGGAAATATCCCATATGTGGCCCTAAACTGTTTTTTTGAAATACGACAGGGCTCCGAAGGGAGAGAGCGCATTTGAGGAATACATTAGGGATTGCAAAGGGGTGGACATAGGGGTATTCTATGCCAGTGATTCCAAAACAGGGTGCCTCCAGCTGTTGCTAAACTCCCAGCATGCCTGGACAGTCAGTGGCTGTTCGGAAATGCTGGGAGTTGTTGTTTTGCAACAGCTGGAGGCTCCGTTTTGGAAGCACTGCCATACAATACGTTTTCATTTTTATTGGAGGGGGGGGGGGACAGTGTAAGGGGTGTATATGTTGTGTTATACCTTTTATTTTGTGTTAGTGTAGTGTTGTTAGGGTACATTCGCACTGGCAGGTTATGGTTAGTTTCTCGCTAGGAGTTTGCGCTGCGGCTGAAGCAGAAAACTCACTGTAAACCTACCCATGTGAATGTACCCTGTACATTCACATGGGGGGGGGCAAACCTCCAGCTGTTTCAAAACTACAACTCCCAGCATGCACTGACAGACCGTGCATGCTGGGAGTTGTACTTTTGCAACACCTGGAGGCACACTGGTTGGAAAACCTTCAGTTGGGTTCTATTACCTAACTAAGTAACCAGTGTGCCTCCAGCTGATGCAAAACTAGAACTCCCAGCATGTACTGATCGCCGAAGCACATGCTGTGAGACGTAGTTATGCAACAGCTGGAGGTACGCAACTACTACTCCCAGCATGCCGAGACAGCTGTTTGCTGTTTGGGCAGTTTTGCAACATCTAGAGGGCTACCGTTTAAAGACCACTGTATAGTGGTCTCAAACTGTAGCCCTCCAGATGTTGCTAGGCAACTCACCGGCCTCTGTAGGATCCAGGGAGCCAGCCGCATGACATCGCCGCCCGCCGATCACCGTCGCCCGCAGCCTCCGGGTGGGTAAGTGGATCTTCTGCCGCCGGTCCTCTGTCAGTTTCCCCTTCCAGTCCTGCCTATTGTGGGTGGGCAGAACGGGGAAACCAAAAGTAAGCCCCCCACGTCCCTGATTTGCTATTGGTCGTCGCTCCTTGACGACCAGTAGCAGGGATAGGAGGGGTGGCACCCCTGCCTCCTCACTCCTATCCCTCCAGGGGGATCGTAGGTGTCTTGAACAACCGCAATCCCCTTTATATTCCGGGTCACCGGGTCCCCATAGACCCGTAATGACCCCGAATCGGCGCAAATCGCCGGTTTGAATTCAGCAACGATTTGCGTTGATCGCCGACGCAATCAGCATTTGCGCGGGGTGCCTGCTGATAGATATCAGCAGTCACCCCGCTCTGGTCCCCCGAACCCCCCCCCCACCCCCGGCACGGCGGGGAATGAAATTCCCCCGGGCGTATGGATACGTCCTGGGTCCTTAAGTACCAGGAAGCCAGGGAGTATCCATACGCCCTAGGTCCTTAAGGGGTTCACCTATCTTTCATGTCTCTTCTGAGGAACCCATGCAGATAGGGAAATTGTCGTCCCAGGAGAGAAAATCGATCCGGAAGAAGAACAACTCATGCTTCTTTTGTGGAGAGATGGGACATCGGATACAGAATTGTTCCAAATGTCAGCAGCCGGGAAACGCCAGCGCCTAAATGATAATCGGGGAGATCATTTAGGCGCTCAGGTATCTCCGAAATTGTGTTCTAAACTCTTGTTATCAGTCCAAATATTTTTTCTTGAATTTTTTTTTCTGGTAATGCCTTTGTTGATTCAGGTTCTGCTGCAAATTTTAGAGATCTGAATGTTATTGTCTTTGAATCTTCTCTACTGCTGGAGTGGATTACACACAGTTGTCTGGGGGTTGTGTTTATTCTTCCACTCCAGAGGTGGGATTACTCATGGGGCCATTGCATTTTGAAAAAAATCATAGTTTTAGTTTTGGAAAATTTGTCAGTGAATGTGATTTTGGGTTCACCTTGGTTAAGAAAACATAATCCTGTCTTTGATTGGTCCTCCGGGGAACTCATCAAGTGGGGTTCTGATTGTATTAACAAATGTATTTCCACTTGTGTTGCAACATTCAGTTTGGCCCAAAGTAATCTACCCGAATTTATTTCTGATTTTTATGAAGTTTTATTTTGAGGAGACCTCTGCTTTGCCCCCACACCGAGATTATGACTGTGCTATTGAACTTGTACCTGATGCCAAGTATCCTAAATTGCAAATTTATAATTTGTCTGGTCCTGAAAGGGGAGCTATGAAGGATTATATTTAGTCAAGTTTGCAAAAGGGCCATATTCGTCCTCCTGTATCTCCTATGTGAGCAGGTTTCTTCTTTGTGGAAAAGAAGGATGGAGGGTTAAGGCCGTGTATTGATTATTGGGATCTGAACAAGATTACTGTTAAAAATCAATATCCATTGCCTCTTACTTCAGATTTGTTTAATCAAATACAGGGTGCATGTTGGTTTTCTAAACTTGTACTTCAAGGGGCTTATAACCTAATCAGATGAATGGAAAACTGCATTCAATAATCCTGAAGGTCAGTTGGAATATCTGGTAATGCCTTTTGGTCTCAGTAATGCACCAGCAGTTTTTCAGAATTTGGTCAACGATATTTTTTGTGAATTTTTGGGAAAATTCCTAGAGGTTTATCTAGATGACATTCTAATTTTCTCTCAAGATTGGTCCCCTCATGTAAATCATGTACATTCTGTCCTCCAGGTACTTCTTCAAAACAAATTATTCGTTAAACAAGAAAAGTACAATTTTTGGGGTATATCCTAACTCCAAGAAAACAAAGAAGCACCCAAAAGAGGGTAAGGGGTCATCAAGGACAATGACACCAACTCCTGAGCCGAAGCCCGGAGAACTAACACCCCTAATTAGTGTGGCCCCTATATAAAATGTTACTTTTATTTGTTTAAAGAAAACCCTAATAACAGTGAGTTAAAATAGTCTGTGACAGCACTGTAGTGATAATATGATATTTGTATTGGGATATACCCTTTATTCTTTGTTTAGTGATGGTGCTGCAGACACCTTACACTAGTGCCGTTACAGTGTGCTGGTTAAAAATTCAACACCTTGCCACCCTCAACATGTTTCGCCATAACAACAGTGTTGTCAAGAGGCTTAAAATTGGCCAATTGACTGATTTAACTCGCAAAGTGGCAGATCTGGTTAACTAGTCTACAGAGGCAGAGGCAGCTTTTGAACATTTCAAAGGTTGTTTTATCTCCACTTCACCATATAAGACCAAGCCCTTTATTGTTGAAGTTGATGCTTCTGAAGTTGGTGCTGGAGCAGTATTGTCGCAGGGAACGGCTTCTTTGACTAAATTATGGCCGTGTGTCTTTTTCTCTCGAAAATTTTCTGCTGCAGAAAAGAACTATGATGTTGGTAATCGAGAGCTTTTGGCAATTAAGTGGGCTTTTGAGTAATGGAGACATTTTCTCGAAGGGTCAGTTCATCAGGTTACAGTAATAACTGATCACAAAAATGTTACCTTCGTTGATTCTGCCAAATGTCTCAATCCTCGTCAAGTCCGCTGGGCCTTTTTTTTTTCATGCAATTTAATTTTGTCATTACTTATCGTTTGGGTACTTTTGTTGTTGCATGTGAAATTTTTGCTTCAGCAAAGACTCCTCGGAAATGTCCCGCAGGGGAGTTATGTCCGTTGTCTATTCCCAATAGGCCCTGGACTCATATTTCTATGATTTGCCTCCATCTGAAGGAAAGACTGTTCTTTGGGCAGTGGTAGACAGGTTCAGTAAACAGTGTTATCTTGTTCATCTGAAAAATCTCCCTTTGGCCAAATTTCTTTGTTTCTAATTAATTTGTTGTTAGGTACCATGGGGTTATGGAATTGACATGTTGTTAGGTACCATGGGGTTATGGAAATTGTGTCTGATCGAGGTGTAGAATTTGTTTCAAAATTTTGGCAAGCTTTTTGTAAACAGTTGGGGGTTGGATTGTCTTTTTCATCTGTTTTTCATCCAATATCTTATGGTCAAACAGAAAGAATGAATCAGAATGTTGAACAATACCTAAGATGCTACGTGTCAGATAGACAGGAATAATGGGTTTCTTTTTTGTCTCTTGCTGAGTTTGCTTTGAATAATCGAGAGAATTCTTCTACTGGTATGTCACCATTCTTCTGTGTATATGGATTTCATCCATGGTTTTCTTCCTGTACGAATACCGTTAGTGATAATCTTGAGGTTTAAACTACTTTGATTAAACTGTGCAAAGTTTGGGCCCAGGTTCAAAAGAATCTAAGAAATGCCCAAGAGGTACAAAGTAAATTTGCCTACAAGAGACATACTTATGGCATTAAATTTAAAAAAAGGTGATAAAGTGTGGCTGTCTACAAAAAAATTGTGTCTCAAGGTTCCATCTAAAAAGCTAGCTTCTTGGTTTATTGGGCCTTATGAGATAATTGAAGTTATTAATCCAGTCTGTTACAGATTAAAATTGCCTACTTCATTTAAGGTCCATAATGTTTTTCATAGTTCTTTTCTAAAATTGTATGTTCCTACACAATCCCCTGTCCCTGTGCCTCCTCCTGTTGAAATCAATGGAGAACTGGAGTATGAGGTCTCCAAAATATAAGACAGTCGTTGGGTAGAAAACTCTGTCCAATATTTGGTTCACTAGAAAAGGTATGGAACGGAGGAAAGATCATGGATTCCAGCTTCTTTCATTCATGCTTCCATCTTGGTCAAGATATTCCACGATTCTCATCCGGACAAACCCAAATCCCAATTTAGGGTTCCAGTGGCCACCCTAAAAGGGGTGTACTGTCAGTACCCATAGGGTTAATCCATTCTTTTGTTTACTTTTTGTTGCTGGGTTACACCCAGCTGTTTGGACTCGTCAGCTGACCTTGATTGGAGCACCTGTTCTGGCTTCTAAATAAATAGTGCTTTCACACTATAAAATTCATCCATTTTAAAGATCCGTTTGATGTTCCGTTATGAAAACCCTGAAAATCAGCCATTAAACGTCCGTTAGAAAATCCCATACGTCTGTTAGAAAATCCCATTATAGTCTATGGTATTTTTACATTATCCGTTTTAATCTGTTATAGTCCGTTATTAATAACGGATGAACGGAAGAAATAGTGCATGTACTATTTCTCCTGTTACTATCTTCCATCACAAAATAACGTCCGTTATTAATAATGGACTGTAACGGATTAAAACCGATAATTTAAAAATCCCATAGACTATAATGGGATTTTCTAACGGACGTATGGGATTTTCTAACGGACGTTTAATGGCCGATTTTCAGGGTTTTCATAACAGAACCTCAAACGGATCTTTAAAATGGATGAATTTTATAGTGTGAAAGCAGCCTAAGCTTACAGTCTGCTCTCACACCCTGCCTGCGAAAGAGCTGCATCTCCTAGCTAGCGTGTATATTGTATCCTGTATTTCTGGGATATCTGACCCATTGGCTCCGCTCTCACACCCTTCTCCTGTTTCTGTGACTTGGCACTTCTGTGATCTCTTGGTATTGCCTAGGCTTGTGGACTGTGACTTATTGTGTGTGTTGAGATATTATTTCTGATAGTCTTTACAGTATCCTAACTTGGACTGTATTATAGTTTGTTTTGTTCACCCTTACTCCCCTCACTTATTTAGGATAGGGTCCATCAATGTGGTTGTCGATCCGCTGCCTAGGGTGGATAAACAAGTAGGCAGGGAAAGGGGGAGTGGGTGAGAATAGTGTTGAACTCTTTCCCTGCCCATTCTTGACAGCAGTCTGAAGCAATTAAGCACATATAACACTGATCAATGCTATGCTATGGCATAGCATTGAACAGTGTATGCAATCCAAGGATTGCATGTTATAGTCTCCTATTGGTGACTAAAGTAGTGTAAAAAAGTGAATAAATGTCAATTAACCCCTTCCCTAACAAAAGTTAGAATCACCCCTTTTCATATTTAACATTTTTTTTAACACAAATAAATAAACATATGTGGTATCGCCAAGTGCGTAAATGTCTGAAACCCCGTATACTAAATTTTTTTAAAGTTATAGGGGTCAGAAGAGGACAATTTTAAACATTGAGATTTTCATACATATAATATAAGGTGTCTTTTTTTACTTAAAAGTTCACTGCGTAGAATCCGAAGCCCACAAAATTTACAAAATGGCGTTTTTGTTTTTCTTCAATTTTGCCTCACAAATATGTTTTCTGGGTTCACCATAGATTTGGTGGTAAAATGATTGATGGTATTACAAAGTAAAATTGGTGGCGCAAAAAATAAGCCCTCATATGTGTCTGTAGGTGGAAAAAAAATGAAAGTGCAAAAATGAAAAATGGCCCCATCCTCGTGGTTAAGCATGCTCATTAAATAAAATAAAAAACAACCTATATAAATTTTGTATTTTAGACCTACAGAATAAACACAACATGCCATTTTAACCGTTAAGTGCACTGCGTTGAAACAAAACCAGTCAAAAGTTGCAAAATAGTCATTCTTCAATTTTGCCCCGCAATAAGATTTTTTTTGGGCCTCACTGTAGAAAAATAATATTTAAACAAAACACAAAAAATTAAATTGGCTCAGTCATTAAAGCATTATTGTCATTAAAAACAACTTGTCTGATCAACATGTCAAAAGTTGTTTTTAATGGCAACAACACTTTAAGACCAAACAGCTTGGATCATTTAAGAGTTAGAAGAGATTATTCCATAGGATATAGTAAACATTTCTGATTAATATGGAAGTCTCATGTTCCCTGCCTTTTACAATAACTCATATGCTACATGTCATGTCGGGCAGGAATACGTGCAGCCCTTAGTTCAAACACAGCCACTTTTCCCTGTCTATTAAAGTATCCTTCCTAAATATTGAATCCTCAACTGAAAGGCATTCCCGGTCATAAGTGCAGGGGAGTAACAAGGTCTAAAAATATTCAACCTGAGATAGCAGCAAAGGTACCAAATCAGTAAGCAGAGAATAGTAATGTCAAAAGCTGAGGTAAGAATACACAGGATTAAAACAAGCAAAGAGTATCAAATTCAACACACTTTTAGTGCCCCTATTAATAAAGATAGGTTATTAGTAAAGTCACATAATTTTTTTAAAACACTCATGGGAAGTATAATTAGAAGTAAATTCTTTTTTATAAAATTTTCAGCAATATTTTCTCAAATTGAGTTTCGGAGTAAGAAGAAATAGGAAAGGGAAAGGAACACTAAGGTAAAAAACCCGAAAATTTTCACTCAATGAGAACAATAAAATAATTCAATTTTAAATCATTCACAGGCTATATTATACACCTAAGAGTCTATTTAAATGTGGTGTGAGAGCCTCTGCTGAATGTTCTCGATGTGGAATAAGTGATGCAGGATTTGAACATCTTTTATGGAAATGTTCACATGCAAAGGCCCTCCAATATGCAATTGTTGAAAAAATTAGCGATCGGATAAATGTAAACCTGGAAGGTAATTTAATTATGGTCATTTGGGGTATTTGGAAGGGAGAGAAGACTCAAAATGCAAATTGGTGTCTAAACTTGTCTTTATAGGAGTGTTATTAATAGCTAGGAATTGGTTTGTTTTCTAGCAAGATTCCCCCTATTCAGGCATGGGAGCAATTGCTAGAAAGAATGAAAAAGTATGAGATCACTTTAATGAATGATAAAGGTGGAGGAAGTAACATAAAAAGAGCTAAATATGGAAAATATGGGGAGAATGAATAGGGTGATCTATTAAGTGAGTTGTTTCCCCCCCCCCCCCCCCCCCCCTGTCTTGTGGGGAAAGTGGAAAAAGGGGGTAGGGGAATAAAAAAGGAAAATATGTATTAATAATGTTCTTTTAGGCATATGTATTTTATACTCTTTTGTTGATGTAACTCTCTCGGTTCTATGGAAGTGTTGCAAATGTCTTGTATGCATGAATGCAACTTTTTGTATATCTATGTATGTATGAAATGTAAAATTGCGATTTATTTATGTATTATTTATGCTATTAACTGATTCTATAACTAGAAGGCATCCTATATAAATGACAAGGGGGCTGCAATGTAGCATATCCAATTCCCTAATGTTCAATAGCTAAATTTATCTTTTTCTTGCTTGTTCCTTGTAAGAAAATGAAACAATGAGCTAAATAGGAGTCCATGAGTAAGTAATGAATAAAATGAGCTCTAAAAGTAATTAAAGAATATGAACTTCCTTGGCTGACCTGCTCCATGTACTATGTCCTTCAGCTTGTAGCATAAGTAATTTGACTAGTGAAAAAAAAATATATCTTTTTTTTTCAGATTCGGCATGCAGAGAACTATGAATTTGATTGACTTTGACTTTTATTTATTTATTTACAAAATGGTCAGCAAGGGGTGTGGAAGTGTTTTTATTTTAATTTAGACATTTTTATGGGTTTCTTTTTTTATCACTTTTTTATTCACTTATCAATACAGACTTAGTGGTGGAGTAATTTGATAGAAAACGGTCAACACTAACCTCTGCCTATTACCCTACTACCCACCGACCACAAGGTTACTGGGTAGAGCCGGGTTTAGGCCCCCATATTGCACTCTGAGGCTAGGGTGGTAACAGGGCAGTATTATTAACCTCTTAAGGACGCAGAGCATACCTGTATGCCCTGCGCCCGATGCCGGTGCTGTGACCCTGGGCTAATAGCTATTAACCCTTCAAAGTGGATTGATCTTGATTGACTTGGTGTTTGACGACTTTTCGTTAAAGATGTGTAAATTAAAAAAAATTTCACTAAAATGCTAGTTTTCCCTCAAAGTAAAATTTTTTACAAGGGATAATAGGACAAAATGCCCCCCAACATTTGTAACCCCATCTCTTCTGAGTATGCAAATACCCCATGTGTGGACGTCAAGTGCTCTACTGGCGCACTACAATGCTCAGAAGAGAAGGAGCACCATTAAGCTTTTGGGGGAAAAAATTGTTTGTAATGGAAGTCAGGGGCCATGTGCTTTTAAAAAGTTCCCCGTGCTGCCAAAACAGTGGACCCCCCACTTGACTCTGTGTTTACTAACATCGCGGCCGTCACCTGACCGCACGCTGCAATACTATCGCCGGCCCCCTGTGACGTCATTTAGGGGCGGAAGTGACGAGCGGCTCGGCCAGCACATAAGACGTCACACGCCGGGATCCCAGGTACAGAAGCGCATTAGCAGCCGGCAATTGCTGCAAGGCTACCCGCCATAGCGGGTTACATAGTTACATAGTTACATAGTTACATAGTTAGTACGGTCGAAAAAAGACATATGTCCATCAAGTTCAACCAGGGAATTAAGGGGTAGGGGTGTGGCGCGATATTGGGGAAGGGATGAGATTTTATATTTCTTCATAAGCATTAATCTTATTTTGTTCCAGGAATGTATCTAATCCTGTTTTAAAGCTGTTAATTGTTCCTGCTGTGACCAGTTCCTGAGGTAGACTGTTCCATAAGTTCACAGTTCTCATGGTAAAGAAGGCGTGTCGCCCCTTGAGACTAAACTTTTTCTTCTCCAGACGGAGGGAGTGCCCCCTCGTCCTTTGGGGGGGTTTAACCTGGAACAGTTTTTCTCCATATTTTTTGTATGGGCCATTAATATACTTATATACGTTTATCATATCCCCCCTTAAACGTCTCTTCTCAAGACTAAACAATTGTAACTCCTTTAATCGCTCCTCATAGCTAAGATGTTCCATTCCCCATATTAGTTTAGTCGCGCGTCTCTGCACCCTTTCCAACTCCGCAGTGTCCCTTTTATGGACAGGTGCCCAAAACTGGGTTATAGCGCTCTGTCCTGGGATCACAAAACCGGCAGACTGGAACTGTGAGTTGCCGCATATTACGGAGAGTGTATTTCTCTTTCAGGTACTGGCTGGACATCTACTGATAGGGGCTTTTCTCTGTGTGCTTTTCCTTTTTAGGTTTACTGGAAAATATCCACGGCACAGTGAGTGTATGCACCGTACCAATTGTCCATATGCTATATCATGCCTGGAGCATATAACTGATACCGGTACCTTTTTTGTTGTGCTTTCTTTGCAGGTGGCCTGATACAGACAGTTCTTGCCATGATCTTTTAGCCATACTTGTTTACTTATAGGGTGCTCATAGTACCACGATTTAATTAAGGTATTTCAAGCTTTGGCCTTTGTCTCTCCTGAGGACGCAATCTTATCGATGGCAGAAATGCGTTGAGAGCGACACCCTGTATGCTTGATTTTGTATCTGGGGTGAGATCCAAATCACCACTAGAACATTTATATTCATTATTTTGGGTTATTTGAGCACTATTATTTGGTGATTATTTTAACTTTACTTATTAAAAGTTAAGTACTATATGCACCTCCCCAGGGATTTATTATTATTTTAGATTTATCCTCTTTATTATTGATACCACCGCTTAGGATGGATGGGCAAGTAGGCAGGGAGAGTGTTTTAAGGGTCAGTTTAGGGCTCACTCTCCCTGTCCTTGCAGTTGGTTGTGACAATAATGTTATTTTCCCCCAGCAACCAAAGCTCAACTATTGAGCTCTGATAAAGTGAAAGCTGAGCTGTGATAGGTTGCTGTAGAAAAGTCACTTCACTTTTTCTCTCACACAGTTTGATAAATCTGGGCCAAAGTGAAGTAAATTCTGGCTGAATTACCAGCGTATATCCGCACAGAAATTACACCGAAAGAACATAACCTTCAATAGAAGTGAATACTTAAAGCAAGATGTACATTGACAGCTTTGTCAATCATGCGGTTAGAACTTAAATGGGCAGAATGTAGATAGGTCTGCACTGTAGAAGTAGGTGCCCAGGGATCAGGAACATCCAATAGAAGTTAAGGGATCCTGGCACTCAAGAATGCTGAAGAAGTATTTCTTTATTCAAGCATAAACTTCAAATAACATGGCAGCGCGCTTTCCGGCTAGCATAGCGTTTATCAACTTTGTATCATTATAACAGAAACGGGCGCTGTTTATATGCACCAGATCCATACAATATTCATCATCACGTTCCCAGAAACACCCCCTCCCCCCCCCCCCCCCCCCGTATGTGCACATTCAAAACACACAATATACATTTTATGAATGGGAATAAGACCGTAGTGCTGGAGGCAGTATCTCAAGTCTGTTGCTGCAACTACAAAGTAAAAGAAAGATAGGTAAGTAAAACATCATGACAGGTAAGTATAAATTGTCCAAATTGCTCTATTGGATAACAGTGTCATGATGTTTTACTTACCTATCTCTCCTTTACTTCGTAGCTGAAGCGACCAACTTGAGATACCGCCTCCAGCACTGCGGTCTTATTCCCATTCATAAAATGTATCTTGTGTGTTTTGAATGTGCACATACGGGGGGGGGGGGTGTTTCTGGGAACGTGATGATGAATATTGTATGGATCTAGCGCATATAAACAGCGCCCGTTTCTGTTATAATGATACAAAGTTGATAAACGCTATGCTAGCCGGAAAGCGCGCTGCCATGTTATTTAAAGTTTATGCTTGAATAAAGAAATACTTCTTCAGCATTCTTGAGTGCCAGGATTCCCTTACTTCTTTTAGAACTTAAATGGGCACTGAATGTCAAATTAAAAAACTCTATATATTTGTTGTACATCTTGGCAAAACATTAACCTTTCTAATATACCGCAAAAGAAAATGTTATTTCCTTTTTATAGAAATCATGGTTTATAAAATCATGGCTTTGTCTAAGCTGAAGCACAGGCATGGACAAAGTCCAGTAAGTGAGGGTGGGCTTGCACTCCTCTGTCTAATAGTACTCCTCTGTGCTCTCTCCTGTCTGATAGTACTCCTCTGGGATTTCTCCTGTCTGATAGTACTCCCCTGTGCTCTTTCCTGTCTGATAGGACTCCTCTGTTCTCTCTCCTGTCTGATAGTACTCTTCTAAGCTGTTTCCTGTCTGATAGTACTCCTCTAAGCTCTCTCCTGTATGATAACACTCATCTGTGCTCTCTCCTGTCTGACAGTACTCCTCTGTGCTCCCCCTGTCTCATAGTACTCCTCTGTGCTCTCTCCTGTCTGATAGTACTCCTCTGTGCTCTCTCCTGTCTGGTAGGACTCCTCTATGCTCTCTTCTGTGTGACAGTACTCCTCTGTGCTCCACCTGTCTGATAGTACTCCTCTGTGCTCTCTCCTGTCTGATAAGACTCTTCTGTGCTCTCTCCAGTCTGATAGGACTCCTCTGTGCTCTCTCCTGTCTGATAGCACTCCTCTTTGCTCTCTCCTGTCTGATAGTACTCCTTTGTGCTCTCTCCTGTCTGATAGCACTCCTCTTTGCTCTCTCCTGTCTGATAGTACTCCTTTGTGCTCTCTACTGTCTGATAGCACTCCTCTTTGCTCTCTCCTGTCTGATAGCACTCCTCTGTGCTCTCTCCTGTCTGATAGTACTCCTCTGTGCTCTCTCCTGTCTGATAGCACTCCTCTTTGCTCTCTCCTGTCTGATAGTACTCCTTTGTGCTCTCTACTGTCTGATAGCACTCCTCTTTGCTCTCTCCTGTCTGATAGTACTCCTCTGTGCTCTCTCATGTCTGATAGCAATCCTCTGTGCTCTCTCCTATTTAATAGTACTCCTCTGTGCTCTCTTCTATCTGAAAGGACTCCTCTGTGATCTCTCATGTCTGATAGGACTCCTCTGTGCTCTCTCCTGTCTGATAGTACTCCTCTGTGCTCTCTCCTGTGTGATTGGACTCCTCTGTGCTCTCTCCTGTCTGATAGTACTCCTCCGTGCTCTCTCTTGTCTGATAGCACTCCTCTGTGCCCTCTCCTGTCTTATAGTACTCCTCTGTGCTCTCTTTTGTCTAATAGGAATCCTCTGTGCTCTCTCCTTTCTCATAGGACTCCTCTGTGCTCTCTCCTGTTTGATAGTACTCCTCTGTGCTCTCTCCTGTCTGACAGGACTCCTCTGTGCTCTCTCCTGTCTGATAGGACTCCTCTGTTCTCTCTCCTGTCTGATAGCATTCCTTTGTGCTCTCTCCTGTCTGATAGCACTCCTCTGCGCTCTCTCCTGTCTGATAGTACTCCTCTGTGTTCTCTCCTGTCTGGCCAGTACACCTGTGTGCTCTCTCCTGTCTGATGGTACTCCTCTGTGCTCTCTCCTGTCTGATAGCACTCCTCTGTGCTCTCTCCTGTCTGATAGCACTCCTCTGGGCTCTCTCCTATCTGATAGCACTCCTCTGCGCTCTCTCCTGTCTGATAGTACTCCTCTGTGTTCTCTCCTGTCTGACAGTCACCTGTGTGCTCTCTCCTGTCTGATGGTACTCCTCTGTGCTCTGTCCTGTCTGATAGCACTCCTCTTTGCTCTCTCCTGTCTGATAGTACTCCTCTGTGCTCTCTCCTGTCTGAAAGCACTCCTCTTTGCTCTCTCCTGTCTGATAGTACTCCTTTGTGCTCTCTCCTGTCTGATAGCACTCCTCTTTGCTCTCTCCTGTCTGATAGCACTCCTCTGTGCTCTCTTCTGTCTGATAGTACTCCTTTGTGCTCTCTCATGTCTGATAGCACTCCTCTGAGTTCTCTCTTGTCTGATAGGACTTCCCTGTGCTCTCTCATGCCCTATCAGACAGAGGAGTGCAACCCCACCCTTACCTGTGCTTCAGCTTGGACAAAGCCATGATTTTATAAGCCATGAATTCTATAAAAAGGAGATAACATTTTCTTATCAAGTATTAGAAAGGTTAATGTTTTGCCAAGATGTACAACACATAAAAATTTTTTCTATCTGACAATGCCAATTTAAAGCCTAAAGGGCTATAACTGGTTTGGAATTAGGTGCCATTAGATACTCATTTGAGAATTAATTAACAAGCAAAATACACAGCATTAGCAGCATTTTATCTCTCTATGTCTAATTTTACATCTGTATTCAAATGAAAAGCATTCCACAAACCTATGCTAGAAGAATGCATGCTGTGTGTCCAGGTCACTTACATCAAGTTCAGTTAATTGACTGGGTATGTGAGAAACAATGACTATAGGAGCAGGGGATGAGCAAACATCCATTATATTTGTATTGAACTTTCAATAGAACATGTCACTAATTGGTAGCTCTCTGGAAGAATAAATAGTTCACTACAAATTAGTCAATTAGTTCTTGGGCTCTTATTTCGCAAGGTTATGTGCCGAGCATTCTCTGTGGGTGGTGAATAACTTCAACATACATTCTCATACAATAGGAGGAGACAATGGTATCTTTAGTTTCAACTCCTATTTTCTTCACCCCATTAAAGTGCTATACAGTACATGTTAAGTATATGTCACCATACCAGCAGCAAGATATGCTGACGTATACCACAGCATACTGAATAGACTGAACACAATTTATTAAAGACTAACGCTGATCCATTTCCAAACATGTATTTTTATTTTTAATGACACAAATCATGAAATTGTATGCTTTTAAGTCCTGCAAATTAAAATTATTCTTTTGGAAATGGACTGAATATAGGCACTAGTTGACTTTTTCAGTCCACTGAATTCAATAGGCAGGTATGCTGTAGAATAACCATATCTATATATATATCTATATATATATATATATATATATATATATATATATATATATATATATATAAAACTCAATGGCCCTCAATAATATGTTTTGTCGGGTTGTGCACATTGCGCCAGAAATTCTGTCTGCAACAGAATGTGCACCAGAATTTGCACCAAAATAAAATAAAAATTACTAACTCTCCATTTTACTGAGAAAACCTGAAAAGGGGGTGTGACCTTCAAGAAAAGTGGGTGTGCTTGCCAAAAAGGGGGTATGTCCCTTACATTTTCACAAAAAAAAACTACATATTTACTAAGGTTTCCACAGAAAATGTGGTGGATTTGAACTGAGGAAAACCCCACAGATCAGAGCATGTGAAAAAAAAAGCTAAATGTAGAGAAAAGTGCAAAATGTAGGGAAACCTTAGTAAATACCGTGGAATTTTTTTTTTTTTTGAGGGAATTAAAGGGGTACTCCAGTGCCTAAACATCTTATCCCCTATCCAAAAAAAATAAATATAGAATTCACTTTTACCGCACAGAGTACACCATAAAAAAAAAAATTTTCACAAAAAATGCTGCAAGTGTCAACAAAAATGCACCACTTATATAAAGTACAATATGTCACAAAAAAAACTATCTCAGAATCGCTCTGCTTAGTAAAAGCATTTTAAAGTTATTACCATTTAAAGAGATACATGTCAAATAAAAAAAAAAAGAGCCTGGTCATTGAGGTAAAAAAATGGGTCCGTCCTTAAGGGGTTAACCAAATAAAAGACAGAGATGTAGGTACGTGGTCATTTAAACCCACTGTAATACCCCCTATATACAATAAGCCTCTAGTATAAGATAAACTCCCAATTAACTGCAAAACCAAAAAACTACAATGGAGTCACTTAGATCATGGTAAAAAAATATATTTTATTAGTTTACATGAAAACCAAGTTGCATAATAAAAAGGAGGCTTAAAGCATCAAGAAAATGCGGCATCACCGGACATCCTGCATAAAGCGTGATGGTAATCAAGGGGTAATACTAATGCTGATGTAGTAAACTAAGATGTGCAGAAAACGGCATGTAGAACAAATAAATAGATGAAAGTCTCAAAAAGGTAAAGTGCCGTGTGCAATCAATGCTAAGAATTCGAGATGAGCGAATTTTGAAAAATTTGATTTGGCCGATTCGCTGAATAAAAAATTAAAAAATTGATTTGATCCGAATAAATTCTTGGCAAATTTTTATTAGTAATTTATTTTAATAATTGTTTAATAAAGTGTGTGTGTGTGTGTGTTTCACTTTTTTCTCTCTATTTTTTATTTATTATTTAGGTAGTACTACTACTCCCAGCATGGAACAGACTGTTCCATGATGGGACTAGTAGTGCCTGTGCTAATAGACAGATCGCCCCGAGTGTTACCTGCTGCAATTGTCCTGTATAATGTATACATGCGGCCAGCTTTCTCGCATCTTACAGTATGTAAAATTCACCAACAGTGATTGTGAATAGTGTTGCTCGCGAATATTCGCAATTCGAATATTATTCGCGAATATCGCATATTCGCGAATTCGCGAATTTCGCGAATATAGCGCTATATATTCGTAATTACGAATATCCGTTTTTTTTTTTTTGTTTGTTTTTTCCTTCACAGTACACATCACAGTGATCACCCCTCTCTGCTTCCAGCTTGTGTGGTGTAAAGAAGGCTGTAATACTACTGTGTGAGACTGGCGTGCGAAAATTCGCATATGCGAAAATTAGCATATGCTAATTTCCGTATATGCGAATTTCCACATATGCTAATTTTCGCATGCACGTATTTTCGCATACGCGAAAATAAAACGAGACTATAACGAATATGCGAATATTCGCGAATATATGACGAATATTCGTCCATATATTCGCGAATATCCGCGAATTCGAATATGGCCTATGCCGCTCAACACTAATTGTGAATAGTGTTGCTCGCGAATATTCGCAATTCGAATATTATTCGCGAATATCGCATATTCGCGAATTCGCGAATTTCGCGAATATAGCGTATATATTTGTAATTACGAATATTCGTTTTTTTTTGTTTTTTTTTCTTCACAGTACACATCACAGTGATCATCCCTCTCTGCTTCCAGCTTGTATGGTGTAAAGAAGGCTCTAATACTACTGTGTGAGACTGGCGCGCGTAAATTCACATATACGAAAATTAGCATATGCTAATTTTCGCATATGCGAATATCCACACATGATAATTTTCGCATACGTGAATATTCGCATATGCGAAAATAAAACGAGAATATAACGAATATGCGAATATCCGCGAATATATGACGAATATTCGTCCATATATTCGCGAATATTCGCGAATTCGAATATGGCCTATGCCGCTCAACACTAATTGTGAATACTTCTATGACCTCAGAATGCTTCAGGTAACCTAATCTGAATATTTGTTTATGTTTTTTGCTATTTTGTCTTGATTTTTGACACAATATTGCTATTTTTATACTAGCATAATAAAAGCTAAGTTTTAAGGTTCCCTGAACAGTCACAATTTTTCTATTACTTTTTCCGTGAGACCTAATTTACATATCTAGTAATATCAGTGCCCCGTATTAGTACAGGTAATGCAGCTCCCATCCTGGAACAGTCTGTTCCATGCTGGGAGTAGTAGTACTACCTATAAAATGTAAAAAATAGAGACAAAAAAGTTAAACACACACACTTTATTAAACCCAATATTAAAATACATTACTGATATAAAAAAAAATTAAATTCATTATAAAAAAAATATATATATTTTTTTTACATTTAAATGGCCCCTTTCTACATTTATTTTATTGTTAGCTACATTTTTAGGTCTAGGACTAGAAAATTCAGCACTCAATATAAAAAATAAATGAGGAGCGCATTTCATAATTTTTTTTTCTAGTTTACATTCTAAATCATAATTTTTTTATTTTCACTTTACTATTTAAGGGTACATTCACACACGTGGATTTTTCAGCGGGTTTTCCGCTGCGTATTTGAAAGTGGGCGGGCTCTTCTCGGCTGTCCGCAGCCAATTTTCCGTGGCGGAATGTACACTGCGGAAAATCTGCCGCAAGCCCCATTGAAGTCAGTAGGGACTGTGACGGATTTTCTGCAGCGTAAATTCCGCCACGGAAAATCTGCTGCTAACAGCCGAGAAGAGCCCGCCCACTTTCAAATACGCAGTGGAAAACCCGCTAAAAAATCTGCACGTGTAAACGTACCCTTAGCCCCATTTTTAATATTGAGCACTGAATTTTCTGGTCCCTGCCCGTTCCCGAAAATTGAAAGTTATTGGTCATTTTTAAACAGGGTTCAATTTATGTGGGTTGGGCAGGGACCTAAAAATGTAGCCAATAATAATAAAAATATAGTGTGTGTGTGTGTGTTTTTTTTTTTAACTTTTTTTTCATTATTTTTTATATTTTTTAGGTAGTACTACTACTGCCAGCATGGAACACACTGTTCCATGATGGGAGTAGTAGTTCCTATACTAATAGACAGATCACCCTGGGTGTCACTCCTGACACCCGATGTGATCATCCCTAATATAGCAGAGATGCGGAGCAGCTCTATACAGCACTAGCATTTCTGCACTATACTTCGGGCCGGCCAGTAATGTAACTTGAATCGACAGTGTTCAACGCTGTCTTAGCTGCTGTCTCCTTCGTGAAAGGAAGGAACCTCGGCTGTGCTATGCCCAGAAGCGGGTGAAAAATGCCCTTAGTTGATTCCCTTAGTTGAGCACCCTGGGAGAAGTTAATGTATTTTATACTTAATTTTTGATATATGGACTGTCTATTTATCATCAAAGCGAAAGGGAACCTTATAATGGAAATATGATTAAAACTTCACTTTTAATTGTAGCTTATAAAATAAACAAACAAAAACAAACAAAAAATAGGTAGTGCACAAAATATTTACGGACTGCCACCATTTGCTATAGATATCGCTAGTAGAAGCATAAATATCTGCTAATGGGCAGTCCTTATATTTTTTATGTATACTGTTGTCACAGGGCTTACGTAGATAAGTATTCACTATATCAACATCAACTGATCCTCCTTCCGCGAAGGTGCATATTACCACAGTTCATTCATGTAAGGTGCATATTCCAACAGAATTCATATTTGCCATCATGCAGTAGTGACACTGCTCATATAATGTATCTCAATAGCAGCATAAATATATTGCACTATATCTCTTCCAGTAGTCAGCAATATATGAAACAAGTCTTAGCAGCATACCATTAATGTACTCAGTTCTGCAGCAATAAATTTAGCACTTTCCAACATAGCAGCAAATATCTTACAAAGGGCAGCAGTATATTGAATTAGCACCAAAACGAGATTAATGTCATTGCACTTTGCCCTTCAGTTCTGCAGCAGTTAAATATTGCACTTATCCCAATAGCTGCAGGTTTCTTGCAGTGAGCGGCAGTACAAGCGACTGGCACCAAAGTGATATCATAGTCATTGCACTTGCATAGTCATTGCACTTTGCCCTATGTGCAGCAGCTGTCCTTCATCTAGTCCAATAACACATGCATTGTCAAACAGCATAGTTACATATCATTTGCATGTCCAGAGCAGGGGTCCTACGCGTTTCCTTTGCCATCAGTCATCAGGGACCGGCATCTTGGCTATTCATTTAGCTTCTGCGATCTGCCCATTCCTCTAGGTGCGGCTCTGGACTGTCTATTTATATGAAGAAATAATATTAAAAATGGCATAACGAAAAAGAAATATGGTGTGGTGTGAAGTTTTTTGCTATATATATGGACCATACTCCACAATCTCCACTCTGCACCGCCTGGTGAATGCAACAGTCCTGCTTGCAAGCCACTCTTCCACAAATGCCATGTCCCATCCCACAAAGACAAACCCACCCTTTAAGCCACACCCTTTTTATGTTCTACCCTTTTTTTGCACCGGTCTGGCTTGCAAATCACACCCACACCCACAAAGCCACATCTCCTTCTATTTTCGGCTTACAATATCCTTATCACAACTCAGTCCCACCTGAGGACTGAATATGAGAACAGGATATGAGGTAAGGATATAAGTACAGGATAAAAGATTGGGATATGAGGACTGAACAGGAAGTCAGAATATGAGAACATATTAGGATGGGAAATGAGGACAGGACATGAGGATGAGACATGAGGTCGGGATATAAGGATGAGATATGAGGACAGGAGAGGAGGACGGCATATGAAATAGAAATGTAAAGATGGGATATGAGGTCAGGATATGAGGACAAAATATGAAGACTGAATATGAAGTCAGGATATGAGGACGGGATATGAGGACAATATATGAGGAGCATATATGAGGACGGGATATGAGGTCAAAATCTTCCTCCTTGTTGCTTTTCCTCCCCAACAAGGATTAGGAAGGAAAAACCGGGCAACGCCGGGTACTCAGCTAGTACTATAATAAAATAAAACATATAACACACAACCTTAGTGGAATGTGTTTAGATGTTTATTCTACACATAGTCATACATGTGTTTTTATTTTTATTTATTTGTTTTATACTATATTATTTAGGATAATAGTATATGACAACAGCTCATTGAGAGCTGTATACCTTGTGGCAGGAGTGGGTGATGTGTTTTTCTGCAATCTTCCCTATCACTCTGTCATCACTCGTGATGTGATCCTAGACCTGGCATGGTTATTGGCCTCTTAAGGAGAGCAAGGAGGGTGGAGTTAAGTTCAGGGCCTGTTCCTGATGCCTGTTCCTGAGTATTTGCTCTGGCCAGAGCTAACAAAAGAGAGAGAAAAAGTTTTGGTAGTCACTAGTATATTATCTTAACATACCTTTCTGCCAATGTTACAACATGTAACAGCAATTCGATAGCATGAACATACCCTTGGTTTAATATGTTATTTGTTAAGATGAAAAATTTGAATATCGTGCAAAAGTCCATTGTATTTCCTTAATGCAACTTTAAAAGAAAGGAAGCATGAAGTGCTACAAAATCTCCCCTGGACTTAATTAAGCACAGTGGACCAACACCGGCAGATGACACGGCTCCCCAAATCATAGTAATTTAAGCCACAATCATCACAATTAAGACAAATCTTGCTTTCCATGTATTGAGTGTCTGTCATATGTTAGTTTCACCTTTAGCTAAAGCGTTACTCCGCTACCCAGCGTCCGGAACATTAACTTCCGATTGCTGTGTGCAGGCTTCCGTGTTCACGCCCGCCCCCTCGTGACATCACACCACGTCATGTGACGTCACGTCCCGACCCCTCAATGCAAGTCTATGGGCGGGGGGGGGGTGACGGCCGTCGCGCCCCCTTCCCATAGACTTTCATTGAGGGGGCAGGTCGTGACATCACGGGGGGGCAGGCGTAAACACGGAAGCCCGCACACAGCATTCGGAACTCAATGTTCCGGGTGCTGGGGAGTGGAGTAACCTTTAAGTTGCATTACCGAAAGTAATGAACTTTTGCACGATATTCTAATTTTTTGAGTTTCACCTGTAAAATGTAAAGTAATTTCCCTTTATTATAATAGGTTACATAGTCATCTCATGTAAATTTGTAAATACGATCCCACATGAAACAAAAACATACATATATTTTAATATATAATATGAACACCAAAGTGTGCACATACAAAAACTATTCATCATATATACGCATATAAACAAAGTGCACATTGTTGGCAATTAAATTACTAACATGCATAAATATTCTTACACAATGTAAATGCAAAACAGTTATATCGGTAACAAATTGTGTTCCCCCCTGAATATCCCCTTCTTTATTCTTTATTTTTAGGGATATATTGGCTTTATACAGATATTTTGGCTTCTAGGTTTCTGTTTGATGTAAGTGCATACAGTCCCCGTGTCAACAAACAAATTCTGCACATTGTCCTTTTTTTTGCTGGATACCACCATTGCATACTCAGGGGTGAATCTACTATTTCTGATAACGGAGTATCCATGGATGCACTTGATAACATAGATTTTAAAACCCTGTACACTGCCGCCATGAACAGTTTGAAAATATAGTGATGCAGCAGACGTATTTTGTAGCACAGTAGTACTGCTATTGTTCAAATGCTCTAAGGCACAAACCTTCAATTTACGCGTTGTGCAACCAACGTATTTTAAATTAAATATACATTTTAGAAAATAAATAGCATTGTTGCAATTACAATTAATATACTGTTTAATGTAAAGGTTGTGCCATCAGCATTTTCAAACTGTTTGGTAGGCATTGAATGACTTCATGTATGGCAAATTCCATGCCCACATCTAAAAAATCTTTTTCTGCTAGCCAATTGCCCTCATATATTGTTTGGGTTAAAACTACACTAGGTGATAACCAATCGCCCAACGTAGGGGCCCTCTTGGATATGATATGACACCCATTTTGTAATTTCCTAGGAAGAATCTCATCTTGTCTCAAAAAATGTAAATCTCAAAATAATGTTTTTAATACAATTAAAATGAGGGGAATATGTAAGGGCAAGAGTGGGTCTGTCAATTAGTTCTCTGCTATTAGATAACGTGTTAATTAACATATTCTGTTTTTTGTTGGCTACGATCTTCTTAGCTCTAAGTAAGGTGTGGGAGGAATAACCTCTATTTTTAAGTCTGCACATCAAATCATTAGCCTGTGTGTTAAAAACTTCATGATCGGTGCAGTTATTTTTTTAATTGGGTATGCTCTCCCACTGGTATAGCCCAGGTAGTGTGAGGAGGATGATTGCTTTTGGCTCTCAGTATTGTCTTCCCTGAAATGTTTTTTGATGAGTGGCCACAGCAATGATGTTATGATCAACCCCTGTTAACTCCAAATCCAAGAAGACAATGGAAGTGATGTTAATTTGTTAGGATAATCTCAAATTATAAAGATTAGTATTAAGATATTCAGTGAACAGTGGTACGGAACCAAGACCCATCTTCAATTAAGGAGGAGGTCATCAAAAAATCTCCCATAAATCTCCAAAGGGGTTCAAAGATGAAAAAATAAATTGGGATTCTCAGAATGATACCATCAAATTTGCAAGTGATGGGGAATGCCTCACTCCATAGAAACTCCACTTGTTTGGACCTAATAGACTCTGTCAAAGGTTAAATAGTTACCTACATAGGAAACCAAACAGCCATTCTAATAAATTCACAGAGATTGAGGGAATTTTTTTTAAGATTTTGATCCAGAGCCTGCATGGAAACCGTCCAGGGTATGCACATATACAAATATACTACATCACATAATAGTACAGGGGTTCCTTTTGTTAGGAAAACACAGAAACCTTCGAAGATGAGGAGGAGGGGGTGGACAATGTTTCCGGTAAAGACAGAATGCCCATGATGACCCGTTCTCAGGTATGGAGAATTCAACACAGGCATCATCGCCACTAGTTGTTAATATTTCTTCCAAAAATCTAAGTCCAGTTCAAATGAATGTCCTCCAAAAAGAGCTCTCATTCTGCCCATCAAGTAAATATGACCTTTTTCACTTGGTCCTGGATTTACAGAGGTTTTTCAGAAATGTCCACTTAAAAGTGTTTTTTGATGAACACACACCTGTTGAGCACACTACTGCTAACCCCAGTTTGATTAATTTAAATGATTGGGTCTCAGACTTAAAAGCAAACTTATGCCACCAAGAGGATCTCCACCCCTAGAAACCTTTGTGAATCTGGTGACCCAAGAAGTAGCTAGCCTGAGAATAAATGTTGAAAAGGGCATGTTACACTTTCCCCATAGCCTCAGCCTAAACGAGTCAAAAGCCATTCAAGACCTACAAAGGGATATATCCATCATTATAAAACCTACAGACAAAGGGGGAGCGATAGTTGTGCAAAACAGGAGTGACTACATCATGGAAATCCAGTCTCAACTATCAGATACTGGGATTTATAGACAATTTGATATTGACCCTACAAGTACTATAGCCAAAAAAATCACTGAAGTTGTTGACCGATTCATGACTGTAGGGGTGATAGGTAGTGTTGCTCGCGAATATTCGCAATTCGAATTTTATTCGCGAATATCGCATATTCGCGAATTCGCGAATATTCGCGAATATAGCGCTATATATTCGTAATTACGAATATTCTTTTTTTTTTTTTTTTGTAATTTTTTTTTTCACAGTACACATCACAGTGATAATCCCTCTCTGCTTCCAGCATATGTGGTGTAAGAAGGCTCTAATACTACTGTGTGAGACTGGCGTGCGAATTTTCGCATATGCGAAAATTTACATATGCTAATTTTCGCATATGCGTATTTTCGCTTAAGTTGATTTTTGTATATGCAAATTTTCGCATATGTTAATTTTCGCGCACGCGGATATTCGCATATGCGAAAATAAAACGAGAACATTGCGAATATGCGAATATTCGCGAATATGACGAATATTCGTCCATATATTCGCGAATATTCGCGAATTCGAATATGGCCTATGCCGCTCAACACTAGTGATAGGTACTAAAATGAGAGAATTCCTCTTCAACCCCAACCCCATCATACCGGTCCTATACACGCTACCAATAATTCTCAAAAACCTCAATAAACCACCCGTTAGGCCAATTGTGGAATCTACCAATTAATTTCCTCCCCTCTGTCCATTTGTCTAGAAATAATATTGACACCTCTTGTATGCAACACCAAATCTTTTCTACTGGACACTGGCACCTTTTTGTAACTAATTAGAGACATCAAACAGGTCCCTCAATCCACCTATATTGTCACGTTAGATGTCAACAGTCTGTATATGTCAATCCAATACGATAAGGGTCTATTTGCAGTTTCACAACAACTCTTTACATTAAAGCTGGAACCACAGTATATTGATTTTTGTCTATCTTTACTCGACATTGTACTCAATAACAAAATACTTTCTTCTTTTTTCCAAGACATATTTTACCTTCAGACTCAGGGCACAGCTATGGGGTCCAATGTGGCACCACCATATGCGAACATGTACATGGCAAATTTCAGGGAACGCTTTGTCTATACTAATGCACTATTTAGAAACCATGCCATGATATGGAAGAGGTACATAGATGACATGTTCTGCATATGGGGTGGCCCATTGGATTGCCTACTCACCTTTTACAATCAACTCAATGCAGGATGGCCAGACCTTCAGTTTACAACCCATTACAGTCAAACATCGGTCAACTTTCTCGACACCACTGTCCAGATTGACACTTTGGGTTACATCCACACTGATCTCTATACTAAAGCCACTGATCGAAATAACCTCCTACATTTCTCCAGTTTTCATCCCCCAGCCACATTACGGTCACTATCAATCTCACAATTCGACAGAGTTAAAGGGGTACTCCAGTGAAAAACTTTAGTTTTAACTCAACTGGTGCCAGAAGGTTAAACAGATTTGTAAATTACTTTTATTAAAAAATCTTAATCCTTCCAGTACTTATTAGCTGCTGAATACTACAGAGGAAATTCTTTTCTATTTGGAACAAAAGAGCTCTCTGCTGACATCATGAGCACAGTTCTTTCTGCTGACATCTCTGTCCATTTAAGAGCTGTCCAAAATAGGAGAAAATCCTCCTCTGTAGTATTCAGCAGCTAATAAGTACTGGAAGGATTAAGATTTTTAAATGGAAGTAATTTACAAATCTGTTTAACTTTCTGGCACAAGTTTTCCACCGGAGTACCCCTTTAACAGGATAGTATTTGATGACACACAATGGGAGAAACGCTTGCAAGACATGTCCATGAAATTCCAAAACAGGGGCTATCCCGATTGTATTTTGAGGTCCTGAAACAGACACGCCCACAAAGACAGAAACATACTAATCAAAACAGAATCCCTTGGCACACACATATCATCCATTTGCCTTCAAAATACATGGAATTATACGTAAGCACTGACCCCTACTGAGACAAGCTTACCCCAATGTATGGGAGTTCCAAAATCCATTTCTACCATGTTTTAAAAGACCCCCTAAATGCGCCAATTTACACTACAAACACCAAGAAGAGGTACCTTCCTTTGTCTACACTGTGCCCAATGCAACAGTGTCACAAAGGGCGGGAAATCCACACATCCCCTCTAGGGCAAATCATTCACATGTAACTCTTCATTTGTGGCTTATCTGATAAAATGTCCTTGTAGCCTGGCATATGTGGGTGAAACCACACAACATATACGTGACAGAATCTCACAGCACAAATCGAGAATTAGGAGGAAAAGCCTCCTGCTACCCATTCCACACTACTTCCACACAGCAGGACATTCTGTAGCCCAACTTTGTTTCCAGGTTTTGGAACAAGTCCCCAAACCTAGACGTGGTGGAGATCGTATTAAATTACTGAAAAACAGGGAGGCCTTTTAGATCCACTCTTTGCAGTCCCTAGAACCTAAAGGTCTCAAAAGGGAATACGAAATTCTTCAATTGGGTTTATAAATTATATAATGTTTGTTCAATTATACATGTGATTTCTATCTTATGATACATGTTTTATTTCACACAGGCTAACTAACCCAGGATTGACAGAGGTTTACTATTTCATAGTATCCTTTTCATCACGCTAATTCTCCTCTCTATTTTCTATTTCTTCCCTTTACTTTATTTTCCTGTTTTCCCTCCTTTTATATTCTCCTTTCTCTGCCCATATGTTTATTATGTATCAGTCATCCACCTTTTCATGTATGCCGCTGTACATTATATTTTTTATCTACATATCTGTTCTATAATTCCCCACTTTCTATGCTTCTATTAAATGCAACTTGCATTCCACTAGCTCTCTTCTGGATTGCAACCCGGAGCTCTAGGCGGGAGACGCATCTGCGTTCTACCTGACGTAATTTCAGGCCTGGCGCAAGTCCGTCTCGTCACTTCCGCCCGCAGACAACAGCCTCGCTCCGGCTGGATACTTACACCAGTCACTTTCCTTCTACCTCATACCGCTTCTGTGGCTTCGGTCACGCTACATATTGTCCTACCTGCAAGGCACCTGGCCGTTTATCACTATATACTCCTCCGCACCAGTCCTGGTAAGCATAATATTGTGATTCATATCACTGTTCTTTTTTAACCTTTTCTTTAACCTATTGGATTTGTGTATAAGCCTTCATTTCTGCTCAGAACTACCCTGGTTTACTGAACAACATCTGCAATTACTTACTACAACTGTTGGTTGAAATATATGCCATATACTGTGCATTCTGCAGCTCTGCCATATATCCAATTCATTTCATTCTTATAGTGTAATGTCTACACATATCTCATGTACCCCCTCCTTTTTTTAGGTTTGCATTATCACTATTTATCTGGGTTTCATATATGCTCCTATTACCTACTATTTTGTTCCTTAGTCACTGCTTGACCCCTTACTTTCAGGCCCAACTACAGCGGGATCTTTATATACTATGAATATATTATATCCTGTTCTAACACATAAAGTACTTTTGTTTTATTTAAAGGAGAAGTCCCATGTAGAAAAAGTATTGTGTTTTAAATGCAGAAGCAAAAGTTATATCACTTTGTAAATCACTGACTTTACCCATCTTGTATATAAAACCTGTTTTTCTAGCTTCTTTGTTCAGAGAGGAAGGTCAGCAGCTCCCTGTTCTGATGACTTGCGACCCCCCATTGAGCTGCATTATGCTGGGGGTCGTGATGTCACAATTTCCCATAGTTCTGCAGCTTAGCCAGCTCTGTGCACGGCAAGGGAACCTCCCATGTGCAGCTTCAGCCAATCATAGAAGCCCCAGTTAGCTGAGCACGTGTCTTCATCTCCTCGGCAGGGAAGCATCTGACAGCCAGCTCAGTGTTTATAAGAGCAAGAACGATGTCCCGAGAAGAAGCAGAGGGGGAGGGGGAGATCCCTGCTTTGCCCTGCACTGATCACAATCTGACAGCAGGTCAGTCTGAAAGAACAATGTCCTGAGAATAGAGGCAGGGGGAGGGGAAACACTGAGCCTGCTGTTAGGAAAGTGATCAGTGTCTAGGTCAGTGTATCCCAACCAGGGTGCCTTCAGCTGTTGCAAAACTAAAACTCCCAGGCATGCTGGGAGTTGTAGTTTCACAACAGCTGGAGGCACCCTGGTTAGGAAGCACTGGTCTAGGCTGGGCTACTTCTATGATGAACTGAAAGGCATTATGGGAGACAGGAAGTCAGGGACCTCCATGGACCAGGAAGTACCGATCTTTCAGAGGGGATTGCAGGAGAAGGGAGAGGGTGAGATACATGAGGAGCAGATTGTCAGAATGGTGAGCTGATGCACTTTCACATGATAGAAAAAAAAAATTGTGACTTGGTCCATGATACTTCTTCTTTAAGATACAACTGAATGTAACTTATGTTTCTGTATCAGAGGACATGTGTAATACGTGGAATTTTTATGTTGTTTTTTATTTTGTTTTTCTTCATTTTATTTTGTTGATTTTTCTGTATATTTTTTGCTGTGACATCACATCTATTTGTGTATTTATTGTGTTTTTCTTTTTGATACTTCTAGTATTATTCTGAGGAAGGTCCTGGTGGGACCGAAAAGTCAATTGATTTATGGACTGTGATAATAAAAACCCTTGCATCAAATTCAGAGTGGTTAAGAGGATTGAGATTCCTACTTGGACACCAACTAAGAGGGAGGTGCCATACCTTGTGTGCACATAATAGCCATGCAAGTTCCAGATCCTACCGACATGGTTCAAATGCTCTCAACACATCTCTGGAATCCTTAAAATATCCTTGTGCTCGCTGGACCAATGGTTGGAGCAATTGGTCCACACATTTAGACAAGCGCTCTAATAGAGGACCGTTGCTGGATACTATCTGTCTCATGGGTGGGGGCAAGACCCCTTTATAAGTTTTAAGGAGGGCGTACATCATCGGAATGACAGGTTCCTCCACAAAGAGAAAATCCCTGTTCCTTTCAGTGATCACGCCCAAGGCCAAACCTTCAGCCAAAAGATCTGACAATTCCTATCTAAATTTAGAAGTAGGATCAGAGCTCAGTTTTTTGTACACTGACATGTCACATTACATGTCCCGAATTTGTGTGATGTACATGTCTTTGTTCATAACAGTTACCATGCCACAGAAATTCCGATTATAATGTCCCTTAAGAGGAAAGCTCCATCAGACCCCTTCTTCCCTATTGGACAAATTGTCAGATGCTTGGACAATACAAGGAATGCTGTCACCCATGGCAACCAAATCTCGTTCAACAGTATTTTGAAACAATTCAATACCTTCAGTTTTAGAGGGTAATGGGTAGAAGTGTGGGGTTTTATTTGTGTGCAACTTATTAACATAAGTAGTGTCATTCGATACCTCCACATCTCCACTCAATTCCTGTAGATTACACACAGCGAGTTGTTCAGGAAATGTCAAATTATGGAATTCATTAAAAATATTCTGCTGTACCCGTGTTGCATAACCCCTATCACCAACATCACTGCTATTGACATAAAAAAAGTGCCGTTTCACAGTAAGTTTGCAAACAAAACAATTTATTTCACACAAAGTCCAAACACATATAACCTGTTCATGGGGGCAAAATTCAATCCTTAAGAAAGCAAAGAAATTGATCAAAAGTTAAAGTCCTTTCTATCTAATCAGACAAGCCTTTAAACAGTTCCAATTCATGTTGCAATGTCCATACTGAGAGACTCCAATTTAACCCCTTAAGGACTCAGGGTTTTTCCGTTTTTGCACTTTCGTTTTTTCCTCCTTACCTTTTAAAAATCATAACCCTTTCAATTTTCCACCTAAAAATCCATATTATGGCTTATTTTTTGCGTCGACAATTCTACTTTGCAGTGACATTAGTCATTTTACCCAAAAATGCACGGCGAAACGAAAAAAAAATCATTGTGCGACAAAATCGAAAAAAAAACGCCATTTTGTAACTTTTGGGGGCTTTCGTTTCTACGCAGTGCATATTTCGGTAAAAATTACACCTTATCATTATTCTGTAGGTCCATACGGTTAAAATGATACCCTACTTATATAGGTTTGATTTTGTCGCACTTCTGGAAAAAATCATAACTACATGCAGGAAAATGTATACGTTTAAAAATGTCATCTTCTGACCCCTATAACTTTTTTATTTTTCCATGTATGGGGTGGTATGAGGACTCATTTTTTGCGCCGTGATCTGAAGTTTTTATCGGTATGATTTTTGTTTTGATCGGACTTTTTGATCACTTTTTATTCATTTTTTAATGATATAAAAAGTGACCAAAATACGCTTTTTTGGACTTTGGAATTTTTTTGCGCGTACGCCATTGACCGTACGGCTTAATTAATGATATATTTTTATAGTTCGGACATTTACGCACGCGGCGATACCACATATGTTTATTTTTTATTTTTTTTACACTGTTTTATTTTTTTTATGGGAAAAGGGGGGTGATTCAAACTTTTATTAGGGAAGGGGTTAAATGACCTTTATTAACACTTTTTTTTTACATTTTTTTTGCAGTGTTATAGGTCCCATAGGGACCTATAACACTGCACACACTGATCTCTAATGCTGATCACTGGCGTGCATTAACACGCCTGTGATCAGCATTATCGGCGCTTGACTGCTCCTGCCTGGATCTCAGGCACGGAGCAGTCATTCGTCGATCGGACACCGGGGAGGCAGGTAAGAGCCCTCCCGGTGTCCGATCAGCTGTTCGGGACGCCGCGATTTCACCGCGGCGGTCCCGAACAGCCCGACTGAGCAGCCGGGTCACTTTCACTTTCACTTTAGAAGCGGCGGTCAGCTTTGACCGCCGCTTCTAAAGGGTTAATACCGCACATCGCCGCGATCGGCGATGTGTGGTATTAGCCGCGGGTCCCGGCCGTTGATTAGCGCCGGGACCCACGCGATATGATGCGGGATCGCGGCGCGATCCCACTTCATATCGCGGGAGCCGGCGCAGGACATAAATATACGTCCTGCGTCGTTAAGGGGTTAATAGTTTCATACTTGACAATTATTTTCAAAAAGCTCATGGAACAGTCCGTAATAGCTTCATTCCATTCTGTGACCATTTCCTCAAAGAATTTTTTTTTTAAATGGGGTACTCCGGCCCTAATACATCTTATCCCCTATCCAAAGGATAGGGGATAAGATGTCTGGTCACGGGGTCCTGCCGCTGGGGACCCCCGCAATCTGTCATTGTGCACCCACCTTTGTGAACTCTCCGCAGCGATGGGAGGCTCCAAATTGTAGCATGACGACCACAGGGCTGGAGCCCGTGACATCACGACTCCGCCCCATGTGATGTCATGCCCCGCCCCCTCAATGCCAGTCCCCTCAATTCAATGTCGTCATGCCCCCTCCTATAGGGGCCGGGGTGTGATTTCACACTGGGGCGGAGTCGTGACATCACGATACTCCGGCCCCATGGTCGTCATGCTACACATTTGGAGCCTCCAGCTCCTTTGGATAGGGGATAAGATGTATTAGGGCCGGAGTACCCCTTTAATTCTTAAACCCCAAGGAATAATGTCTTTGGAAATGTAATTAGTCAAGGTTGTACAATCCCACCAAATTTTCATTTCCTGGGATTGAAGCTTTTCCAGATGGTGCATTAAGATCCTCAGATTAACTGAGTTTGTTTCCTACACACCTGAACCAGAGAATAAATTGACAGCTTTCTGTGTGCGATCCATGTTGATAACAAAACATGCAATGAGATCAATTCCAATAGTAGCCGACTTGAAAACACTGTGTGTATAGGAGTAAGCAAACTCTGTGACTAATTGGATTCCAGCTGCTAGGGAAGGAGCATGAACTGGCCGGTAACACCATCCAGGTAATAAGCAAACACAAAGTCCAGCTCACCTTCCAAAAAATCTTAAAAACCACAGTAATTATTCCCTCAATCTCTGTGAAGTTGTTAGAATGGCTGTTTGGTTCCTTATGTTTCATAACTATTTCACCTTTGACAGAGTCTATTACGTTCAAACAAGTAGAGTTTCTATGAAGGCGAGGCATTCCCCATCGCTTGCAAATTTGATTTGATTTCATTCTGGGAATACCAATTTATTTATTTTTTATCTTTGAACCCCTTTTGAGACAACATACTGTACAGTGGTATGATGAAGATTTGTGGATGACCTCCTCCTTTTTTGCAGCAGGGGGGGGGGGGGGCTAGGGGCGGGGGAATCTTGCTTCCACACCAATGTTTGCTGAATATCTTCATACTAATCTTTATAATTTGAGATTTACTTACCAAGTTAATATCACCTCCATGGTCTTCTTGGTTTTGTAGTTATCGGGTTGCTCATAACATCATTGCTGTGGCCACTCATTGAAAACCCATTTCAGGGAACACAATACTGAGGGCCAACAGCAACCATCCCCCTCACACAACCCGGGCTATACCAGTTTGAAAGCTTAATGAAAAAGGAACTGTTCCGATCCTGAGGTTTTTAATATTTGATGTGCAGATTTAAAAATAGAGGTTATTCATTCCACACCTTACTTAGAGCTTATAAGATCGTAGCCAACAAAAACTTGAGTATGTTAATTAACTCGTTACCTAATAGCAGATAATTTATTGACAGACCCTCTCTTGCCCTTATGTATTCCCCTCATTTTATTCGTATTAAAAGCATTATTTTGTGACATTACATTTTTTGAGATTCTTTCTAGGGTATTACAAAATGGGGGTCATATAATATCCAAGAGGGCCCCTATGTTGGGCGATCGATTATCACCTAGTGTAGTTTTAACCCAAACAATATCTGAAGGCAATTGGCTAGCGCAGAGAGTTTTTTTTTTTTAGATGTGGACGTATAATTTGCCATACGTGCAATTATGCAATTATACTATATTAACTGGTTAGGGTTAGGTAACAGAGTTCACTTAAGCTTTGCATTGCTTACTGGTATTTTAACCAGCACCTGAGAATTTCTGGACATCACGAGGAAGAGCGCGCAAGCACTCAAAACGTGTTTGATGCTGGAGTAGTTTATTTTACCTGTGTCACTGAGTTTTGGAATAAAGCTGCATTTGTTTGGTTCTTCAAACTGATGCTGCATGTCTAGATCAGTACATGGGTAACCTTTAGACAATGAGTCCTAATGTCATGTCTGAGACTAGGGAGAGTTGAAGTATGTGGAGGCATAGTCAGTTCCTTAACCTATGAGCATGCTCTCTCTCTCTCTCTCTCTCTCTCTCTCTCTCTCTCTCTCTCTACCACACAAGAAAGGAAGTATGCTCAGAAGCTCTCACAGGCAGAAGGAGGAAAAGTTATTCTCACACTGCTGTGTGCCACCCTGCTATCTGCATGCAGTGGGTGATGCTGTGATATGTGCCATACTCATGGTCCAGCCAGCCTTCATGGTTGACTGTGATGCACATTTAATGAATGGATTTATTACATCTTCAGCTCCCCACTGCCCCTGGGCCTGTTCACTGTGAAAAACCAGCCCATGATGGGTTGTGCTCAGTCTTGGTACCATGTTCTGGCCTGGGATTTGTATGTCAACTTCCATGCCACTTCCTTCTGACATAAGATGGCACCACTTGGGACTCATAACTCAATTCACTTCATGGTAAAAGTGCCCTGTGCACACTAAATGGAGACTAAAACCATAGTCTTTTACTCACTTTTTCTTTTGCACAGTCAAAAGGAATTTTATGTGGCATAGCTACAGGAATCCTGCATGTATGTTTAAGCAATATGGTGTAAAATATCTGATCTCTGTCTTTCTTCTGAGATGACTTACATTCCTTTATGAGGCGTCAGCATACTATTGTCAGGACTGTCAGTGAGAATGTATATGATATGCACACTAATTCATTTGTCTGGAGTAATAACACATATCACCTATAACATAACTAGGTATATGACATCCTGAATGCAAAATTTCTGTCTGGACTTGCTAAGGGCCTTTCTGCATGTTAAATAAGTCATTTTTACACATAAATAAACCTCAACACTAAGGGCTTAAAAGCTTGGACACTTCGAAGTCTTTGAATATACTGTATATCAGCCTCAAGAAACATACATAATCTCAAAAATGAATAATTTACACTAACCTTGTGACACATTTACAGAATGTGAATTAAAAGCACACACAAAAAAGAGACATGAAATTGGGAAATAGAATAAATATAGCTGCATTAAAATAGGACAATGTAGACGCAAAATGCCTTTTGCTGTAATAACACTTTTTCATTAAAAGAACACAATGAAAAATGTGTTATATAACAAGTACAGCACACTTCTGTAAGGTGGTAGAAGGTAGTTTGGGTCAGCTTACAAAGTCATGGATATTATGTGTAATGTTTTGTTATGCATATTGTTATTTGTTCATTTAAGTGTGAAATGTTATATGCTGTGTTCAACACTAATTATACAGTATTTAGCATTTGACTATGTGGCTGGACTGTTTACATGGCACCAGCGTGAGAGGTCATTTTTCACCTTGACCACTGGTGACCTACCCAGTGGCAGGAGGAATGGAGTAGCATGGGGGTTGCAGGGAGATAGGGGTACAAAGAATGTCTACAAATAAGACCAAGAATGTAAATTAGACACAGTTGTGGTCAAAGGTTTGCATACAAACAATTTTTTAAAGAATAGAGTGAGCGGGCAAAACACGTTTCTTTTATTTCTTATGGAATTCATATTCAACTTTAGGTTAAAGGAGGATGACACAATCATAAAAAAAATGTTATCAAAGTATAAAATGAAATAACAGCTGTTCTAAAGACTGCATATCTTTAGTTCTTAAAGGGGTTCTCCGCTGCTCAGCATTTGGTGCAAACTGTTCCGAATGCGCGAGCCGGGAGCTCGTGATGAAATAGCCCTGCCCCCTCAATGCAAGTCTATGGGAGGGGGCGTGACAGCCGTCAAGCCTTCTCCCATAGACTTGCATTGAGGTGGCGGGACGTCATGTCATGAGGGGGCGGGGATAGGACGTCACGAGCTCCCGGCGCCGGCTCCAGCATTCGGAACAGTTTGTTCCAAATGCTGAGCAGCGGAGTACTCCTTTAATATTGTATATTGCCCCCTCTAGCATGAAGGACACTGTACAGTCTTAAAAGTTGTCTATGAAGCCGAGAATTCTTGCAGGTGTTACAGCTCTCCTTTTGTTTTGACAAAATGACTCCAAGCTATGTAATTTGTATTGTCTTTGGTCATCTTGCATTAAAGAGTGCCTGTCATGATCTTGTTAAATTTCATATTTCTCCCTACAAGACTTTTTCAGACTTTTTCAGACTTTGGACTCCTGGATGGAAAAATGCACTACTGTACGCTTAAAAACTCTGTAATTTTTTAAAACACCAGCCAGTGATTACTTTTGCCTGGACTTTCACAGTATCTAGGCCCTTGACAGATTAACAGGTACAAAATAGTACACCACTTAGATGTAGGTATGTGGTATGCAGTTATGCACTTATGAGGGCAGAAAAATGCGGTACAGTACGCTTATAAAAACGTATTTTAGTAAAACACCAGCCGATGATTACTTTTGCCTGGACTTTCACAGTAATTTGCACTTACAGAACACAACAGTGCAAGCACAAAAAAGCTGTGTACTAAACACAAAATTGCACTCTGTCACAGACTATTAGGAATGGACTGCTGGGTATTATACCTTCTACAGACTAAAATAACCAGCAGATGATTTGTTGTGGAACAAAGACACTGAATTGTGCTGAAAGATTATTACTCTGCTAAGGTTTATGAAGTTGAGGCAGCTTGTTGAAATGTATGAGGCAACACAAAGCTATCTGCCCCTCTCTGTAATACAATGCTGAAGAAAGAGAATGGGAGGTTTATGGAGGTGATGTGACTAGGATGTGAAACACTGCTGGAATGAGCTTTTCTGTGTAACACACATACAGCGATGTCCGTCCTATTGCTATGCAGTGTAAAGAATGATATGACTAGCCGCAAAATGGCTGCCGAATATATAGGGTTGTGACATCACAGGGGTGACTGGCTGCTGATAGGCTGTATCTTGCATGTAATTCAGGGTCATCCCGCCTATTTCCCTTCCCACTTTGCCTTCCATGCATTCCTTGCCCCATGCACTGACATGTGGATCCGCCATTTTAGATGCCCGCGAGCCTTGACGGAAGTAAATGGAGTTTAATGAAGTGATTTGCACAATAGAATCGCGGTGATATTCACATTTGTTGCCAATTGGATATTTCATGAAATTTGTAACGAATTTGGGTTCGTCAGCTTCGATTCGCTCATCTCTAGTGGATAACTTTCAATGGCATGACAGATAATAGGCACTGTAACCACATATTTCCTTCTGCTAAGCCCCTGGAAATGGTCTGGGCAGTAATGGATGGATGTGTGTTTGGATGTGAGAGCTGTCAGGGGATCGAAAGATCCTGCCTACAGGTGGTCTGTTTTAGCCATAGGGAACCTTCACAGTGCATACATTCCCTCTGCTTACAACCTGTCTTGAAGGAGTACTCCGGTGGAAAATATATATATTTTTTTATTAACTGGGGACAGAAAGTTAACCCCTTAAGTTTTTTTTTTCCTTTTTGCATTTTCACTTTTTCCTCACCTCATCACCTTCTAAAAATCATAACGCTTTTAATTTTGCACCTAAAATTCCATATTATGGCTTATTTTTTACGCCACCTATTCTACTTTGAAGTGACTTTAGTCATTTTACCAAAATATCCACGGCAAAACGGGAAAAAAATTAATTGTGTGACAAAATTGGAGAAAAAATGCCATTTAGTAAATTTTGGGGGCTTCTGTTTCTACGCAGTGCATTTTACGTTAAAAATGACATCTTATACTTATTCTGTAGATCCATACGGTTAAAATGATACCCTACTTATATTGGTTTGATTTTGTATTACTTCTAAAAGAAATCATAACTACATGCTGGAAAATGTATACGTTTAAAATTGTCATCTTCTGACCCCATAACTTTTTAATTTTTTTTATCGCAGGCCAGTTTGAGGGCTTATTTTCGTGCCGTGATCTGAAGTTTTTATCGGTACTATTTTTATATTGATCAGACTTTTTAATCGCTTTTTATTCCTTTTTTCATAATATAAAAAGTGAACAAAAATATGCTATTTTGGACTTTGGAATTTTTTGGCGCGTACACAATTGATTGTGCGGTTTAATTAACGATATATTTTAATATCTACACACATAAGAAAAAAAATTTGCGGAGCAGCTCACCAATTCCAAGGGATCAGGTCTGTGACATCGCGGTCAGGTGACAGAAGGACGGGGAGGCTGAGGTGTTACAGTGGGAATCAGACGTCAGGGCCACAGCTGTATTGCACCCTTTGGTGCTTCGTCAGGCCCCAGGCCACAGTAGTCTCTGTGAGCCTTTATACAGGGCAGCAGGGAAAGAATTTCTACACCCTTTTGGCAAGACTTGGCCAGTGTATAATCATCACCAGACCTGTAATCATTTACATATCTGCCTGAGACATAATTGCATGCCGAGTTTGGCTCATATGGAAGAATTTCTGTGCCAGATGTTTCTGGGGCAGAATTTCTGTGAATAAAGCAAGAAAAGGTGTTGCTTTCTATGAGACAGCGCATTGCTGAGCAGTCCAAGTGCCTGACGCTTAGTCAAATGTGTGAAATGTCCGCACTTGTTTTTGCACATTCAGTACATTTTTCGCCTGTGTGAACTCGGCCTTTAGCAGCAATCCAACATTTTTATCTGAGTGCATTATTTTTTAATAATTTTTAGTCAATGAGTGTATGTTATGTCATGTAAAATCAATATACATTATTGTTAGGCCTTGCAGCAATAACCTAGTTCCAGTACCACTTTTCCAGTCCTGGTAACTTCCACCTTCATTCTGATACACATAGAGATATTCCTTTCTCTGTTGGTACTGATGTGCTGTTAGGCTTAGCTTTAGGTTATGTTTACATAGGACCTACATGCAGCAGAATTTTATTAGTAGAAAAGCTGCACCAAAAACAGTAATAATCAAAACTGCACCAAATCATGTGGATTTGGGTGTGGATCTGTTGCATATTTGACACCTTAGATTTAGAAAAAAATCTATGTTTTTGAAATCTACAGTAGTGTATTTTACTGAAGATCTGCAACCTTTCTCCATAAAGCCATCAAATCCTGTGGTTTTATTTCAAATTTTTCTTTTTCTTTTTGCATTTTAATTTTTCAATCCTCACTTTTTAACCCCTATAGAATAAATACAAAGGAATCGGATGGAGTAATAAATGGATAAAAATATGACTTTATTAATAATTCATTACATATTAAAAACAAAAGAAGACATCATAAAAAGGGAGAAAATAACTTGTGGTGGAAAAGAGGGCATCACTCCAGAAAGTCCACAATGTAAACTATAGTATTAAATACATTTCATAAGTTGTACTACTGCTCATTCTATTGCACAATCCCATAGAGGAATTACCTCAACAACTATAAAGTGCCTAGAGACAGTATACATACCAATAAATAGAATCAAGGTGCAAATACAAGAGGGACCGCTGGAGAGACGCCACCCCAACGTACGTTTCGGGTTGTCCTTCGTCCTGGGATGCAGGGCCTAATGCACTGGGGGTGTATATTTACACCATGAAGCATTTACAATCTATGAAGCGAGCACAGGAGCTGCTGTGAGGGGGGCGGTGCATGACGTCACACAGGGGCAGAGTCGTGACATCATGATACTCTGTCCCTGTGGTCGGGAGGCATAAAACTTGGAGCCTCCAGTGATTCCTGCAGTGCTAACAGGTGGGTGCTGCATGCTAGATTGCGGGGGTCCCAAGCGTCGGGAGCCCCATAATCAGACAACGTATCCCCTATCCTTTGAATAGGGGATAAAATGTCTTAGGGCCAGAGTACCCCTTTAACTTTGAAAAAATCTGCAATAAATCTGAAGTGTATCCACAGCTAGAATTGACATGCTGTGGATTTTATTTTCGCACCACAGGTCCATTTATGTACAGATTTTCTATTTATGATGTGTGTAGGCAGGATTTCTACAAACTCCAGTTACATGTTTGCTGCTGTAATACATACTGCAATATGTGCTGCACAATGTCACTGCAAGAAATGTGCAGCATATCTGCCATAAGAGCTAAGCCAACTCCCTTCTTTGTAACAGTGGGTTTATTAAAAACAGAGAAGGAGTTTGCTTAGCTGATGAACTGCCTGTGTAGGGGCAATTGCTGAAAGACAGCTGCCTGGGACCAGAAGAGGAGCACTGAAATGGGGCCATCGCTGAAGAGTTGAACGAGAATGTGTATCTGTAGGTTTTGTATGTCATATACGATATACCTTGGGTGACATTTTTTATTCACAGTAACTCCTGGGTAGGCTTCTAAAACCTTCATATCACAATTTTTATCACCCACAAATTATATCACATTCGCTAAGGCTTATTATTTGAGGCTAGCAACCAATCAGATCTCTTTTTCAAATTACCGTATTTTTTGCTCCATAAGACACTCTTGTTCTCCCCCAAAAGTGGGACGGAAATGTCTGCGCGTCTTATGGAGCGAATGTGTGTGCGAATGAAGTGTGTGTGCAAATGAAGTGTGTGTGCGAATGAAGTGTGTGTGCGAATGAAGTGTGTGTGCGAATGAAGTGCAGGGAAGGCTGCTAAGCTTACATGCTCCTGGGTCTGTAGTGCTCTGCTGCTCCGCTGCATCTGATTCATACCACTGCCGCTGTCCCATTCTTATGGAGGAGCATGTGACACACACGTCACTCCCCTGCGCCCAGCGTAACGTTACGCTGGGCGCAGGGGAGTGACGTGTGTGTCACATGCTTCTCCATAGACTCCATTATGCGGACAGAAGAACAGGGCAGCAGTTGTGATATACCAGTAAGCAACTACAAGGGGGGGGGGGGGTCCTGCTGGCCACAAGGGGGGTCCTGCTGGCCACAAGGGGGGTTTGGTTCAGAATATTCTTTTTCTTGTTCTCCTCCTCTAAAACCTAGGTTCATCTTATGGTAAGGTGCGTCATTTGGAGCGAAAAATACAGTAAATTCAAAAAGGCCTCTAAAACTTGCTATTAGCAACTGCAGTAAATCTCCCCCAGAATCTTTTCAGCTGTTTTTCTTTTACTCTGTTTTCCAGTTACTTTACAAAACATATCAGCAAATTTTAGAAATTGATAATTTATAAAGTCAAGCAATATTCTTTTTCATGCTTTGGGGCTTAGATGGGGGGGGGGGGGGGGGTATCGTGATTTGACCCCAGACAGTAAAAAAAAAAAAAAAAAAGAACCTCTTACATTCCTAGAGTCCTTGCAGTGAAATTTTTATGGAAGCACTGCACCTAAGTGAAGGAAAACTACGAGACCCTGCATATAGAGGCTGACATAAAGGGGTACCTTATAAAAACAACAGCCCTATAGCCCAAATTAATTAAGAAAGCATAATTCAGCATTAGGCCAGCCAAGCTCAATTGATGGTGCTCCCAAAAGGTCTATAGAAGAGGACATAAAAAGGAGAAAAAAAATGGGAATATGCACCCCTAGTGTATTACATTCATAAACATGCAGAAGATAAAGTGCATAGACTTGCACTTACCAAGTTGTGTTGTGCTCAGAGCACAACACCTTGAAGGGCCTTCAATATCACAAATAGACCTGCTGCTGTAGTTCGACAGGTGGAAGTTTGGCTCTCCCCATGGAATGAACTTTATTAGCACAAAACAACACGTTTCCCGTCCGTAATGAACTCTTCGTCAGGCAAGTACATGCATACTAAAACAAAAGGCCAACTTAAATATGCTCCATATGTGTTTGTAAAGGTTACGTGCATTAGGCTATTCAGAAAGACAAGGAACGCATCTAAATAATCAAACACATCCACAATGATCATTAACCCCTTAAGGACATGTGCCGTAAATGTACGGTGCTGCTAAGCAGTACATTTACAGCGCAGCTTTCCTGGATCACCGCGTCTGGAGATGCAGTGATCCAGGAAAGCTGCGCCGTAAATCTATCAGCAGCCATCCCGGCATATCGCCCAGGGATGGCTGCTGTCGGCGATCAATGCAAATTGCCGGTCAATTCAGACCATTGATTTGCAGCTATTCCGGGTTAATCAGATCTCTGGTGACCCGGAAAAAAGGGGTGAATGGGGCTGTCCGAAACAGCCCCATTCACCCTTACCCAGCAGGAGTGAGGTGGCACAGGTGCCGCCTCACGATCACGTGATTGATCGGTCGGAACGACCGACCAATCACGACCCTGCTGGGTGGCGAAGATGGCGGTGTTCGGGGCCAGCAGGGGTCTCCTACCTTGGCCGGGTCTGGCGGGGGTTCCCTCGTGATCGGTGGTGGCGGCAGAAGCAGCAGGATTGGCGGCAGCGGCGGCGGTCCCGGCGGCCTGTTCACCTCCTGCTGTTGCTAAGCAACAACTCGCAGCATGCACAGCCAAAGGGCATGCTGGGAGTTGTAGTTTTGCAACAGCTGGAGTTCCAACTACAACTCCCAGCATGCCCTTTGGTGGTCTGTGCATGTTAGGGGTTGTAGTTATGCAACAGCTGGAGGCACATTTTTCTATGAAAAAGTGTGCATCCAGCTGTTGCATAACTACAACTCCCAACATGCACAGACTACCAAAGGGCATGCTGGGAGTTGTAGCAGTGTGCCTCCAGCTGTTGCAAAACTACAACTCTCAGCATGCCCTTCGACTGTCAATGATTGCTGATTGTTGCAGTTTTGCAACAGCTGGAAACACATTGGTTGTGAAACCGAGTTTGTTACCTAACTCAGTGTTTTGCAACCAATGTGCCTCGACGTGTTGCATAACTACAAATCTCAGCATGTATGGTCTGTCAGTGCATGCTGGGAATGCTGGGAGTTGTAGTTTTGCAACAGCTGGAGGTTTGCCCCCCATGTTCTGCTGCAAGTTTGAGATGCGGCAAATTTTCCGCCGCAGCTCAAACTCCCAGCGAGAAACTCACTGTAAATCCAACCATGTAAATGCACCCTAAAAACACTACACTACACCTACACAAAATAAAAAGTAAAACACTACATATACACATACCCCTACACATCCCCCCCCCCCCAATAAAAAAAAAAAAGTCTTGTACGGCACTGTTTCCAAAATGCAAAACGGAGCCTCCAGCTGTTGAAAAGCAACAACTCACAGTATTGCCGTATAACACACTGTCAAGGCATGCTGGGAGTTTTGCAACAGCTGGAGGCACCCTGTTTGGGAAACACTGTCGTAGGGTATTTTTGTGATGGATTCAAATCCCCAATTTAGTCCTCAAATGCGCATGGTGCTCTCTAACTTCGGAGCACTGTCGTATTTCAAGGAAACAGTTTAGGGACACAAATGGGGTATCTCCGTAAATTTTGGGAGGCTTTTTCTGCTTTTACCCCTTATGAAAAGGTAAAGTTGGGGTCTACACCAGCAAGTCAGTGTAAAAAAAAATATTTTTGCACTAACATGCTGGTGTTGCCCCATACTTTTAATTTTCATGCAGTTAGAAGAAAAAAAGACCCCCAAAATTTGTAACACAATTTCTCCTGAGTACGGAAATACCCCATATGTGGGCGTTAAGTGCTCTGCGGGCGTACAACATGGCTCAGAAGTGAGAGCGTGCCATGTACATTTGAGGTCTAAACTGGTGATTTGCACAGGGGTGGCTGATTTTACAGTGGTTCTGTAACCAGATGTGACCCCATTTTGGAAACTAAATCCCTCACGGAATGTAACAAGGGGTATAGTGAGCCTTAACACCCTACAGGTGTTTGACTAATTTCCGTTAAAGTTGGATGTGAAAATGAAAAAAAAAATTCACTAAAATGCTGGTGTTACCCTACATTTTTCATTTTCACAAGTGAGAACAGGAAAAAAAGCCCCCCAAAATATGTAGCCCCATTTCCTCTGAGTAAGAACATACCCCATATGTGGATGTAAAGTGCTCTGTGGGCGAACTACAATGCTCAGAAGAGAAGGAGCGCCTTTGGACTTCTGGAGAGGCTTGGGAGGCTTTTTCTCCAATTACCTCTTGTGAAAATGAGGGGTAAAACAAGCATTTTAGTGAAAAAAAAATCAATTTTTTCATTTTCGGGTCCAACTAGCGGACATTTGTCAAGGACCTGTGGGGTGTTAAGGCTCACTTTTAACCCTTGTTAGGTTCCTTGAGGGGTGTAGTTTCCAAAATAGTATGCCATGTTGTTGTTTTTTTGCTGTTATGGCACCATACGGGCTTCCTAAATGCGACATGCCCCCCAAAAACCATTTCAGCAAAATTTGCTTTCCAAAAGCCAAATGTGACTTCTCTTCTGAGCATTGTAGTACGCCCGTAGTGCACTTTACGTCCACACATGGGGTATTTCCATACTCAGAAGACATGGGGTTACAAATTTTGGGGTGCATTTTCTCCTATAACCCTTTGTAAAAATGTAAAATTTTGGGGAAAACCAGCATTTTTGTGGAAAAAAAAATTTACACATCCAACTTTAACGAAATGTCGTCAAACACCTGTGGGGTGTTAAGGCTTAGTGGACCCATTGTTACGTTCTTTGAGGGGTGTAGTTTCCAAAATAGTTGCCATGTTGTTTTGTTTTTTTGCTGTTCTGGCACCAAAGGACCTTCCTAAATGTGTCATGCCCCCCTAAAAGCTATTTCAGAAAAACTCACTCTCCAAAATCCCATTGTCGCTCCTTCCCTTCTGAGGCCTGTAGTGCACCCACAGAGCACTTGACATCCACATATGAGGTATTTCCTTACTCAAGAGACATTGGGTTACACATTTTGGAGGCTTTTTCTCCTTTTACACCTGGTAAATTTTCAAAAACTGGATCTACAAGAACTAGTGTAAAAAAATTAAGATCTTGAATTTTCTCCTTTACCTTGCTGCTATTCCTGTGAAACACCTAAAGGGTTAACACACTTTCTGAATGTCATTTTGAATACTATTGGGGTTGCAGTTTTTATAATGGGGTAATTTATGGGTTATTTCTAGGGATGCACCGATATATCGGCAGGCGATACATATCGGCCGAAAATAGCTGTTTCGGGGAAATGCCGAAACAACAAAAAATGTGCCGATAATGACCCACCTCCCCTGCCCGCCCACAGCACAAGTTGCAAACACTGCCAGTGGCAGAGGCACTCGTGGGCGGTGCAGGGGGGGCCGGCCGCAACATCTGGGGGGGGGGGGGGCGCGCTCTCCGGGATAGGAATACTTCTTTTTATGTGCCCGGGCCGGCTCCCGTGTGTGGCTGCAGGCGGTGGCCGACCACAGCATATAAAACCTAATACTGTATACTAAAAACCAGGGGGCCTCCAGCTGTTGTGAAACTACAACTCCCAGCATGCCCGGACCGGCAAAGTCTGTCCGGGCATGCTGGGAGTTGTAGTTTCACAACAGCTGTAGGCCCCCTGGTTTTTAGTATACAGTATTAGTTTTTATATGCTCTGGTCGGCCCCCGCCTGCAGCCACACACGGGAGTCGGCCCGGGCACATAAAAAGAAGTATTCCTAATCCTATCCCGGACATCCCTGTGTCCCTTTTCGGGACATAAGGATGTCCGCCGGTCACTCACCATTCCCCGGCGTCCTCCTGCGATCCTCCTTCGGTCCCTCTCTTCTCCGCCTCGATGGTCGTATGCACGGGACGTCACTGACGTCCCGTGCATACAACCATAGAGACGCAGGAGGACCGCAGGATTGTCGCAGGAGAACGTGCGCTGGCCGGGGCCTGGTAAGTGTCCGCGTCATCTTCTTGAGTGTTCCGGTCACCGCTCCTCTAGTCCCGGCACCTACTGCTATGGTCCATAGGCCATAGCAGTAGATGTGACCCCGGGCTGGAGGAGCGGTGACCGGATCACTGTGGGGGCAGCAGTACAGAAATACAGCCTCCAGCCATACACTGTATATGGCTGGAAGCTGTATGTCTGTGGGGTGGGGGGAAGATGCCTACTATTGTGGGGGAACTGCTGACCTAATGTGGGGGGGAGCTGCCTAATATTGTGGGGGTGAGCTGCTTAATATTGTTGGGGGGGAGCTGCCTAATATTGTTGGGGGGGAGCTGCCTACAAATGTGGGGGGAGCTGCCTAATATTGTTGGGGGGAGCTGCCTACAAATGTTGGGGGAGCTGCCTACAAATTTGGGGGGGAGCTGCCTAATATTGTGGGGGGGAGCTGCCTAATATTGTGGGGGGGAGCTGCCTAATATTGTGGGGGGGAGCTGCCTAATATTGTGGGGGGGAGCTGCCTAATATTGTTGGGGGGAGCTGCCTAATATTGTTGGGGAGGGGGGAGATGCCTAATATTGTGGAGGAGCTGCCTACAAATGTGGGGGGAATGCTGACCTAATGTGGGGGAGCTGCCTACTATTGTGGGGGAGCTGCCTACTATTGTGGGGGAGCTGCCTATTAATGTGGGGGAGCTGCCTACTATTGTGGGGGAGCTGCCTATTAATGTGGGGGAGCTGCCTATTAATGTGGGGGAACTCCCGACCTAATGTGGGGGAGCTGGCAATCTAAGGTGGGGGAATCTAATCTAATGAGCGGAGCGCTGCATTTTACCAGAAGACGGGGAGAAGTCATTTTCGGTTTCGGGATCAGTTTCGGACGGACATTTTTTTTTTATTTCGGTTTCGTTTCGGTTCTGAAATTTCCATTTCGGTGCACCTCTAGTTATTTCTAATATGAAGACCCCTCAATTGGAGGCCAGACCCCTCAAGACCCCTCAAGACCCCTTTACAGACAAAAAAATATACATATGGGCCCAGATTTATCAAAGAATGTCCACGGTAGAGCTATTTTGCCACGTTTATTTGGGTGGTGGGTTTGACTAGCGTGCATCTTATTAATCAAGAAGGTGCAGCAGGATGATGAATTTTGTGCAGCTCTGCTGTGGTGGGAAAAGCTCTACTACATATATTTTTCTAGATGCTTGTGAGGGAGGGAAGTAGACACTTTTCCGGGTCATGAATTCTGCAGGTTAGGTGTTTTTACTTACTTTCACAGAGCTGCCGTGACATTGTTACTTGCATTTTAGATGCTAAAATCAAATTTGATTACTGGCATATAAAGAGTCAATACCAGGCATTGACAAATAGACTATGCTATACAGACAAGAAGCCAAATGGATTATCCCAACCCTGGCTCAGAGAGGCTTAGGGATTAATGACAAGAATGACCTTAGTGTTTTTATCAGATGAACTACATTGATATTGACATAATCCACACTTACTCACCTATTTGTATTTTAATGTATTTTCTTTATGTATCTGTCCTCTCTTTTTGATATAGTACATATATTCTCTAGCTTCATCTATCACTTTCAGTAACTGTGCCATTCCAGTTTTTCCTTATTACTTAGCTGGATTCGCCTAAGAAGAAGGGTATTCACCGCTCGGAATCCCGGGATGAACGTCATGAAGAGCATGACACGCGTGAAGTATCTACCGCCGTCCCCGCCTGTCTGTTTCTCTACCCACCTTGCATCTATGGAATGGATTTTAATATGAACTAATGAAACATTCAAGATTTTAACCAGCAAGACCCGGTGAGTGCCCCTTTCATATAACCTTTCTTAAGATTGAAGTTTTACATGGATCTAGGATCACACCTAGGACCCCATTGTCTCTACATGTAACAAGCAGAGCACCTCCAGGAAGCACATACATACTGCCTCCTGCTATATTTTCCCCGTGTTTACCACTCACTAGTAGTAGCCGGATCCTTACCCTTTCTTCATGCTTTGTATGGAGCGCTGCACTTGACTGGAACGTTATCAGCGCTATAGTGCAGTGGCGAAGTTCAAAAGGGGCGGACTCAAGGAGAGCAAAGCTATTAAGTACCTACAAGCGCCAGTATCTTTATAACTGAGTTACAACGGAACATAAGGAATTTCCGATATCTCTAAAAAGTAATGATCCCTAATGAGAAATATTGATTAATGTTATTTAGAGGAGAGAAATGGTCTAGTATTGAATTTAAAACTGACAGTGTATGGCAGTAAAAAAATATGGCGAACTTGAGAGATATTGCAATTAAAACATGGGAACACTATGGTACATGGGACAATTGTCACCTTATTTAAATGAGAGGGGGCAAAAAACTTATTGGTGACTAAAAGGGCCATTGAAGAACCATTCAGTGGCTAGTTATACCAATAGCACTGTCATGCCATAGAGAGAAGCTTGGGGGGGGGGGGGGGGGGTTAGTTGGTGGGACTCTCGGTATTCTTGCTAGTATAACAGACCCAAGTTTAAAAAAAGAATTGGATGATTAAAAAATGGCAGAAATGATTAAAAACAAGAGATCTTTTCAGATACACATTATATGCATGACAACCTAAATATGCTCTAGTTAGGTACGAAACCCCTAGGGATTCAGTGGAGGGCATATAAGGCCCTTTAACATTTTAGTCTGGAATATGGAGTTAAAATGAGTTTAGTCTGATAAAATTACACATAGATCACAGTAAGTGAATCTTATTAGTTGCTAAAATTTTTCGAGCATTTGTTAAAAATTATGATCTGGGCAGGATTACTCTGGGTACTCTGGTGGAAAACTTTTTTTTTTTATTAATTGGTGCCAGAAAGTTAAACATATTTGTAAATTACTTCTATTAAAAAAATCTTAATCCTTCCAGTACTTATTAGCTGCTGAATACTACAGCGGAAATTATTTTCTTTTTGAAACACAGAGCTGTCTGCTGACATCACGAGCACAGTGCTCTCTGCTGACACCTCTGTCCATTTCAGGAACTTTCCAGAGCAGCATATATTTGCTATGGGGATTTTCTCCTACTCTGGACAGTTTCTAAAATGGACAGAGATGTCAGCAGAGAGCACTGTGCTCATGATGTCAGCAGACAGCTCTGTGTTTCAAACGGAAAATAATTTCCACTGTAGTATTCAGCAGCTAATAAGTACTGGAAGGATTAAGATTTTTTAATAGAAGTAATTTACAAATCTGAGGCCGGAAGAAGGACGTTCCTACGTCCGAAACAGCTGGCGTAGCCTCTGAGCGCCCCTTACCGTCTCCGTCTATGCCGCGGTGATCCTGGACCTTGGGCCTGCAGCTGTTTACCCGCGGTGAGTGCACGCTACCTCTTTTTCATTGTATTATTAGATATTTTATCTAGTGTGTGCACCCCGCAGGTGCTGCCTTGTAATTTATCGGGTCCGGAGGCTGCCAGTGTACACCAGCAGTATCGTATATCTGCATGTTCAGCTGCACGGTGTGCTCTCTCCTCCTCCAGTGGTTTTAGGCTAATTTACAAATCTGTTTAACTTTCTGGCACCAGTTGATTTAAAAAAAATAAGTTTTTCACTGGAGTACCCCTTTAAGGACTATTCATTTGTGCCAGAGTGGTGGCTCTTGTTTTACTACATTAAAATTGTTTCTGACACTTCATTAAGACCTTGGGGGTGTAAAGAGCTATATTTAAAAATCCCAAAAAACTTCCAACCTTTTGAGGAGCTCAAAACGATTGGACTTTTGCTTAGAGACAAAGTCAATGGAAACCATCATAAATGGATTTTTTACTTCTTTATGGCTGGTGGCACAATGCCTAGACAAGCTATGCAGGAGAAATCCAGTTTTTATATTAAAACAATGTTTATTTATTCTGTTTCTTAGTTTCTGTGTAGTCCTGCCTATATAATGCAAACCACAACAACACTGGATCAGGTATATAACAAATTCAGATTCGCAGGTGAGATGGTATTTGATTTCAAAGGTTTCCCCTGTTACTTGTGACTGAAAGGATTGACAATTATGCAGAATTTTATGACAACTTAAACAATGTTTTTTTTCTGCATCGGAAGCTCCCTAGTCTTGTAGCCCCTGTTTCTTTAATTTGATGTTGCTTCAGCTGACTGGGAGCTAGCAAGTTCTTCAGAGACGGAGTCTTCCAAAAGGTAACTAAAGGCTGTTGAGGCAATGTTTCTTTTAGGAAGTTGTCGTCTTCCAAAATATACCAATTCTTTTTGAGAATCTTCTTAATTGCCTGTGAAGATGAACTGTATGTTGTCACAAAATTGCAATCCTATTTATCCATAGTGTTACTACATTTTAAACAGGGTTTTAGGTACTCCTCCTCAGAAAGGTCTTTCGTTCTTTTAAAGGCATTAACAAACAATTAAGGGGGATATTTCTTAGCCATGAATCTCATTTTCAGGATACCTGCTTGTTCCAGGAAGACTTTGTTATCAGTTCTTGAGATGAGCGAATCGAAGCTGACGAACCCGAATTCGTTACGAATTTCAGGAAATATTCGATTTGCAACGAATGAATATCGCCACGATTCAATTGCGCGAATTGCTTAATTAAACTCCATTTACTGCGGTGCAGGCTCCAGGGTATCCAGAATGGCAGATCTACATGTCAGTACAGGGGGCAAGGAATGCTGGGAAGGGGGGAAGGAAAGGCGGGAAGGGAAGTAGGCAGGATGACCCTGAATCACATGCAGGATGCAGCCTATCAGCAGCCAGTCACCCCTGTGATGTCACAGCCCTATAATCGGCAGCCATAATTCGGGCTCCTCACTTCATTACAATACACTACAGAAGGCTCATAGGACGCAGAGCCTGTGTGTGTTACAGCAGAGAAAAGTGCATTCCAACAGCGTTTAACATCCTCCTAGTCACATCAGCGTTCTGGTGGACGGAGAGCATTGTTTTTTTCACTGAAAAGGATTTTTACTGCAGCTGCAGGCATTAACCTCCCAGTCACTTTCTTCGGCATAGTATTACAGAAAGGGGCAGTTGCCCCATACATTTCATCAAGCTGCCTCAACTTCATGAACCTTAGTAGAGGAGGCAGGAATAATTTTTCAGCACAATTCTGTGTCTTTGTTCCACAAAAAAACATCTGCTGGTTATACTAGTCTGTAGACGGTATGATACACAGCAGTCCATTCCTAATAGTCTGTGACAGAGTGCAATTTTGTGTTTAGTACACAGTTTATTTTGGCTGCAGCACTGTTGTGTACTGCTGGTGTTTTACAAAAATAAGTTTTTTTTAAAGGAGATATCCGGTGCTGAAAAATGTATCCTCTATCCTAAGGATAGGAGATAAGTTTCAAATCGCGGGGGGTCTGACCGCTGGGGCCCCTCAAGATCTCCTGTACGGGGCCCCGGTAGCCCGTGGGAAGGGGGCATGTTGACCACCGCACGAATCGGTGGCTGACACACACCCTCAATACAACTCTATGGCAGAGCTGGAGCGCTGCATCCGGAAATCTCCGGCTCTGCCATAGCGATGTATTGAGGGGGCCCTGCGCGATCTGAAACTTATCCCCTATCCTTAGGATAGGGGATACGTTTTTCAGCACTGGACTACCCCTTTAAGGGTAATGTAGCGCATTATTCTGCCCTCATAAGTGCATACCGCATACGTACATCTAAGTAGTGTACTATTTTATACCTGTTAATCTATCAAGGGCCTACATACTGTGAAAGGACAGACAAAATTAATAATCGTCTGGTGTTTTACAAAAATACAGAGTTTTTAGGCATACTGTACCGCATTTTTCTGCCCTCATCAGTGCATACCACATACGTACATCTAACTAGTGTACTATTTTGTACCTGTTGATCTGCCAAGGGCCTACATACTGTGAAAGGACAGACAAAAGTACTCACCGGCTGGTGTTGTTCTCAGATACTTTTTTTAAGTTTACTAAAGCGCATTTTTCTGCCCTCATAAATGCATACCACACACCTACATCTAAGTAGTGTACTATTTTGTACTTGTTAATATGTCAAGGGCCTAGATACTGTGAAAGGACAGCCAATAGTACACACCTGCTGCTGTTCTAGACAAATACTGTTTTAAGCGTAGTGAAGTGCATTGTACTTCCCTCATATATGCAATAAGTATGTCAGGCAGAGTAGTGCCAGGATGTGCAGAGAGGAGTGGGAGAGGCCTAAATTCATCAGGCGCAGGTAGAGGTCGGAGCAGAGTATGGGTGTGTGGCAGCTGGAGTCGCATCAAGAGGTCTGAGCTCCCGGTGTCAGCTAGCAGTAGTGTCACGACCAGTAACACAGCAGCTGTGATTGATCGGTTCACTCGGTCATCCACTTCATCCCAAGTGAGGTTCACTCGGTCATCCACTTCATCCCAAGTGACATTGGACTACCCAGTCAACAGTCGGTGGGTTCCTCAGACTCAACCCTCAGTTGGCATGGCCCTCCTGCTGCTGCTACCACCTCCAGGCTCTGTCATTGTGCTGCTCTATGGTCTCCTCATGCCAATGTTACCACCTCCAGGCACTGTCATTGTGCTGCTCTTTGGTCTCCTCATGCTAATGCTACCACCTACAGGCTCTGTCATTGTGCCACCATATGGTCTCCTCATGCAGATGCTGCCACCTCCAGGCTCTCTCATTCTGCTGCTCTATGGTCTCCTCATGTTAATGCTACCACCACCACGCTTTGCCATTGTGCCACCATATGGTCTCCTCATGCTAATGCTACTACCTTCAGGATCTGTCATTGTGCCGCCATATGGTCTCCTCATGCTGATGCTGCCACTTCCAGGATCTCTAATTGTGCTGCTCTACAGTCTCCTCATGCTGATGCTGCCACCTCCAGGCTCTCTCATTGTGCTGCTCTATGGTCTCCTCATGCTGATGCTACCACATCCAGGCACTGGCATTGTGCTGCCTTATGGTCTCCTAATGCTGATGCTGCCACCTCCAGGCTCTTTAATTGTGCTGCTCTATAGTCTCCTCATGCTTATGCTACCAACTCCAGGCTCTCTAATTGTGCTGCTCCATGGTCTTCTCATACTGATGCTACCACCTCCAGGCTCCCTCATTGTGCTGCCATGGATAGTGCAAAACATAATTAAGGTGCTGGTCCCCAGTTTCTGAAATTCCTTGCATTAAGGTCACTTTCAGGTTTCCTGATGCCACCTTCCGACTGTGCCATTCAGCCACTATATGGTATTGTCATGCTTCAGCCACCTCCAGGCTGTGCCATTCAGACACTATATTGTCTCCCTATGCTGCCACAAACTCCAGGCAGTCTTTCAGCCACTATATGGTCTCCTCATACTGATGCCACCTCCAGGCTCTGTCATTGTCCTGCCATGTGACATGTGACTCCTTGTTAGATTTGGTCCTTTGTACCCACATGTCAGGGCCCAGGACACTAAAACTCGGGAGTTAAAAGTTCAATTTCAAAATCCTCAATTTCAATTTCAAAATCTTACATTTCTATTTAAAAATTTTTAAGTTTCAATGGTCTCCTCATGCTTTTTGCCAACTCCAGGCTGTGCCATTCAGACACTATATGGTCTCCATATGTTGACTGTGTATTGTAAGAAACATGTGGGTATCCTTGAGTCACTCTCCCAGCATTATTGCCATGGTGATGCCAGTAATAAAAGGAATATTGCCAAGGACTAGCATAAACAGGGAACTGGGGATACTGACCACAGGCTGTTGTAATTGACTTTCCCAGGTGGTAGATTTACCATTTTGAAGTTCCTCAGTTCCAGTAGGCTTTAAGTCATTCATTCTTTGGTGTGGTTATTATTATTATCTTTATTCTGTAGGTACATATGGTTAAAATGATACCCTACTTATATAGGCTTGATTTTGAATTACTTCTAAAAAAAAAACCATAACTACATGCAAGAAAATTTATACTTTACAAATTGTCATCTTCTAACCTCTATAACTCCCGCGTACGGGACGATATAGGGCTAATTTTTAGCCCTGTGATCTGAAGTTTTTATTGGTACCATTTTTATACTGATCAGACTTTTTGATCATTTTTTATAAATTCTTTCAATATATAAAAAGTGACCAAAAATACGCTATTTTGGACTTTGGAATTTTTTTTGTGCGTACACCATTGACCGTGTGTTTAATTAACGATATATTTTTAAAATTCGGACATTTCCACACCTGGCGATACCACATATGTTTATTTTTATTTACACAGTTTAATTTCTAAATAGGAAAAGTGGGGTGATTCTTAGTTTTATGAGGGAAGGGGTTAAATTATCTTTATTCACTTTTTTTCACACTTTTTTTTTGCAGTGTAATAGTGGCTATTACACTGAACATACTGATCTCACACACAGATCATTGCCGTGCCTTGACACGGCATAGATCAGTGTTATCGGCGGTCGATTACTCAAGCCTGGATTTCAGGCTTGGAGCAATCACCGATCGGATGCGACGGAGGCAGGTAAGGGGACCTCCGCTCGCGTTCTAGCTGATCGGGATATCGCAATTTCACTGTGATGGTCCCGATCAACCCGACTGAGCTGCCGGGAAGCTTTTACATTCATTTTAGACTCGGCAATCAACTTTGAACGTTGCGTCTAAAGGGTGAATAACTCCCGGCACAACGATTGGCGTGACCCCGCGTTATTTACCGGGATTGGGCGCAGGGCTTACAAGTACACCCTGCATCCTTAAGAGGATAAGCGTACTACAGCACATTTTTGTGCCCTCATAAGTGCATACCACTTACCTACATCTAAGTAGTGTACTATTTTGCACCTGTTAATCTGTCAAGGGTCTATACACTGGGAAAGGACAGCCAATAGTGCACACCTGCTGTTGTTCTAGACAAATACTGTTTTAAGCGAAGTGAAGCTTATTGTACTCCCCTCATATACGCAATAAGTATGTCAGGCAGAGTAGTGAAATCTCAATTACAAAATCCTTAATTTCAATTTCAAAATCTTAAATTTAAAAATCATAAATTTCAATGGTCTCCTCATGCTGCTGCCAACTCCAGGCTGTGCCATTCAGCTAATATATGGTTTACTGATGCTGCTGGGTCTGGGCCTAAATTTTTTTGATGGTAGCACTAGCTACCCTAAATCTCCAATTAAAATTTCAAAATTTGTCTTTTACTCTTAGGGATTGTGAAGCCTCATGTTGCTGCCAACTCCAGGCTGTGCCATTCAGCCAATATATGTTTTTTTGAGGCGCCTGGGCCTGGTCTGGGAACAAAAATGTTGTTTGATTGGCACTAGCTACCCAAAATCTTCAGTTTGAATTTCAGAATTCATATTTTAATTTTAGGGATTGTAAAGCCCTAGTGTCTACTCATGATGCTGCCAACTCCAGGCTGTGCCAGTCAGACACTATATGTTCTCCTCAGGCTTCAACCAACTCCAGGCTGTGTAATTCAGGCAATATATGGTTTACTGTTGCTGCTGGGCCTAGGTCTGGGCCTAAAACTTTTTTAAGGTAGCACTAGCTACCCTAAATCTTAAATTTTAATTTCAAAATGCGTCTTATTTTCTTAGGGATAGTGAAGCCCTTGTGTCTACTCATGCTGCTGCCAACTCCAGGCTGTGCCATTCAGACACTATTTGGTCTCCTCATGCTTCAGCCACCTCCAGGCTGTGTCATTCAGCCAATATATGGTTTACTGATGCTGCTGGGCCTGGGTCTGGGTGTAGCACTAGCTACCTTAAATCTTTAATTTAAATTTCAAAATTAATCTTTTAATCTTAGGGATTGGGAAACCCTAGTGTCTACTCATGCTGCTGCCAGCTCCAGGATGTGTCATTCAGCCACTATATGGTTTCCTCATGCTGCCAACACCTCCACACTGTGTCATTCAGCCACTATATGGTCTCCTCATGCTGCCAACACCTCCATGCTGTTTCATTCAGCCACTATACGGTTTCCTCATACTGATGCTACCTCCAGGCTCTGTCATTGTGCCGCTCTGCGGCAGTGATTCTAAAAGCGATGCCGGTTATCTGCATGTCATACTGTTTTATTTCAGCACACTCCACATGCGTGTTAGAACACAACAAAGTGTTCTACACCCCCTATTGAAGCTCTCTGTAGGCCAGAAATAGCCATTTTTAATATACATTCATCGCAAATAAATTCAGATCAAACCGAATATTTTTGAAAAATTCACTGGATAGGCCAAATCTAATTTTTCAAAAGTTTGCTCATCTCTAATCAGTACAGTTCTTCCTCACTCTCTTGTGTTGAGAGTAAGGAACATTTTGTAGCCATTTCTTATGGTGGCTGCTGGAAAAATCTATATAGCTGTTTGTGTCAAATTTTTTGAAAAAAAAATGGGTATGTTAGGAACAGTTCTTGATCGTAGGAAATCACCAGATCCAAAAAATCTATGGATTCATGGCTGGTATGGATAGTGAAGGAGATCCCTCAGTCGTTATCATTAAGATGTTCTGACAGTAAGTTGGTTAAGGAGTCAGGGCCTCTCCAAACAAGAACAGATCATCTATATACCGGCAATAACAGACAATGTGTTCCTTGAGGGCGGTATTATCCCATATATACTGGGTTTCAAAAGCTCCCATGAATAGATTAGCATATTCGGGGGCTACTTTTGTGGTACCTTTCTTTTGATGGTTATAAGTGAAAAAATTGATATTCCCAACACTGCAGCAGACAGGCCAAATAGGTTATTGCATCTGGTCCACTTCAACAGGATTCAGAAACAAAAACAAAAAAAGAGTCACCAGAGAAAGTGGGTAGGCTGGATATTCTGTCATGACCAGAGGTGGACAGGGAGAGTGAGCCCCAAGCTGTCCCTATATACACTCTCCCTGCCTACTTGCCCATCCACTTTAAATGGTGGATCGGCAACTTGGAGCCAGTCCCACCCTGCGCTAAAGTGCAGTGGCGTAAAAACAGATAATATACATAGTCGGTCATAGGACAGAAACAGAGTAGGAATACAAAAAACCAGAACAGATAAACAAGACAGGATACAAATACTAAAAGGGCAGAATATAGTGTACTAACAAACAGTTCATAAACTGGAATCCAGATAAACAGCAGAAATGATACAATGAACAAGACTAGGTATGGAACAGGTATGCAGAGGAATCCAGGAGATGTAGGGGAGGAACGGGAGAACTGAATGAAACACACTAAACTGATTAGGAACATAGGACACTGTTCACACTGGGACACAGAACAGAAACAAACTGGACACCCCACTCCACAAAAGGAGTAGACAGCATAATAAAGCCAAATAGACTACTAGCCAGCGGGCACACTCCACCATGTGATCAGGATGCTGACCTAGTAGAAAACAGAAATAGAAAACATGGAACACTTGACCAGAAGCGGATTAGTCTGAATAGACTCCAGGATACCAAACAGGAATTATAACAAACAGAGCACAGGTACAGAAAGACTAACACAGTGTGAACACAGAATAAGAAGAATGAACATACATAATCCTTGTCAGGCTTTTTGGTACTGATATAATAAGATGTTATAATATGAAAGATATATGAAAGATACAACATGGCCAAAGCATCCATATTGAATCAAAATGATTCAATTTAATGAATTTTTACCAAGTCTCCAAGGAAAGTCCTGGAGAGTGATACTCATTGTCTGTCATTTTTTACTCCAATAAGGGGGGGGGCCTGCTCTGTACACCTGGATACCTTGTGTGTGTGTGTGTGTGTGTGTGTTTAACAATGGGTTATATTTGCATTCTATTTTTCTATATCTCTGGCCATCTATTTGAGATGCCTGAGAAGTATCAGTGGCATTGTCTTATGTGTATATAGGTGATAAGGTGGCCACAATAATCTTTTGCATCTCTAACAAAATTATAGTAAATTATTGTTTAGCTGTGATGTTGTGTAACTAGACTCTGAACCTACATAGTTAACACCCACCAGTCATCATTGGATGACATCATATTGTTTGGGTGGATACTAAGTATAGAAAATAGGTTAAAACTTGGGTGAGAGAGGCATCAGGAGAAGACTGCAGAACACAGAAAGAGGGAACTGCAAGACATAGGAAGAGGAAGCATCACAGATCCTCATTACTGAAGTTCCTAGAGGCTACCTGAAGGGGCTGAGTCATGAAGAGTCAGGGGGAAAACCTGATTCAATAAGCCCATTCTTCTATGCTAACCGGTTATGACTACAGGCGTTCCCATGGAGCAGGCAGCCATCTTTCTTTCATCCAGAAGTACTCTCGGTAAGATAGACAGGTTTCTTATTTGATTAAGTTACCTCATTTTAATGTGGACATAATTATCTTATGGGGAGGAGCAGACCTGGCTTATATATAACCTCAATTATGAGATGGTAATAGTAGTTTATAAGCCACACACCCTTCTACTGCAGATGAATGGGGTTTGTCTTATGGGCATCAATGCAATGATCATATCGAATATTGACATAGTCTAATGGGATTTTCCTCTGCTCCCCCCCATGATATAATAATACCCACAAGGAAACTTAATTGAAGTCTTCCTAATTAGTAGCATACTGTAAATGATATAGTTAATACCGTATATCTTACCAGAGATAGTTGTGGTTAGAACTGGGGGGGGGGGGTTTACTCCTATTTTATGCATGTAAAATGCCCATTAGATATCATGTATATAATTGATATCTGAACTAACCTACTTCTGTGACAAATTTTAATTATTAACCCCTTAAGGTCGCAGGGTTTTTCTGTTTTTGCATTTTCATTTTTTCCTCACCAACTTGTAAAAATCATAACGCTTTAAATTTTGCACCTAAAATTCCATATTATGACTTACTTTTTGCGCCACCAATTTTACTTTGCAGTGACATCAGTCATTTTACCAAAATATCCACGGCAAAGCGGAAAAAAAAAATCCTTGTGCGACAAAATTAAAGAAAAAAGGCCATTTTGTAACTTTTGGGGGCTTCTGCTTCTACGCAGTGCATTTTTCGGTAAACATGACAATCTTATCTTTATTCTGTAGGTTCATACGGTTAAAATGATACCCTACTTATGTAGGTTTGATCTTGTATTACTTGTATAAAAAATCATAACTATATGCAGGAAAATGTATACGTTTAAAATTGTCTTCTTCTGACCCCTACGGGCCGGTATGAGGGCTAATTTTTTGCGACGTGATCTGAAGCTTTTATTGGTACCATTTTTATATTGATCAGACTTTTTGATCACTTTTTATTAATTTTTTCATGATATAAAAAATGACCCAAAATACGCTATTTTGGACTTTTGAATTTTTTGCGTGTACACCATTGACCGAACGGTTTAATTAACAATATATTTTTATAGTTCGGACATTTCCGCACATGGCGATACCACATATGTTTATTTTTATTTACACAGGTTTTTTTTATAATTACTTTTATTAGGGAAGGTGTTAAATGATCTTTATTAACTTTTTTTTTTTTTTCACTTTTTTTTACAGTGTTATAGCCCCCCCTGGTGGCTATTTCACTGCACATACCGATCTCATACACAGATCATTGCCGTGCATTGACACGGCAAAGATCAGTGTAATCGGCGGTCGATTTCTCAAGCCTGAATTTCAGGCTTGGAGCAATCGCTGATCGGACGCGATGGAGGCAGGGGAGGGGACCTCCGCTCGCGTTCTAGCTGATCGAGACATCGGGATTTCACTGCGATGGTCCCGATCAGCCCAACTGAGCTGCTGGGAAGCTTTTACTTTCATTTTAGAAGCGGCGTTCAACTTTGAATGTCTAAAGGGTTAATTGCACAGGGCACAACGTTCGGTGCCGCGTGCTATTAACCCAGGTCCTGGCTGTCATTAGCCACTGGGACCGACCCGGTATGACGCGCGGTCACTGTGTGACCTCGCGTTTTATACCGGGACTGGGCGCAGGGTGTACAGGTATGCCCTGCATCCTTAAGTGGTTAAATAACTTACTAATACCTCATTCGTTTATATCTGACATAATGTCATTGATATTGTTTATATAATTTCATTTATTATCCCGGTCTGTTTTTATTACTCTTTAATGTTGATCAATTGTAACCAATAAATGTACATATCATTTTTATAATAACTGCGTTATCATTGTATTATATTGCAAAAGTTACTTCTAACACCACTTCAAAGAACTCATATCTGGGAAAATAGTTGCGCCCAGATATGGTGAATTGCATTGTATGTATATTTTTGTCAATTCATAACGGTCATAATATTTTTCATATTTTTGTTGTCCATAATTAATAATTGTTAGGAATCACGGCAGGTGAACAGCAGGTGGTGGATCCTCTGGGCCTGTGTGGATGGAGACTTGAGCCATGCCAGGGAGCAGAGTCTGAGGTGCCACTGGTTTTCACCAAAGCCCGCCGCAAAGCGGGATGGTCTTGCTGCGGCAGGTGGCACCAATTTCGCTACCCCTGGCACGACTCGTCCACACAGGTAGCTGGGGGGGGTGGCGTGGCACAGAAGGTAACTGGCAGGATGTGGCAAGATGGCAGAAGGTCAGGCAGGTAATACAGGTAAACAGGTAAAGGGAAGGTAGGTATTCATTATATAATGTCATTATATATATAATATAAAGCATATAATATACATATAATAAATAATATATAATAATATATAATAGCAAGGAACAGATTCACAGTAACAGGAGCACAGGGACACAGGATTTCACAATGGCATAGACTACCAAAGATCTGGCACAGGGAACAGGGAGGAGCAGATACTTATGGACAAGGGACAGAGGTGCAGACACTTTAATTAATTGGTACTGACCCTTTAAGAAACAGAACTCCAGCGTGCGCGTGCCCTAGGTGGTGGGGACACGCACGCCGGAGCTGCGGGGACACCAGGGAGCAGAGACAAAAGAAAGTGAGTGACGGGCTGAGACTCGCATGCGGGCGCGTCCCGCAATGCGAATCTCAGCCCTGCCGGCAGCGGGGACAGGGAGCACTCACAGCCGGAGAGTCCGGCCGGAGCGCCACTGTAACAATGATTCATATTTCATAAATTAGTTATTAACCCCAAAATCCTAAAAACCGACAGAGGTCCTATAAAACCAAGCAGACTAAAAGCTATATAAACAAGACTATGTAACCTTGGCTAAAACTCAGATAATATCACAAGATGAAGACAAGGTGCATGCTCAAGTAGACATGGAAGTGTATTGCACAAACCATTCTCATTGGCTCAGAGCATTAACTATTCCCTATCCAGGGCAAATAGCAAGCTGCTCAGAACAAACTAGTGTAAGAAACGAAGAGCACAAGAAACACAGAGCACTCCCCTGTGTTGAAATCAAGGTGTTACTGATGGTGTAGGGGTGGGTACGTATGCACTCACGTAAGGCCCCTTTCACACTATAAAATTCATCCGTTAAAACATCCATTAGAAACATCCGTTAGAAAAGCCTTAATAATGGATGTTAAACTTCAGTTACAAAATCCCATTCAAGTCTATGGGATCTTTTGATTATCCGTTATGACCCGTTATAGCAGATCATGAATAACGGACGTTATTTGTGACGGAAGAAAAAACTGCACATGCACAAATTTTTTTTCCGTCACAAGATACGGGTAAATTAACTGCCGTTATTTTTAACATTGAAGTCTGTGGCAAACGGATGAGCCTTTATGTCATCCGTTTGCACCTGGTTTATTAATCTGTTATTACCTCTGAGCATGCTCAGAAGAAGTAACATCAGCAGACTCCTGCAGTGCTGAGGGACTACTACTACTTCTATCATGGAACAGACTTGATTCCATGATGGGAGTAGTATTTCCCGGCTTCGGGAGTCTGCAGACAGCTGGGGAGACTACATTAGTGTTTGTACTACTACCTCCATAATGGAACAGAGTCTGTTCCATGATGGGGGTTGTGGTACAGGGGCTGAGGGATTGATCGCACCGGGTTTCACTTCTGAGACCAGATGCGATCAGAAGATATTAAGCACGGGAGCGGGCGGCATGCTGCGCAACCCTGCGATGTATCAGTGTGTTTTAACTTTTATTTTTAAATACCCGCGGGAGCCCTGAATGGCCGGTACCGAGGAGCCAATCAGGGATCCCAGCGGAAGATTTAAAAATGAAAATTGTGTGTAGCGGGGGGCCATATGTATATTAAAAGCAATGTGGGGGGCAAGATATATAGCGGGGGGGGGGGAGACATATAACCTATACATCTAGCACCCCCATAGCGCATTAATAAAGATATGACCACTGCCAGCGCATTTATAAATATATATCCCCCGCCGGCACAATAATAAATGTATACCCCCCGACGGCGCATTAATAAATGTATACCCCCTGCCGGCGCAAGTAACCCCCCACAGTGCATGTATAATGTACTGTCGCAGGCTGCCATCTATATACATTTGCCGGGCTGCGCTATGAATGAAAGGTACTATGCGGCACTATGCGCTGCTAATAGAAATACCTTTCATTCATGACACAGCGCCAGCATATGCATATAGAAGCGCTGTGGGGGGCAGATAACGCTATATGTCTGCACCCCCCCCCCCAATGCTTCTAAATACATTTGCCGGCGCTGAGCTATAAATGAAAGGTATTTCTATTAGCAGTGCATAGTGCCGGCTTCCGGCACTATATGTGCTGATAATTTTAATATACCTTTCATTCATAGCGCAGCACCTGGCAAATTTATATAGAAGTGTTGGGGGGTGCAGACATATAGCGTTGTCTGCCCCCCACAGCGCTTCTATATACATTTGCTGGCGCTGTGCTATGAATGAAAAGTATTTCTATCAGCAGCATCGGCCAGCCGATGGTGCTGCTAGAATGCTTTTCATTTATAGCGTAGCCCGACATATAGATGGCAGCCTGCGACAGTACATTATACATGCCCTGCGGGGGGTTACTTGCGCCGGCGGGAGTATACATTTATTAATGCGCTGGCAGGGGACATATATTTAATTCGCTGGCGGGGGATATATATTTATAAATGAACTGGCGGGGGTCATAACTTTATTAATGCGCTGTTTGGGGGCTAGATATATAGGCTATATGTCTGCCCCCCCCCCCCCCAGCAGCACTATATATCTTACCCCCCACAGTGCTTTTAATATACACATAGCTCCCTGCTACTCACAATTTTCATTTATAAATCTTCCGTGGGAGCCCTGATTGGTTCCTCGATACCGGCCATTCAGGGCTCCCAGCTGGGGATTTAAAAATGAAAGTTAAAACACATCATACATCGTAGGGTTGTGGAGCATGCCGCCCGCTCCCCTGCTTAATATCTTCTGATCACTCCCTCAGCCCCTGTACTACAACCCCCATCATGGAACAGACCCTGTTCCATGAAGGGGGTAGTAGTACAAACACTAATGTAGCCTCCCCAGCAGTCTGCAGACTCCCGCAGCCAGGGAATTACTACTCTCATCATGGAAACAAGTCTGTTCCAAAATGGGAGCAGTAGTAGTCCCGGCTGTGGGAGTCTGTAGACAGAGGTGTTATGGCCATACATGAGGGTTGTTATAACAGGTCTTAACGGATGAATATTTATTCATCCATTAGCACCCGTTATTTAATCCGTTATTATACATCCGTTTTCACACAGAAAACTGACATTTAATAACGGATGAATGCTCATAGTGTCAAAGAAGCCTAAGAATGTTGTGCAATGAGAGCCACAAGAGTATTCCACTCTCTCCAGGGCTGTGAATTGGAAAGCATTTACCCCCCTAAGCATGTGTTTCATTCATTTTTGAATAAAATGGGTCACAACATAAATGAAACACATGCCCAGGCGAAAAATGCTTTCCAATTCACAGCCCTGGAGAGAGTAGAATACTCAAATAATGGTATGGATTGGCATCATCTTCTAAGGAAAAAAGAGGCCAGGTGAATCCTGCGACTTGATGCCATCCGACCTCTTGGCCTCAATGATCACTATGAAATGCATTACTATTGTCAGTTCTTTCTCTGATCACTTTTTAGAGATGGTTTTAACTATATTTCGTTGTTCCTATTGGTTACATAATTCTATGGTTAGTAGATCACGTGTTATTTAAGCCCCTAAAGGGGTACTCCCGTGGAAAACTTTTTTTTTTAAATCAACTGGTGGCAGAAAGTTACAGATTTGTAAATCATTTCTATTAAAAAAATCTTAACCCTTCCAGAACTTTTTAGGGGCTGTAAACAAAAGAGAAATCCAAAAAAGAAATGCCTTTCCTCTGATGTCATGACCACAGTGCTCTCTGCTGACCATTTTAGGAACTGTCCAGAGCAGCATATGTTTGCTATGGAGATTTTATCCTGCTCTGGACAGTCCCTAAAATGGACAGCAGAGGTCAGCAGAGAGCACTGTGGTCATGACATAAATGGAAATGCATTTCCTTTTTGGATTTCTCTTTAGTATACAGCCCCTAAAAAATACTGGAAGGATTAAGATTTTTTAATAGAAGTGATTTACAAATCTGTTTAGCTTTCTGGCACCAGTTGATTTAAAAACAAAAGTTTTCCACGGGAGTACCCCTTTAACCCCTTAAGGACCCAGCCATTTTACACCTTAGGACCCTGCCATTTTTTGCACATCTGACCACTGTCACTTTAAACATTAATAACTCTGGAATGCTTTTAGTTATCATTCTGATTCCGAGATTGCTCTTTTCGTGACATATTCCACTTTAACATAGTGGTAAAATGTTGTGGTAACTTACATCCTTTCTTGGTGAAAAATCCCAAAATTTGATGAAAAATTTGAAAATTTTGCATTTTTCTAACTTTGAAGCTCTCTGCTTTTAAGGAAAATGGATATTCCAAATATTTTTTTTTATTCACATATACAATATGTCTACTTTATGTTTGCATCATAAAATTGACGAGTTTTTACTTTTAGAAGACACCAGAGGGCTTCAAAGTTCAGCAGCAATTTTCCAATTTTTCACAAAATTTCCAAACTCACAATTTTTCAGGGACCAGTTCAGGTTTGAAGTGGATTTGAAGGGTCTTCATCTTAGAAATATCCCACAAATGACCCCATTATAAAAACTGCACCCCCCAAAGTATTCAAAATTACATTCAGTCAGCATTTTAACCCTTTAGGTGTTTCACAGGAATAGCAGCAAAGTGAAGGAGAAAATTCACAATCTTCATTTTTTACACTCGCATGTTCTTGTAGACCAAATTTTTGAATTTTTACAAGGGGTAAAAGGAGAAAATGTATAGTTATATTTGTAGCCCAATTTCTCTCGAGTAAGCACATACCTCATATGTCTATGTAAAGTGTTCGGCGGGCGCAGTAGAGGGCTCAGAAGCGAAGGAGCGACAAGGGGATTTTGGAGAGTACGTTTTTCTGAAATGGTTTTTGGGGGGCATTTTGCATTTAGGAAGCCGCTATGGTGCCCGAACAGCAAAAAAAAAACACATGACATATCATTTTGGAAACTAGACCCCTCGGGGAATGTAACAAGGAATTAAGTGAGCCTTGATACCCCACAGGTGTTTCACGACTTTTGCATATGTAAAACAAAAATTTTTTTTAACTAAAATGTGTGTTTCCCCCCAAATTTCACATTTTTGCAAGGGTTAATAGCAGAAAATACCCCCCAAAAATTGTAACCCCATCTCTTCTAAGTATGGAGGTACCCCATAAGTTGACCTGAAGTGCACTACGGGCGAACTACAATGCTCAGAAGAGAAGGAGTCATATTTGTTTTTTTTAGAGCAAATTTTGCTCGGGGGGCATGTCGCATTTAGGAGGTCCCTATGGTGCCAGAACAGCAAAAAACAAACACATTGTCACGATTCGGCTTACAGGTTGTGGATCCACTCTGTCAGCGAGGGATTGGCGTGGATCGTGCTGGTGGACCGGTTCTAAGAGGCTACTGGTGTTCACCAGAGCCCGCCGCAAAGCGGGATGGTCTTGCTGCGGCAGTAGCAACCAGGTCGTATCCACTAGCAACGGCTCAACCTCGCTGACTGCTGAGAAGGCGTGGGACAGAAGGACTAGGCAGAGGCAAGGTCAGACGTAGCAGAAGGTCGGGGCAGGCGGCAAGGTTCGTAGTCAAGATGGATAGCAGGAGTTCAGGTAACACAGGCTTTGGACAACACTAAACGCTTTCACTGGCACAAGGCAACAAGATCCGGCAAGGGAGTGCAGGGGAAGTGATGTGATATAGCCAGGGAGAAGGTGGAAGCCAATTAAGCTAATTGGGCCAGGCACCAATCATTGGTGCACTGGCCCTTTAAGTCTCGGAGAGCTGGCGCGCGCGCGCCCTAGAGAGCGGAGCCGCGCGCGCCAGCACATGACAGCAGGGGACCGGGACGGGTAAGTGACTTGGGATGCGATTCGCGAGCGGGCGCGTCCCGCTGTGCGAATCACATCCCCGACGGCCATGTCAGTGCAGCGCTCCCGGTCAGCGGGACTGACCGGGGCGCTGCAGGGAGAGAGACGCCGTGAGCGCTCCGGGGAGGAGCGGGGACCCGGAGGGCTCGGCGTAACAGTACCCCCCCTTAGGTCTCCCCCTTTCTTTGTCCGGTAACTGCTTCCCATGGGATGAGGACACCGGGAGTGATTGAAGGGTTTCCTCAAAGGCAGGCCGTACAGCAGGAGTGGGAATGGGGAGGGAGGGCAGAGGGTGAAGCTTGGCACGGGGCAGGGTGACACCAGGACGGGGGCCATGAGGAGGCACTGAGGCTTGCCTGACGGGACTGGGAGGGGGGGGAGAGGCATTTCTTGTGGCAAGCAGAGTCCCAGTTCTTGATCTCCCCGGTGGTCCAGTCAAGGGTGGGAGAATGAAGCTGGAGCCATGGCAGACCGAGGAGGACCTCAGAGGTGCAGTTGGGAAGGACGAAAAATTCAATCCTTTCGTGGTGGGGTCCAATGCACATTAAGAGGGGTTTTGTGCGATAACGCACGGTGCAATCCAATCTAACTCCGTTGACCGCGGAAATGTAGAGCGGCTTGACGAGACGGGTCACCGGGATGCAGAACTTATTCACCAAAGACTCCAAAATGAAATTCCCAGAGGCACCAGAGTCCAAGCAGGCCACGGCTGAGAGGGAGGAGTTGGCTGAAGGAGAAATCCGCACGGGCACCGTGAGACGTGGAGAAGCAGACTTTGAACCAAGAGACGCCACACCCACGTGAGCTGGGTGCGTGCGTGCGTTTCCCAGACGTGAAGGAAGAATAGGGCAATCCACCAAGAAATGCTCGGTACTGGCACAGTACAGACAAAGATTTTCTTCCCTACGGCGATTCCTCTCTTCCTGGGTCAGGCGAGACCGATCCACTTGCATGGCCTACTCGGCGGGAGGCCCAGGCGTAGATTGCAAAGGATGCTGTGGGAGAGGTTCCCAGAGATCTAAGTCTTTTTCCTGGCGGAGCTCCTGATGTCTCTCAGAAAAACGCATGTCAATGCGGGTGGCCAAATGGATAAGTTCTTGCAGGTTGGCAGGAATCTCTCGTGCGGCCAGCACATCCTTGATGCTACTGGATAGGCCTTTTTTAAAGGTCGTGCAGAGAGCCTCGTTATTCCATGATAATTCGGAAGCAAGAGTACGAAATTGGATGGCGTACTCGCCCACTGAAGAATTACCCTGGACCAGGTTCAGCAGGGCAGTCTCGGCAGAAGAAGCTCGGGCTGGTTCCTCGAAGACACTACGGACTTCAGCGAAGAAGGACTGGACTGTGGCTGTGGCAGGATCATTGCGGTCCCAGAGCGGTGTGGCCCAAGACAAGGCCTTTCCTGAAAGAAGGCTCACTACGAACGCCACCTTAGACCGTTCTGTAGGAAACAAGTCCGACAACATCTCCATATGCAGGGAACATTGAGACAGAAATCCACGGCAGAGTCTAGAGTCCCTATCAAATTTGTCCGGCAGGGACAAGCGGAGGTTAGGAGCGGCCACTCGCTGCGGAGGAGGTGCAGGAGCTGGCGGAGGAGATGGTTGCTGCTGTAGCAGAGGCAGAAGTTGCTGTAACGTGGCGGTCAACTGCGACAGCTGCTGTCCTTGTTGGGCAATTTGCTGCGATTGCTGAGCGACCACCGTGGTAAGGTCAGCGAGACTTGGCAGCGGCACCTCAGCGGGATCCATGGCCGGATCTACTGTCACGATTCGGCTTACAGGTTGTGGATCCACTGTGTCAGCGAGGGATTGGCGTGGATCGTGCTGGTGGACCGGTTCTAAGAGGCTACTGGTGTTCACCAGAGCCCGCCGCAAAGCGGGATGGTCTTGCTGCGGCAGTAGCAACCAGGTCGTATCCACTAGCAATGGCTCAACCTCGCTGACTGCTGAGAAGGCGTGGGACAGAAGGACTAGGCAGAGGCAAGGTCAGACGTAGCAGAAGGTCGGGGCAGGCGGCAAGGTTCGTAGTCAAGATGGATAGCAGGAGTTCAGGTAACACAGGCTTTGGACAACACTAAACGCTTTCACTGGCACAAGGCAACAAGATCCGGCAAGGGAGTGCAGGGGAAGTGATGTGATATAGCCAGGGAGCAGGTGGAAGCCAATTAAGCTAATTGGGCCAGGCACCAATCATTGGTGCACTGGCCCTTTAAGTCTCAGAGAGCTGGCGCGCGCGCGCCCTAGAGAGCGGAGCCGCGCGCGCCAGCACATGACAGCAGGGGACCGGGACGGGTAAGTGACTTGGGATGCGATTCACGAGCGGGCGCGTCCCGCTGTGCGAATCGCATCCCCGACGGCCATGTCAGTGCAGCGCTCCCGGTCAGCGGGACTGACAGGGGCGCTGCAGGGAGAGAGACGCCGTGAGCGCTCCGGGGAGGAGCGGGGACCCGGAGCGCTCGGTGTAACACACATGGCATACCATTTTGGAAACTAGACCCCTTGAGGAACGTAACAAGGAATTAAGTGAGCCTTAATACCCCACAGGGGTTTCACGACTTTTGCATATGTAAAAAAAAAAAAATTTTTCACTAAAATGTGTGTTTCCCCCCAAATTTCACATTTTTGCAAGGGTTAATAGCGGAAAATACCCCCCAAAATTTGTACCCCATCTCTTCTGAGTATGGAGGTACCCCATAAGTGGACGTCAAGTGCACTGCTGGAGCGCCACAATGCTCAGAAGAGAAGGAGTCACATTTGCACTTTGCTGAAATGGGGGGGACATGTCGCATTTAGGAAGCCCCTATAGTGCCAGGACAGCAAAAAAAAAAAAAACATGGCATACCATTTTGGAAACTAGACCCCTTGAGGAACGTAACAAGGGGTAAAGTAAGCCTTAATACCCCACAGGGGTTTCACGACTTTTGCATATGTAAAATAAATTAACCTGTTGGGTGTGTGCATAGGCCCTTGCGTCCTGGTACTTAAGGACGAAGGGCGTATCCATACGCCCGTAGGAATTTTGGCCCCCGCCGCACACCGGGCGGGGACCGGGCCGGGGTGACTGCTGATATCTATATTAGACCCCCCCCATGTCGGCGATCGGCGCAAATCGCAAGTGAATTCACACTTGCGATTTGCTCCGATTCAGGGTCATTACGGGTCTATGGTGACCCGGAATAGAAGGGGGATCGCGGGTGTCTAAGACACCCGCGATTCCCCTAAAGCGATAGGAGTGAGGTGGCAGAGTTGCCACCCCTTCTATCTCTGCTATTGGTGGTCTAGACGCGACCACCAATAGCAGATCTGGGGCGGGGGGAGGGGTTACTTTCGTTTTCCCAGTCCTGCCCTCCCACAATAGGCGGGCCAGAACGGGGAAAACGAAGAGGAGCGGCGCCGGAGTCCACTTACCCCTCCAGAGGCAGCGGAGCGACGGGGATCGGCGGGCGGCGACGGAGATCTGCGGCGGCGTGCGGCAGAAGAGACGGCTCCCGGATGTGATGGAAGCCGGTGAGTAGTTGCCTAGCAACATCTAGAGGGCTACAGTCTGAGACCACTATAGTGGTCTCTAGACTGTAGCCCTCCAGATGTTGCAAAACTACAACTCCCAGCATGCCCAGACAGCTGTTTGCTGTGTGGGCATGCTGGAATTTGTAGTTTTGCAACAGCTGGAGGTCTGCAGTTTAGAGACCACTGCACAGTGATCTCTATATTGCCCTCTAGATCTTGCAAAACTACAACTCCTAGCATGCCCACACAGCTGTTTGCTGTCTGGGCATGCTGGGAGTTGTAGTTTTGCAACATCTGGGGGTCCACAGTTTGGAGATCACTGTTCAGTGGTCTCTAAATTGTAGCACTCCAGATGTTGCAAAACTACAAATTCCAGCATGCCCACACAGCAAACAGCTTTCTCGGCATGCTGGGAGTTGTAGTTGCATACCTCCAGCTGTTGCATAACTACATCTCCCAGCATGCCCTTCTGTGATCAGTCATGCTGGGAATTGTAGTTTTGCAACAGCTGGAGGCACACTGGTTGGAAAATACTGAGTTAGGTAACAGATCCTAACTCAGTATTTTCCAACCAGTGTGCCTCCAGCTGTTTCAAAACTACAAATCCCAGCATGTACTGACAGACCGTGCATGCTGGGAGTTGTAGTTTTGCAACAGCTGGAGGCTCACTGGTTGGAAAATACTGAGTTAGGTAACAGAACCTAACTGAAGGTTTTCCAACCAGTGTGCCTCCAGCTGTTGCAAAACTACAACTTCCAGCATGTACTGACAGACCGTGCATGCTGGGAGTTGTAGTTTTGAAACAGCTGGAGGTTTGCCCCCCCCCCCCCCCCCCCCCCCATGTGAACGTACAGGGTACATTCACAGGGGCGGGTTTACAGCAAGTTCCCTGCTTCAAGTATGAGCTGCGGCAAATTTTTCGCCGCAGCACAAATTCCTAGTGGGAAACTCACCGTAACCCGCCAGTGTGAATGTACCCTAAAAACACTACACTACACTAACACCTAATAAAGAGTAAAACACTACATAAACACCCTCTTACACTGTCCCCCCCAATAAAAATGAAAAACGTATTGTATGGTAGTGTTTCCAAAACGGAGCCTCCAGCTGTTGCAAAACAACAACTCCCAGCATTTCTGGACAGCCACTGACTGTCCAGGCATGCTGGGAGTTTAGCAACAGCAGGAGGCACCCTGTTTGGGAATCACTGGCGTAGAATACCCCTATGTCTACCCCTATGCAATCCCTAATTTAGTCCTCAAATGCAATGCGCATGGTGCTCTCTCACTTTGGAGCCCTGTCGTATTTCAAGGAAACAGTTTAGGGCCACATATGGGGTATCGCCGTACTCGGGAGAAATTGCACTACAAATTTTGGGGGGCTTTTTCTCCTTTTACCCCTTATGAAAAGGAAAAGTTGGGGTCTACACCAGCCTGTTAGTGTAAAAAAAAAAAATGTTTACACTAACATGCTGGTGTTGCCCTTTACTTTTTATTTTCACAAGAGGTAAAAGGAAAAAAAGAGCCCCAAAATTTGTAACGCAATTTCTCCTGAGTACAGAAATACCCCATATGTGGGCTTAAAATGCACTGCGGGCGCATAACAAGGCTCAAGAGTGAGAGCGCACTATGTACATTTGAGGCCTAAATTGGTGATTTGCACAGGGGTGGCTGATTTTACAGCGGTTCTGACATAAACGCAAAAAAATAAATACCCACATGTGACCCCATTTTGGAAACTACACCCCTCACAGAATGTAATAAGGGTTACAGTGAGCATTTACGCCCCACAGGGGTCTGACAGATTTTCGGAACAGTGGTACGTGAAAATGAAAAATTAAATTTTTTTGTTTGCACAGCCCACTGTTCCAAAGATCTGTCAAACGCCAGTGGGGTGTAAATGCTCACTGTACCCCTTATTACATTCCGTGAGGGGTGTAGTTTCCAAAATGGGGTCACATGTGGGGGGTCCACTGTTCTGGCACCACGGGGGGCTTTGTAAATGCACATGGCCCCCGACTTCCATGCCAAACAAATTATCTCTCTAAAAGCTCAATGGCGCTCCTTCTCATCTGAGCGTTGTAGTTCGCTCGCAGTGCACTTGACGTCCAAACATGGGGTATTTCCAAACTCAGAAGAAATGGGGTTACAAATTTTGGGGGGCATTTTCTCCTATTACCCTTTGTAAAAAAGTAAAATTTGGGGAAAAACCAGCATTTTAGTGGAAATTTTTTTTTTTCATTTATACATCCGACTTTAACAAAAAGTTGTCAAACACCTGTGTTAAGGGGTGTTAAGGCTCACCGTACCCCTTGTTACGTTCCTTGAGGGGTGTCGTTTCCATAATAGTGTGCGATGTGTTTTTTTTTTTTGCTGTCCTGGCACCATAGGGGCTTCCTAAATGGGACATGCCCCCCAAAAACCATTTCAGAAAAACTCACTCTCCTAAATCCCATTGTTGCTCCTTCGCTTTCTAAGCCCTCTAGTGCACCCGCCGAACACTTGACATACACACATGAGGTATTTTCTTACTCGAGAGAAATTGGGTTACAAATTTTGAGAGGATTTTTTTCCTTTTACCCCTTGTAAAAATTCAAAAACTGGGTCTACAAGAACATGCCAGTGTAAAAAATGGAAGATTTTGAATTTTCTCCTTCACTTTGCTGCTATTCCTGTGAAACACCTAAAGGGTTAACACACTTACTGAATGTCATTTTGAATACTTTGAGGGGTGCAGTTTTTATAATGGGGTCATTTATCGGGTATTTCTAACCAGAAGACCCTTCAAATCCACTTCAAACCTGAACTGGTCCCTGAAAAATTCCGATTTTGAAAATTTTGCGAAAAATTGGAAAATTGTTGCTGAACTTTGAAGCCCTCTGATGTTTTCTAAAAGTAAAAACTCATCAATTTTATGATGCAAACATAAAGTATACATATTGTATATGTGAATCAATATATAATTTATTTGGAATATCCATATTACTTATAAGCAGAGAGCTTCAAAGTTAGAAAAATGCAAAATTTTCAAATTTTTCATGACATTTTTGAATTTTTCACCAAGAAAGGATGCAAGTATCGCCGAAAATTTACCACTAACATAAATTAGAATATGTCACGAAAAAACAATCTCGGAATCAAATTTATAAGTAAAAGCATCCCAGAGTTATTAATGCTTAAAGTGACAGTTGTCAGATTTGCAAAAAATGCTCCCGTCCTTAGGGTCATAATGGGCTCCGTCCCCAAGGGGTTAAAAAAATGTCAATAAAATGTGGGTTTTCCCCAAAATTTTACATTTTTACCAGGGTTAATAGCAGAAAAGACCCCACAAAATTTGTAAATACATTTCTTTGGAATAAGGACATACCTTAATTTTTGATGATTTTCGCTCCGCGGATACACACCACGTCTTGGAGTGGGAGGTCAGTCAGGGACCTTGAGCTTATTATAGCAGCCAGGATGTGGGACCCCCCCTCAAGGAGCATTAATGGGGGGAGCACTGAGCCCTAAAATAGGGAAACACTATGGGAGACAATGGGCCGTAACTGGGGTAGACAGGTGGGGTACAGAGGCCCGTAATATGGAGTACAGTGGGCCAGAAAACTATAAATCATAAAATAATAAAACAGGATATGTTCCCAGAATGATGACCCAGAGCAAAGCCAAAACTAAAAATAAAAAAATAAATACCCGCCCCAAACCCTATGCTCTGAGTCATCATTTTGGGAATGTGATGTGTGTGGCCGTTCGTAACCTGTTGCCTCAAATGCGCACCGCTCAGGTGGAGATAGAGCGCTGCACATTTGAGGCAACATAAAAAAGTCCCCGATGATAGTGACTCAGTGACCTATGACCCATTTTTGAAAAAACACCCCCAGAGGTCTTATCAGGTTTTTTTTTTCAGGTTTTTTTGGGCAATTTAGTGATTTATGGGGGTTATATTTTGGAATGTACTCTGGACTTGGTACATTGGTCAAATTATGGAAAATTCTAATGAAAAGGGAAAATTTAGTGCTCCATGGAAGTGTGATACTCCCTGAAGCAGCCTATGCAGAGGCCCGGATTATCTGGGCAAGTGTCACATTGATACCTGGTGTCCTTCCGCATCCCCTTCCTGTAACACACTCCGCAATTTTTCTGGGATCGCCCCTTCTTTCCACTGTGGGGGACCTCACCTTGAAAGTGTTGGCCTGGGACGATCCTGGCGCCTATAACTCCAGACCCTTGGGAATTCCGCCCTGATCTTTCCCGGTCAGCAAACATCAGGAACCTTAGGACTTCTTCTTGGTACTGGAGGAATGTCCCTGTGTTGCCAGGATACTGGGATAGTACAAAAGCGTTGTACATGGCAACCTGTACCAAGTAGACCGCAACTTTTTTGTACCATGCCTGTGTTTTCCGCATGGCGTTATATGGCTTAAGGACTTGATCTGAGAGATCAACTCCCCCCATATACCGATTGTAGTCCAAATTACAATCGGGCTTGAGGACCGTTCCCACGGTACCTCGCACAGGGACAGGGGTGCTGCTGTTCCCATGAATAGTGGTCAGCATAAGGACATCCCTCTTATTATTATACTTCACCAACAACAGGTTATCATGGGTGAGGGCACGGGACTCACCCTTGGGGATAGGCGTCTTAACAAAATTTAGAGGGAGGCCTCTCTGGTTCTTCCGCACGGTCCCACAAGCGGATGTGAATTTGGCGGAAAGGGATTTGAACAGAGGGATGCTGGTGTAAAAGTTATCCACGTACACGTGGAAACCCTTATCCAGCAATGGGTGCACAAGGTCCCAAACGAGTTTCCCGCTAACACACAGAGTGGGGGAACAATCTGGGGGTTCAAAACGGGAATCCCGTCCCTCATATATTCTAAACCTGCAAGTGTACCCGGAGGTACTCTCGCAGAGTTTATAGAGCTTCACGCCATACCGCGCCCGTTTCGAGGGAATATATTGGCGGAAGATGAGTCTCCCCTTAAAACTGATGAGAGACTCATCTACCGAGAGGTCCCTGAGCGGTACGTAGGCCTCCAAAAATTTGGCCCAAAAGTGATCGATGACCGGCCTCACTTTGTAAAGCCGGTCATGGGCGGAATCACCTCGGGGCGGAAATGCCTCATTATCTGCATAATGCAGGCATTTCCGAATTGCCTCATACCGCTTCCGTGTCATCGCCATACTGTAAAGCGGGGTCTGGTAGAGGACGTCCCCACTCCAGTAATGACGAGCACTTGTTTTTTTTTCCAGGCCCATATGCAGCGTGAGGCCCCAAAATGTCCTCATTTCCGCTGCATCAATGGCGCACCATTCATTGGACCTGGCCAAAAAGGAATCGGGGTGGTGGGCAATGAACTGGTGGGCATACAAGTTCGTTTGCTCCACCATGTGATTGACCAGGCTGACACTGAAAAAAAACTTTAAAAAGTCCAGATCAGTGAAGCCAGCCGTGTCAATCTGGATTCCTGAGTCGCCAACAAACTCAGGAATCTGTGGCTGATAACCTTCTGGGGGGCTCCAGACAGGGTCAACGGAAGGGGGCTCTGGTGCACTTGTCTGGGGGGCCAGACTCCTATTACGAGCGGCATTGCCACTCGTACTAGTGTCGGCCACTGGGTAACTCTCATGGGGGGTGCGTGGCCTCGCCTGGCGGCGTCTCTGCCGACGTACAGGGTACTCATCATCACTACTAGATGATGAGGGGGGCGAGGAAGAACACAAAAAAGTATGATCTTTCTACGGTGGCGGGAGGGGGGGGGGAAGTATGTAGTGTGTGGTGCTTGGTGTAAAAAGTGTAATAACAGTAATAGAAAAAAAAAAGCTGCGGCCAAAAAAAAAGGGGTGGCGCGCGCAGCTCCCTGAACCCCTAATAGGACCCGGGGTAAGGGTTCAGACCCCAATAGGACCCTGGGGGACCTATTACGGGGTCAGGGGGGGGATTTTTTTTATTAAAAAAATATAATAAAATGCTGCGGCCAAAAAAAAAAAGGGGGATTGCACATGCAGCTCCCTGAACCCCTAATAGGACCCGGGGTCAGGGATCAGACCCTAATAGGACCCTTGGGGACCTATTAGGGGGGAGGGGGGGTACTTTTTTAAACTTTTTTTTTACTTTTATTTCATTTTTTTACTTATTTACTCCTACCTGTCCCTGCAATCCACTTTCCCTATTCTAAGGCTCCTGAGGGGGCTTCGGAGCTCCGAGGGGGGATCACTGGCTTCTTCTCACTGCTGCACCCGCTGACTGAACGAAGAGAGCGGGTGCAGCAGCGGGAAGGGACAGTTAACCCCTCCTCTGCCTCTCTGCTATTGGCTGGACGATCGCCAGCCAATAGTAGCGTTGCTTGGGCGGTGACAGTATTGTCACCGCTCCCCAGCAACGGCAGGTGATTGGCGGTGTACTGTACACCGCCGATCACCATTTATTTTCAAATCATCGGGTCACAAGTGACGTGATTTCGCAAGCAATCTCCGGCGATCGCCGACATGTGGGGGTCCCGGGACCCCCCTCGGCATTTGCACGGCATGCCTGCTGAACGATTACAGCAGACATGCCGTTCCGATCTCTGCCAGGTGTGCGGCAGAGACCGGAAAATGCCAGGACGTACGGGGACTTCCTGGGTCCTTAAAGCACAGGGTGCGGGGAAGTCCCCGTACGTCCTGGGTCCTTAAGGGGTTAAGGGGTTAAATTTGGCTTACATGAGCAAAAACCAATAAATCACTTTTAAATATCATTTTTTTAGCACACATAAGCAAAAACCAAATAATGACTACAGAACACCACTTTGCAGCAATATATATATATATATATATATATATATATATATATATATATATATATATTTACACGTGTGTGTATTTATTACATTTTGTTACCACTGATTTTTCTACCTAAATGTACTTACTCATTTTATTTTATTTTTTGTTACTTCTTATTTCAGATCCGTGTATCCTGTGGACTCCTTCGGATTCGGTGGACTAATGGGATGACCAGCGTTTTTCTTTGCTCAATATTAATAAAATGGTTAACGAGGGCTTGTGGAGGAGAGTTTTTTTTGTAATAAAAAGTTTTTTAAAACCTGTTGTGTTTTTTTTCTAACTTTACTTGACAGGATTAGTAGTGGAATTTGTTTTAAAGACGAAGTCCATTACTAAGCCGGGCTTAGCGTTAGCCACAAAAAAAAACTAGCACTAACCCCCAATTATTACCCCGGTACCCATGGCCACAGGGGTGCCGGGAAGAGTCGGTACCAACAGGCCCAGAGCGTCAAAAATGGCGCTCCTGGGCCTAGGCGGTAACAGGCTGGCGTTATTTAGGCTGAGGAGGGCCAGTAACAATGGTCCTCGCCCACCCTGGTAACATCAGGCTGTTGCTGTTTGGTTGGTATTTGGCTGAGAATAAAAATAGGGGGGACCCTATGCGTTGTTTTTTTATATTTAATTATTTATTTAAAAAAAATGCATAGGGTCCCCTATGCCAACCAAATACCAACCAAACAGCAACAGCCTGACGTTACCAAGGTGGGAGAGGACCATTGTTACTGGCCTTCCACAGCCTAAATAACGCCAGCCTGTTACCGCCTAGGCCCAGGAGCGCCATTTTTGACGCTCCGGGCCTGTTGGTACCGACTCTTCCCGGCACCCCTGTGGCGTTGGGTACCGGGGTAATAATTGGGTGTTAGCGCTAGCTGTTTTTGTGGCTAATGCTAAGCCCGGCTTAGTAATGGACTCTGTCTATAAGACAGCTTCCACTACTAAGCCTGTCAAGTAAAGTAAGGAAAAAACACAACAGGTTTAAAAAAAAATGATTACAAAAAACACTCCCCCACAAGCCCTCGTTAACCATTTTATTAAAATCAAACAAAGAAAAACGCTGGTCATCGAAGTAGTCCACCGAATCGGAAGGAGTCCACAGGATACACCGATCTGAAATGAGAAGAGAAAAAAAAACCACAAAAAATGGGTTAGTACATTTATTATCACCTGCTCGCACATCTCCCGCCTTGCACAACTACAACTGCCAGCATGCCCTTACAGCAAGGACATGCTGGGAGTTGTAGTTGTGTGGTGCAGGAGATGTGTGGACAAGTGACAAGCTTGTCCCCAGCCCCCAGCTGCAAGACTACAACTCCCAGCATGCCCTTACAGTAAGGACATGCTGGGAGTTTTAGTCCTGCAGCTGGGGGCAGGGGACAAGCTTGTCATTTGCCTGCACTTCACAACTACAACTCCGAGCATGTCCTTACAGTAATGGCATGCTGGGAGTTGTAGTCCTGCAAAGAGAGACACACAGAGAGACACACACACAAACACACACACAGTCAGAGAGACACACAACACACTTACAGACAGACACACAGACACACACACAGACAGTCACACACAGTCACACACACACACACATAGAGTCACACACAGAGTCACACATACATAGTCACACACACAGAGTCACACACACACAGTCAGAGACACACAGACAGAGAAAGAGACAGACAGAGAGACAGACACACACACTCACCCATCCAGCGCAGCACTCCTTCTCTCCGGGTGCCCTGCGAGTGACATCACTGACGGAGGGACGTCAGGCCGGCGCAACCGAAGACGTGGGAGCGGAGGCCGGGCACAGTGCAGGTGAAGGCTGGGGGGGATTTGGCTGTTAATGACAGGCCCAGCGGAGGTGAAAGCCGGGGGGGGGGGGGGTTGGGGGGTGCTGACGGACAATTCAACTTCAGAATCTAATAACAACAATTCAACTTCAGAATCTAATAACTATTGAAAGGATTAAGATTTTTTTAATAGAAGTAATTTACAAATCTGTTTAACTTTCCGGAGCCAGTTGATATATAAAAAGAAAGTTTGGGCCTGGAATACCCCTTTAATAATGATGGGGACTCTGATATACACCCCCCCTTGCCCGTACCACTCAGCTCCCGCTGCTACAAGACTACAACTCCCAGCATGTCCTCACTGTAAGGGCATGCTGGGACTTGTAGTCTTGCAACAGTTAGCAGACAGATGGGAGTTGTGTGGCGCTGGCAGTTGAGAGGGGGGATGTAAATCACTGCAGTGTCCCTGTAGCGAAGTGAGGGTAGCAGGGAGAAAGTATGTCGGAGCCCGGGCGGCAGTAGCTTTTCCTGCTCCATGTTGGAGCTGGAGTAAATATAGTCAATTTTTACAGCCGTTGCGCCATTTTATTGCGCAGCTGCGACTGTCGCAGTTAATAAATACCTGACTAAAGCAAATCCATTTTGAAAAATTTACTACGTAAGCAAGTTTGAATTTTCTTGCTTTTCTTGTTCTTCACGCAAATTGTCGCACGAAAACACACGTAGTCGCAGTTGCGACAATTTTGCGTCAATTATAGTAAAGAAAACCTGACTAAACCCCTTGATAATTTTAGAGACTTTTTAGTGGCTTTGCGCCTTTTTTGCTCCTTTTCACAAAAAGACGCAGTTGATAAAACCCTTCAATATCATGTGTATTGCCAAAATCAGTGGATTGCAACTCAAAATCAGCAGAAATGTGTAAACAAAAAGGCGCAAAAAAGGCGCAAAAAACCCTGCTTGCTCAATGTGTGTGTGTATGTATGTTCCAGCATCACGTCCATATGGCTAAAGATATTAACATGAAACTTGGCACACATGTTAACTATATTTCAACAACAAACATAGGATAGGTGATTTAACCCTTACTCACCCCCATTTGCTAGGGTCGTTTTTTATTTATTTTTTATTTTTTTAAAGTCCCATACAAGTCTAGGGGAAATATATGTTACTGCATAACTTCCAAACGGATGGAGATATTTTGATAATACTTGGTCACATGTTACTTATATGTCCACTAAAAATATATGATAGTAAATTTCACCCTTAACTACCCCCATTTGCAAGGGTCGGGGTTTTTGTTTAAAGTCCCATGCAAATCTATGGGAAATATATGTTCCCACATAACTTCTGTACGGCTGGAGATATTTCAATAATACCTGGTAGACATATTACTTATATGTCAAATAAAAATATATGATAGTTAAAGTGCAAGTATATGGGACTTCCAGTACCTTACTCCACAAGCTCCGCTCTGCATCTCCTGGTGAATATGTCAGTCCGGCTTGCAAGCCACACCTCATCTCACAAAGACACACCCACTGTTTAAACCCCACCCCTTTTATTATCTACCCTTTTGGTGCATCGATCTGGCTTGCAAATCATGCCCAGTTCCACAAAGCATCATCCCCTTCTATTTTCAGATTACAATATCTTCATCACAAATCAGTCCCACCTGAGGATGGGATATGAGGATGGGATATGAGGATGGGATATGAGGATGGGACATAAGGACAGCATATGAGGATGGGATATGAGGTCGGGATAAGAGGACAGGATATGAGGACAGGATATGAGGTCGGGATTTGAGGATGGGACATGAGGTTGGGAAATGAGGATGGGACATGAGGTCAGGATATGAAGACGGGATATGAGGTTGAGATAAGAGGATGGGATTGGAGGACGGGATATGAGGACTGGATATGGGGACGGGATATGAGGATGGGATACGAGGTCAAGATATGAGGACGGGATATGAGGACGGGATATAAGGACAGGATATGAGGACGGGATATGAGGTCGGCATATGAGAACAGGATATAAGGTCGTGATATGAGGATGGGATATGAGGACAGGATATGAGGACGGGAAATGAGGTCGAGATAGGAGGTCGGGATAGGAGGTCGGGATAGGAGGTCGGGATATGAGGATTGGATATAAGGATAGGATATGAGGACAGGATATGAGGAAGAGATATGAGGTCGGGATATGAGGTTGAAATATGAGGACAGGATATAAGGGCGGGATATGAGGTTGGGATATGAGGATGGGATATGAGGTTGAGATATGAGGATGGGATATGGGGACAAGATATGGGGTTGGGATATGACAACAATATGTTAGGATGGGATATAAAGTTAAAAGCTTCCTCCTTTGTTGATTTTCCTCCCCAACAAGGATTAGGATGGAAAAGCATTGCATTTCTGGGCGGTGTTAACCCATTCATTGCCTGATAGCCTTTCTGACATATTTGTAGTATTAGAAAGGAGAAGAGAGTTTATTCAGCTCACTCCATAACTCAATCCATGTCACAGCAGGTGCTGGGCCACACCAATATGTGAATTCCAAGATGAGAGATAGCCAGCGTGGAAGATGCAGATAAATCTCATTTAGTGAGCATAAAAGTCAAAGATACACAGACGGTGCTCACAGTCCTATGTTTCAGGTGTTACCTCCATAGTCATACGGATTATGGTAGTAACACCTGAAACATGTGACTGTGAGCACTGTCTTTGTGTCTTTGACTTTTATGCTCAATAAATGAGATTTATCTGCATCTTCCACACAGGCTATCTCTCATATTAGAAAGGAGAGAGCAAGCAAATTGTGAAAGTATTTTCCACGCTGCCAGAAATTAGGTAAGCTCGTACTTGATTGCTACAAATTAATTTATTAAACATACAATGTGTTTTTGGGCTGTGAATAAATTACTTTCTACCTTTTCAGTATGGAGCTTACCATGAAGAGTACCTGTCACCAAACTAAACTTTTAATATATTGTTCCTTATGTAATTATAAGACACTTTGCTAATTACTTGCTGTTAAAATTCTCAACCATTATATGATTTTAATATGATTGAAAAAACAGCCACTAGATGTCTCTGTCAAACAGTTAGTTTGGTCTCTTCCCGACCTGGCAGTACATGGGGGGCAAGGCAAGGCACAGCTCTCGCAGGCTTCAGTGACATTGTGCCTGCTGGGGAACGGCCACTTTTTCCTGCTGGGAGCTTTTTAAAGCTCAGAAAACATTTTTAAGCGAAGGGGTATTAGAAGTAGTTAGGGAATATAATCTTAGTTAGTTTGGAAAATATGGTTTGATTACAGGTACAGGTAACACATAAATGTAGTCATTTTATTAACTCAGTATAAGACACATGAGCTAAATGGTTTTATACGTGCACTCAGAATGACCTCCACCCTCAGTGTAACCTCCAATTTAGAATAAAATGGCTTTCCAAGAATTTTCCTGAATGTATAATCCCAAAAAAATATTGGCACATAGAAAATATTTCACACTTATGCAGATGTTTGCAATTTAGTATGATTTTTTTCTATAATGCATAAGAAATTAACATCCCTGAACACATGCACCAAAGAAGTGACTCTTAACAGTGTCTACACTAATCCCTAGTGATATGCGTATTCTATCATTGTACCCTTTCAAAATGATTTACAATTATTAGTTATGGGATGTCCTAGTTAAATAAAACCATAAATCACTCTCACAAGGTTATTACTATTCACTGTTCCCACGTCCAATATGAAGTTAAGCAGACATTCAGCATTACTGTGGTGGGAACAATTGACTAGCCTGTGCTCTCCTTCGCCCAATATTCTACGCACTATCAAAAGTTCCTGGTCCTATCTTACACGAAGGATAGTCTTATTCCTATCCCATGCATGCTTAAATTCCTTCACTGTATTTGCAGCTACCACTTCTGCAGGAAGGATATTCCATGCATCCACTACTATCTCAGTAAAGTAATACTTCCTGATATTACTGCATTAAAGGGGTACTTTAAATCAACTGTTGTCGGAAAGTTAAACAGATTTGTAAATTACTTCTATTTAAAAATCGTAATCTTTCCAGTACTTATCAGCTGCTGTATGCTCTTTTCTTTTTTAAATTTATTTTCTGACCATAGTGCTCTCTGCTGATACCTCTGTCCTTGTCAGGAACTGTCCAAAGCAGGATAGGTTTGCTATGGGGATTTGCTCCTGCTCTTGACAGTTCCTGAGACAGGCAGAGGTGTCAGCAGAGAGCACTGTGGTCAGACAGAAAATACATTTAAAAAGAAAAGAAATTCCTGTGCAGCATACAGCAGCTGATAAGTACTGGAAGGATTAGGATTTTTAAATAGAAGTAATTTACAAATCTGTTTAACGTTCTGGCACCATTTGATTTAAAAAAAAATGCTTTTCACCAGAATATCACTTTAAACTTTCACCTATCATTTAAAACAATGCCCTCTTGTGGTTGTTTTTCTTCTTTTAAATACATAAACTGAATCAACGTGGTAAAGGAGTAGACTGTTTTTATACCTTTTTATCATAATCCCTCTGCCTCGTCTTTCTTCCAAGCTCACACTGATGTCCTTCTTTAACCAACTAGATGCCATGATCAATGTTGATCACAGCACGTAAGGCAAAATGACGTTTTGGTGGTATACAGAGGTCTCCTCACCTGCCGTCATCATGTTATCACAGATAACACTGCTCAGTGCCATGCCTATGCATAGCACTGATCAGTTTGATGCACTTGATTCAGTTATTTCTGCACGAGGAGGTCATACTTAAGTCATACTACTGAAAGCAACGGTTCACATACTTTTACCACTCACAGATATGTGATATTAGATAATTTTCCTCAATAATCAATTACAAAGTCTGATATTTTTTACTCTTTTGACTGAATTGGTTATGTCAAATTTATGCAGAAATATATAAAATTTAAAGGAAAACTGTCAGCCTGTTCACCCACACTAAACCCAAAACACTGAGTTATGGTGTGGGGGAACAGTAGTCCAACGAGGGGTCACTTAATTAAATATATCCAGTAGGTCCTGAGATTTGTCCTCCAGAAGGTCCTCTGCTAAATTCAGTGAATCGTGCGCTAGGATGTGGAGTCACAGACAATGAATATGTAAATTGGATAGGAAAAGCCACGCCCCTCCTACAACATGAAATCACTTTTAATGCATGAACTATTTACCCATGTGGAGTACTGTACACTACAATGCTTCTGAGCCTTTATTCAACTTAGTACACGTTACTAAAATGTAAAGTCTATGGGAAATGTATGTTCCAACATCACTTCCAAATGGCTGGAGATGTTTCAATAACATTTTGTACACATGCTACTTATATGGCAAATTAACATATAAGAGAGTTAAATCAACCCTAAGACACCCCCCTTGTGAGAGTGGAGTTTTTTGTCCGAAGTCCCATGCAAGTCTTCAGGACTTATGGTACATCTCCTGATCGCGTTACTCTCCAGAGACTGGCTGGGATTTTTAAACATTCCACTCTCTGGCAGGCAGGTGCATATAATAATTAGTGTGTTGGATGAGATATGAAAACGGGACATGAGTTTGGGTGTATGAGGTCAAAATATGAGGTCGGGATATGAAGACTAGATAAGAGGGTAGGACATGAGAATAGGATATCTTGCATTCGAAAGGTTTTCAGACCCTTTTACCTTTTTCACATTTTGTAAGCTTCCCCCATCATTCTGCACTCAGTACCCATATGGACAAAGTGAAAAGAGAATGTTATAAATATTTATTAATTTATAGAAGAGGGTTTCAGACACTTTACTCAGTACTTAACCAAAGCACCTTTGGCAGAGATTACAGCCTCTCTCTAGTCTTCTTGGGTATGTCATATAATATGTGCAGTTCACAGCTGACAGGGCTTTAGCATAAGAAATAGGACCAGCAGCTGACTCCACTCTTCTATGCACTGTTAGACATTGAACAGCATCTGTGCACCTCTCATGCAGTCATACACTACACAGATGCCATCATAGATGGCAGCCCCCTGTTCAACATTTATTAAAAATGAAAATAATTTACTTAAAACTTAACCTTTATCCCCTTTAAAACTGGTCAATTATTAGATTAGAGGGGTATTCTAGTTCCTAGAACAGTTTTTAAATGTTGCTAGAGCAGCAATGACAGTTAAAAAATACATACTTACCTACAGTGGGGATCAAAAGTTTGGGCACCCCAGGTAAAAATTTGTATGAATGTGCATAAAGAAGCCAAGGAAAGATGGAAAAATCTCCAAAAGGCATCAAATTACTGATTAGACATTCTTATAATATGTCAACAAAAGTTAGATTTTATTTCCATCATTTACACTTTCAAAATAACAGAAAACAAAAAAAATGGCGTCTGCAAAAGTTTGGGCACCCTGCAGAATTTATAGCATGCACTGCCCCCTTTGCAAAGCTGAGACCTGCCAGTGTCATGGATTGTTCTCAATCATCATCTGGGAAGACCAGGTGATGTCAATTTCAAAGGTTTAAAATGCCCAGACTCATCTGACCTTTCCCCGACAATCAGCACCATGGGTTCTTCTAAGCAGTTGTCTAGAAATCTGAAACTGAAAATAATTGACACTCACAAAGCTGGAAAAGGCTATAAGAAGATAGCAAAATGTTTTCAGATGTCAATATCCTTTGTTCGGAATGTAATTAAGAAATGGCAGTCATCAGGAACAGCATATTTTATGCTGCAGATTCTGCTATGAGCAAACACACAGGGCTACCCGGCCACAAACCTAAGGTTTGAAAGTGGGCCCCCAAGTCCTAATGGTGTGCTGGGACTAGCCTCCAAACCTTTCTGTACATAGAGGGCTTCAGCAGGGCAGCCCTATATGTCTGCTCGTAGCAGAATCTGCTATGAAACATGTTGCTGATGCGCTACATGTGACCCTACCTTAACCTCTTAAGGACGAAGCCCATTTTGACCTTAGAGTACCTGTCACCAAATAAAACTTTTAATATAGTGTCCCTTGTGTAATTAGCAGACACATTCCCATTCACTTGTGTGATAGCCTGGAGGATGTAGGGTATGGGGAGTGTAGCTGTGCAGTAATTAAAGGGTGCTTGTTAACCCTTGCTATTCATGACGCCAGGGTGAGGGCTCCTCAATAATGATTTTCCTACCACCACCCTTCCCAAGAGCAATAGGGAGGTAGATAATAAGAATAGATTGTCCACAACCGGAGAGTTTCTGAAACAGTATTAACTTTTACTGAAGGTTTTCTGCAAGCTTCAATAACATAACAGTCTCTCAGCATAACAACGGCTTTCCTTGGAGATTGTCAAAGGTTGGGACTTTAGCATTTAGAGTCTTTTAGTACTATGCGTTGTTCCACTGGATTTAGGGGTTAGTTGCGGTCCAGCAGTCACGCTAGCATTAGCGGGGATTTAAATGTGAACTCACGGTTTTGGTTCCGCTGAGGCCGGCAGGTTTTTTAGGCCTAGCGCATCTTTGAAAGTTGCATAGCACCGTCCTGTTAGTCCGGCATCCAAAAGAGCAGAAACCCAAGAGAACGATAATTGGACGCAGTTCCCTTACATGGGCAGGGGCTGGACTAATGATAATTGGTCCATACTGATGTCAATCACCATTACAGAGATTTGTAGGTAACATATGACCCAAGGACCTCCTAAGCTCCTACAACATACCATAGCAGTTACTAGCATGGTCACATGACCGAAGGTCCTGCGACGCTGAACAAGGTAAGTACTATACATTACTATAGAATATATATAATTATTAAACATATACATTTATTATTATTAAAGATAGACTTGAGGAGAGGTGACTAGGCGCTGTCTCACCTGAGGAACCCTACCTGAACGTAGTTACTCTGACTTTGGGGACGTCCACACTAGGTACGGTATGCAATACGGTACCAGGACACCACACTTGTTTTTAAAATTATCAACATAAATATGTTTAAAGTGTAATAGAAAAAACTGTTCCCTGCCACAATTAATACAGTGAGTTTGGTCTCCTCCCAGCCAGGCAGGAGACCAAACTCAGGAACTGCTTGAGCTTAATTGACAGCTGCACAGAGCCTCACTGAAACATGCATAGGGCCTCACTGACATATGAATAGAGCCTAAGGTCTTGTATTCATCACAGCACTGCAACCATGTGAGGGCGGATGTGGTCCCCTGGCAGGCTTCAATCATGCCTGCTGAGAATAAAGGTATGATACAAAGCTTGTTAAAGCTCTGAAAATTTTTTAAGGGAGGGAGGAGTGTTAGGAGTAGTTAGGGAAGCATAGATAAGCATAGCCTGAGTTAGTTTAGAAAAGTTTATTTGGTGACAGGTTTTTTTTAAGGACCAGAGCCTTTTATGGAAATTTGGACCTCTGTCACTTTATGCATTACTAATTCTGGGATGCTTTTACTTATGAATTTGATCCTGAGAATGTTTTTTCATGACATATTGTACTTAATGTTAGTGGTAAATTTTCATTGATACTTGCATCATTTCCTGGTGAAAAATTCCAAAATTTCATGAAAAATTAGAAAATGTTGCATTTTTTTTACTTTGAAACTCTCTGCTTGTAAGGAAAATAGACATGCCAAATAAATTATATATTGATTCACATAAACAATATGTCTACTTTATGTTGGCATTAGAGATGAGCGAACTTACAGTAAATTCGATTCATCACGAACTTCTCGGCTCGGCAGTTGATATATTTCCTGCATAAATTAGTTCAGCTTTCAGGTGCTCCGGTGGGCTGGAAAAGGTGGATACAGTCCTAGTAGACTCTTTCCTAGGAATGTATCCACCTTTTCCAGCCCACCGGAGCACCTGAAGGCTGAACTAATTTACGCAGGATAAGTCATCAACTGCCGAGCCAAGAAGTTCGTGACGAATCAAATTTACTGTAAGTTTGCTCATCTCTAGTTGTTATCATAAAGTTGGCATGTTTTTACTTTTTGAAAACATTAGAGGGTTTCGAAGTTTAGCAGCAATTTTTAAATTTTTCACAGAAATTTCAAAATCTGAATTTTTCAGGGACCAGTTCAGTTTTAAAGGGAAGTTGAGGGTCTTTATGTTAGAAATCCCCCATAATGCACCCCTCAAAGTATTCAAAGTAGTTCCCAAAATGGGGTCACATATGGGGGGGTCCACTGTTCTGGTAGCATGGGGGCTTTGTAAACGCACATGGCCTTCAACTCCAGCCAAATTATCTCTCCAAAAATAATTTTTGCATTTTCACATCCAAATTTAACGGAAATTGTCAAACACCTGTGGGTGTTAAGTCATACTACACCCGTTATTATGTTCCTTCAGGGGTGTAGTTTATTTATTTATAAATTTTTTTGCGTTTAAATCAGAACCACTGCAACTGCAATCAGCCACCCCTGTGCAAATCACCAATTTAGACCTGAAATGTACATGGTGCGCTCTCACTACTGAGCAGTGTTACCCAAACAGGGTGCCTCCAGCTGTTGCATAACTCCCAGCATGCCTGGACAGTCAATGGTTCTTTTGCAATACTGGGAGTTGTTGTTTTGCAACAGCTGGTAGCTCCGTATAGGAAACAGTGCCGTACGAGACGTTTTACCTTTTTATGGGGGGAGGGGTAACTGTGTAAGGGTTTGTATATATGTAGTGATTTACTCTTTATTTTGTGTAGGTGTAGTGCAATGTAGTGTTTTTAGGATACATTCACACGGGCAGGGGTTTACAGCAAGTTTCCCGCTGGGAGTTTGAGCTGTGGCGGAAAAATTGCTGCAGCTCAAACTTGAAGCTGGAAACTTTAAACCCCCGTCTGTGTGAATCTACCCTGTACATTTACATAGGGAAGGGGGGGGGGGGGTGCAAACCTCCAGCGGTTGCAAAACTAAAACATGCTGGTAGTTGCATTTTGCAACAGCTGGAGGCACACTGGTGCAGAAACCCTTAGTTAGAAGTTGTACAACAGCAACAGCAAGAGGCAGACAGGACTCACTTCCTGCTGTATTCTTCCTATGCCTCAGCCAATGGACCCCGCCACTGCCGCCAATGGATCCCTGCCGCCCATCAGACAGGTAAGAGACCTTCTCCGCCGCCGATATGGAGGGTCTCAGGACTCCCCCAGTCGTTGTCACAGGATGCCTTCTGAACAATTTCAGCAGGCATCCCATTCTATTCACTGAACAGAAATGCCGGATCCTTAAAGGGGTACTCCGGTGTTAAATTTTTTTGACTATATGGCATCTTCTTTGTAAGTTTAGTTTTTTTGCAATATACATGTGTTATATGTTTTGGCAGCATGTGTGTGTTTTTCTTACCTGTTAGTTGGGCAGGAAGTTCTGTAGTTCAGAGGGTTTTCTTTTACTGTTGTCCACAGTTCTGAGTCTGTTGTGGACAAGATGTCACAGCTTTTTTTTTTTCTCTGTCTGCATGAGAAAAATAAGCCACGCCCCCTCATCTCATCCAGCTGAGTACACAGCTCCTAACCTCCCCTCCCCCCTGTTCTGTATTCTAAGGACGCAGGTCTGCACAGGAGAAGGACCTCACAGAGAAGATAAGTGTTATCTGAAGGGGAGGATGAGAAGGTGCACGGGCTGGGGATGTATGGACTGCAGGGGAATAAATCTCATACTGGGAATGATCTCTATGGGGGAGATTTATCAAAACCTGTGCAGAGGAAAACTTGCCCAGATGCCCATAGCAACCAATCAGATTGCTTCTTTCATTTTTCACAGGCCTTCATAAAAATGAAAGCAGCAAGCTGATTGGTTGCTATGGGCAAATGGGCAAGTTTTCCTCTCCACAGGTTTTGATAAATCTCCCCCTATATGTGAAGGGGGAGGGGGGGGACTCCTGAATGACACATGCTGGGAGTTGTAGTCCCTGTTGTGTGTGTGTGTGTGTGTGTGTGTATGCAAACAGACTTTGGGCATGCTGGGAGTTGTAGATTTGCAACAGCTGGAGGTACACTGGTTGGGAAACACTGTTCTAGCCTATTCAGCATACACATCATGTTACACCAGTGTTTACCAACCAGTGTGCCTCTAGCTGTTGCAAAACTACAACTTCTAGCATGCCCAAAGGCTGTTCGGGCATGCTGGGAGTTGTAGTTTTGCAACACCTGGAGGCACCCTGGTTGGGAAACACTGGTGTATGCCCTACAGAGGTGTGGTGAACTACAACCCACAGAGACTACAGAGGCAGCATGCTGGTGTTATACCACAGACTGAAGACTCCTGAATGACACATGCTGGGAGTTGTAGTCCCTTTTGTGTGTGTATGACAGTGTATCCCAACCAAGGCTGATTATATTAGTGTGCTGTGTATAAGGGGGCTGACCCGGGAACATAGTAGGGTGGGTAAAGGGCGGAACAAACAAACAAAAAAAAAAGGGGCCGCCCCAAACCAGTAAGCACAGCAAGAAACAGGAAATAGAAGCAAAGATAGGAAAACAAAGTGGGGATAAAAAGACAACAAAGAACGAAAATAGAGTAGGCTAAACAACAAGAATAGAAATGAAACAAAACAAATAGGGTAAGTCAAAAACGGAAAAACACGTTGACCACCGGAGTACCCCTTTAAGTACCAGAAACAAGTGATTCTAAGAATGTTTTTTGTGACTCTTTGTAAGTTGTAAATTTTTTTATACATTCAGCAATTTTTGGGGAAAAACTAAAAAGTTTTGTAACCATAGGTCTCAGATATAAAGGAGTACCTAGTGGATTTTGGGGCCTCCTTTTATTTGCGATATTTTGCGGACATCACATCAAGTTGCAGATGCCTTGGCATGCCAAACATTTTTGTGAGACAAGTTGACTCATTGGTACTGTTCTGGGGTACAGGTGAGAAGGTACAAATGAAAAATAGGTATTGTGATGTTTTTCTAATTTATTTTTCCTAACTTGTTAAGGACATCAGGATTTTACATAATTTTTTACTCCTCGTCGTCTAATAGCTATTGTTCTTTTAGTTTTTCACCTACAGACCCTTATGAGGGCTTGTTTTTTTGTGACACCAATAGTACTTTGCAAGGACTTTACTAATTTTACCACAAACTGAAACAAAAAAAATTATTTGTAAGGCAAAATTGAAAAAAAAATGCCATTTTGCAACTTCCGTTTCTACTTAGTGCACTTTTTAGTAAAAATTACACATTCTTTTTATTATTATTTATTCTGTAGGTCCATGCAGTTAAAAGGATACCTTATTTATATAGTTTTTTTTATTTTACCAGTTTAAAAAATTATAAATTTTTCTACGAAAATTAGTATGCTTAAAACTGTCCTCTTCTGACTCCTATAATGCTTTTATTTTTACATAAACAGGGTTATATGAGGGCTCATTTTCTGCGCTGTGAATGTACACTCAGAAACTATGTACAAGGAGCGCTCCGTGCCGAGCCAGAGCTCCAGCTTACACTATAATATACTGTACATATTGTGATTCTTATTGCCAATATAATATAATATTCACTGTGGTGGCTTGGTGCTGTCCAGGCCTCCTGAGTTATCCCAATGTGTCCCCCAATGCTGTCCGCGGCCAGGGCAACATCTGGATTGACAGGTTCTCTCCCTAACTACAGCTGCGCTGGAGGACTCGGTCTGCATTAATGCCAAGCACCATTCAATCCTACTGAATATACAAAATATACTGTCTAATAACATTACTATTGTTACTTATGGTTGTAATGGTCATTTCAATCAGAACTTTCACTGCTTTAAGTCGGCTTGCTATTATTCTAATTACAAGATGTAAATGTATATGTTTGAATGACAGCTCTGTATGTTTCCGGCCTGAATGTGACGTCATTCTTCTGTGAACACTCCCACGCTTTTTCAAAATACTTAAGGCTCTGCAACAGTACGACACCCCAGACCTGACAAAGCAAGGGCCTCCCTCGCGAAACGCTTTTTATTGCACATGTTTTTATTGTATTTCTATCAATAAACTTATTTGGACTTACATCTGCTGCCCTCTGTGCATCTATAATAGGACAGCTCCTCCTAGGCACCAGATCGCGATCCTAACAAGTGAGTGGAATACTCTGAACTTCACTCCATATATTCTATTGACTGTGTGGTTACACAGTCAATTGCATACACTGAACAATGTTGTGCATTGTGCATGGCATTGATCAGTGTTATCTGCACTCTATTACTACAGGCTGCCAGCAGTGTTGGAGCGCTGATCAGACCAGACAGCAAAGGTAAGGGGGGGTAGTCTTTAATTTTGAGGGAATCAGTTAACGTTTGTTCTGGTAACATTTTGGGTTGATATGGCTTTCTTTTTATTAATATTTTAGGGAGGAAGCATTAACTAAAAGAAAAAAAAATGTAGTTTTGACTAGTTTTTTATTTACTATTATTTAGGGTGTTCACCATATTATATAATTGACATGTCCTTTTTATCCTGCAGTTTCGTATGATTTTAGTGATACCTAACTTTTGTCCTTTTTTCAATAGTTTATTATATTTATAGTTTAAAAACTATTATTAAAAAAAGTGTGTTTGTGCATCAATATATTCTGAGGGCTGTATTTTTCTTTTTAAACCAACAGAATTGTGTGTGGGCTAATTTTTTGTGGAAGAGTTGACGTTTTTAGTGTTACTACTTTTGGATATATGTGAGGATTTTTTATTTCTTTTTTTTTAGAGGTGGATTTAACAAAAAGTAGTTTTTCTGGCATCTCTATGCTATGACATTACTCTGTGAATTATCATACTATTCTGTTCTCACTGTGTGCAATAATAATACTATATTGTGGCATTATTTTGACATCCCTGTGCACATTAGAATTCTGGTAGAAGATAACAACTGTGCCAAAGAGAAAAGCTTTGACAATGGAATTCCACATATCTGATACTAGTAGGACTGACTTTGGAATCATTCATACAGTTATGTTGAGATCAATAACTTTAATCAATGATTCCAGGCCCTGAGACATTTGAAGCAGTGACAGTGTGCTGTGCATCATAATAAACACCACCTAGATATTTTGCCTTTGCAGGGTGTAAAAAAAAATTCGGCTGAACTGTCCCACAAAATAACATATGAAAGGATGAAAGGATGAATGGTTGAGATATTATACGGTTGTAATAAAAAATATCCGTAGGAAAAGACGGCAGCACACAAAAGTATATCAATCCAGGTGAAGTTTATTTCATCCCCAGGCACAATTCAAAGGTGCTACGTTTCAACGATCTCACATCATCTTCCTCAAGCTTGTTTGGGGATCTCTAACCAAGGCCCAGATGATGGTGTGCACCGACTGATGATTTTCATGTTTCTTGGATGTGCTGTTCTTTCCTTTCTTCTGTAATAAAAAATTGAAATAGAATCATGTAACGAGAACAGTGTGTATTGCATGAATGGCATGTTGGCAGCAGTATTTTAGCAACAGCTGGAGGCAACAGTGCTTTAACACAGTGTTTTACAAACACTCTACATTCAGCCGTTGCAAAACTACAACAAATGCCGGGACAACTTTTCTGCCATTATGGTGGCACATCCCTTGTTGACCATTTTATTGGGGCGAGAACCCACCAGTCATGAACGTAGTCTACTGAATTAGTAAATTAATTGCACTCCTCCCTGCTGCGCTATCGGCAACAGATGCATGTGGCTGTGTCCATGTCAGGAACTATCCAGAGTTGAAGCAAATACCCATAGCAAACCTCTCCTACTCTGGAAAGTTCCTGACATGGACAGAGGTGTCAGCAAAGAGCACTGTTGTCAGACTGCAAAGAACTACACAACTTTTTCTGTAGTAAATAGTAGCTGATAAGTACTGGAAGGGTTAAGATTTTTGGATAGAAGTCATTTAAATTCTGTATAACTTTCTGGCACCAGTTGATTTGATTTTTTTCCCCACTGGAGTACCCCTTTAAGCCTTTTTCCATGTCAGTTGTACCCAGTGTTTTCCCATTTAGTGTGTAATCCCAGCCTGGATTTGCTTTCTTGCCATGTGTATAAGTTTTTATTGCCTTGTTGCATTAGCATACTGGTATCCAATAAAGTAGGTGGGGATGAGCGAATTGAATCTGACGAATCTGAATTTGTTAAGAATTTCAGGAAAAATTTGATTTGCAACGAATGCGAATATCGCTTCATTAAACTCCATTTAGTGCTGTCCAGGCTCCAAGGCATCTAAAATGGTGGATACACATGTGAGGACATGGGGCAAGGAATCCTGGGAAGGCGGGTAGGCAAGATGACCCTTAACAACATGCAGCATGCAGCCTATCAGCAGCCAGCCACTCTTATGATGTCACAGCCCCATATAATCGGCAGCCATCTTGTGGTCAGTCACGTCAGCCTTTTATTGCAGAGAGAGAGAGAGAGAAAGGGGGACAGACAGCAGTGTGTGTTGCACAGAAAAGCATTTTTACAGCAGCGATTTACCTCCCAGTCACATCAGCGTTCTTTTGTAGAGGGACAGAGAGCAGTGTGTTGCACAGAAAAGCTTTTTTACAGCAATGATTTACCTCAAGCCCAAATCCAGCCTAGAAGCACAGATAGGAAAGGGAATGAGATTGATAGAGAGAAGTGCAATTTTTGGTGTAGTATACAGCACTGGTGTGTACAACAACTGAAAAGCTAATAGGAGCCAGCCAGTTAGGGTGAGCAGAGCACTAAAAGCATATTGTCCTCCCCTCATAAGTGCATACCACATACGTACATCTAAGTGGCGTACCATTTTGTTCCTATTAACCCCTTAACGACGCAGGACGTATATTTACGTCCTGCGCGGGCTCCCGCGATATGAAGCGGGATCGCGCCGCGATCCCGCATCATATCGCATCGGTCCCGGCGCTAATCAACGGCCGGGACCCGCGGCTAATACCACACATCGCCGATCGTGGCGATGTGCGGTATTAACCCTTTAGAAGCGGCGGTCAAAGCTGACCGCCGCTTCTAAAGTGAAAGTGAAAGTGACCCGGCTGCTCAGTCGGGCTGTTCGGGACCGCCGCGGTGAAATCGCGGCGTCCCGAACAGCTGATCGGACACCGGGAGGGCTCTTACCTGCCTCCCCGGTGTCCGATCGACGAATGACTGCTCCGTGCCTGAGATCCAGGCAGGAGCAGTCAAGCGCCGATAATGCTGATCACAGGCGTGTTAATGCACGCCAGTGATCAGCATTAGAGATCAGTGTGTGCAGTGTTATAGGTCCCTATGGGACCTATAACACTGCAAAAAAAATGTAAAAAAAAAGTGTTAATAAAGGTCATTTAACCCCTTCCCTAATAAAAGTTTGAATCACCCCCCTTTTCCCATAAAAAAAATAAAACAGTGTAAAAAAAATAAAAAATAAACATATGTGGTATCGCCGCGTGCGTAAATGTCCGAACTATAAAAATATATCATTAATTAAGCAGTACGGTCAATGGCGTACGCGCAAAAAAATTCCAAAGTCCAAAAAAGCGTATTTTGGTCACTTTTTATATCATTAAAAAATGAATAAAAAGTGATCAAAAAGTCCGATCAAAACAAAAATCATACCGATAAAAACTTCAGATCATGGCGCAAAAAATGAGTCCTCATACCACCCCATACGTTGAAAAATAAAAAAGTTATAGGGGTCAGAATATGACATTTTTAAACGTATAAATTTTCCTGCATGTAGTTATGATTTTTTCCAGAAGTGCGACAAAATCAAACCTATATAAGTAGGGTATCATTTTAACCGTATGGACCTACAGAATAATTATAAGGTGTAATTTTTACCGAAATATGCACTGCGTAGAAACGAAAGCCCCCAAAAGTTACAAAATGGCGTTTTTTTTTCGATTTTGTCGCACAATGATTTTTTTTTCCGTTTCGCCGTGCATTTTTGGGTAAAATGACTAATGTCACTGCAAAGTAGAATTGGCGACGCAAAAAATAAGCCATAATATGGATTTTTAGGTGGAAAATTGAAAGGGTTATGATTTTTAAAAGGTAAGGAGGAAAAAACAAAAGTGCAAAAACGGAAAAACCCTGAGTCCTTAAGGGGTTAAAGTGTTAAGGGCCTAGATACTGTGAAAGGCCAGCCAAAAGTACACACCTGCTGGTGTTGTAGACAAATATTGTTTTAAGCGTAGTGAAGTGCATTGTACTCCCCTCATATACGCACTAAGTATGTCAAGCAGAGAAGTGCCAGGACGTGCACAGAGGAGTGGCAGAGGCCGAAATTCATCAGGCAGGGGTCGCAGCATACTAGGGGCGAGTGGCAGCATGAGTTGCAGCGAGAGGCCTGAGCTCCCGGTAGCAGCTAGCGGTCGTATCTCGACCAGCAACCCATCTGCCATCATTGATTGGTTAACACGTTCAATCACTTCATCACACGTGACATCTCACACCCCCAGTCAACGGGTTCCTCAGACACAAACCTCAGTCGTCATGGCCCGGGAGCAGTCTCTGTCCTCCCATTGCCTCTGTCCTATGCTGTTCCGTCCCCACAGAAGTTTCTTATTCTGTGGGTTCAGCTCCACTATTAGTGAGGGCGATCTACTAGAGGACAGTCAGCAGCTACTGCCCAGCCAAGAAGTGGAGGAGACATCTGCCGCTTCCTCTGCTAGGCGGGCAAGTAGTGTTGAGGAGAGTGCTGTGGGAGGTGGTATTGCGAGCATTTAGGCTCCTGAAGCAGACACTTTTGAGGAACCTGAGAAGGACATCAGTGACGTGAAGACACAACTCGATGATTACACTTGGGAGCCGGTGCAGAAGGGGCTTCATCATCATCAGGAGAAAAGGGTTGCAGGTTGCCAGTGAGGCAGCAGCTGAGCCAGGAAGGTGGTAGCATGGTTGGCATTCAGCATGGAGGCAAAAGTGGAAAGTCTGAAGCCAAACGTGCCCAGCGTAGACCACCTGCTTCACAGCAGCCTACCTTCCCTGGAATGGTAGTGGAAAGAGGGGTTCCTGGAGTCGGTGGCAGTAGCAGTCAATTAGAGTGGACTGTTGGTTGGAAAATCAGCTACTCAGCGGCAGTTTTTCATCAAGCATCCGGAGGATGTTAACCTGGCCACAAGCAAGATGTGTTGGCAGAAGGTGAAGCGTGGCCAGGGTCCCAATGTTGGCACCACGGTTCTGGGTCAACATTTGCAGCATCACCATAAAGCGGCCTGGGAGAACCGTGGCTCTGATGTGGTGGTCCAGGCTGCTGCATCACCCAGTGGCATGCCGCTCCCAGTCTCAGCCAGCCAAGGCTCCACCACCTCAGCCGAAGGAAGCTGTGTGTCATACCCATCTTTTGTCGCTCCAGATACTCTTGCTCCTCCTACTTTGAGTCAGTGATTCCGCCAGCAATCCATCAGCGAAGCCATGTCCAACAGTATGCGCCCACAACAGTGTGCACCCGCTCATCCTACGGCGCAGAAGCTGAATGTGCTCCTGTCCAAGTTGCAGGTGCTGCAGTCCCTCCCTTTACAAGGGGTGGACTCTGCACCTTTCAGAGAACTGATGGCTTGTGCCGAGCCGAGGTGGAGAGTCCCAAGGCATCATTTCTTTGTGAAGAAGGCAGTACCAGCCCTGCACAGTTTTGTGGAACAGAAGGTGGACCAGTCCTTCAGCCTGTCGGCGTGTACCAAAGTGCACGGCAGCACCGACGTGTGGAGCTGTAACTACGGTCAGGGACAATACATGTCCTTTATGGCCCACTGGGTGAATGTGGTTCCTGCACAGCCAGAACAGCAACTTGGATAGGCCACGCCACTTCCGCCTCCATGGTCTCAGGCCATTGGTACTGTGACAGTTAGGAACTCCGCCTCCTCATCCTCCACCGTGTCCTCAGCCTCCACTGCATGGACAAGTTTCAGTGCCCCTCCAGCATACCATGTGTGCAGGGCACTACACTGTTCTTCACTTGGTTTGCCTTGGCGAACGGTGTCATACAGGGGAGGAACTGCTAAGAGTCATTCATCAAGAAATCGAATCATGGCTTACTCCATGAAAACTGGAAATGTGAACCATGGTGACTGACAATGGCGAGAACATCTTGTCTGCGCTGCAAAAAGGAAGCCTGAGACATGTGCCCTGTATGGCACACGAGTTCAATCTGGTTGTCAAGCGGTTCCTGAAGTGTTTCCCCCATCTGCAAGACAACCTAACAATGGGAAGGAAACTTTGCATGTACTTCAGCCACTCGTACACCACAAAGCACACCCTCCTTGAGCTGCAGCGTAGGAACGGCACTCCCCAACATAGTCTGATTTGCGATGTTTCCACACATTGGAATTCCACCCTCCATATGTTGGATCGACTATACGAACAGAGAAAAGCCATCATGTGTTCTCCTCATGCTGATGCCAGCTCAAACATCTCTCGTACTGCCACCATATGTTCTCCTCATGCTGCTGCCACCTCCAGACTGTGTCATTCAGCCACTATATGTTCTCCTCATGCTTCTGCAAACTCCAGGCTGTGTCATTCAGCCACTAAATGCTGCTGCCAACTCCAGGCTATGTCATTCAGCCACTATGTGGTCTCCTCATGCTGTCGCCAACTCCAGGCTGCGTCATTCAGCCACTATATGGTCTCCTCACACTTTCGCCACATCCAGGTTGTGTCATTCAGCCACTACATGGTCTCCTCATGCTGCTGCCACCTCCATGCTGTGTCATTCAACCACTATATGATCTCCTTATGCGTCCGCCACCTCCACACTGTGTCATTCAGCCACTATATGGTCACCTCATACTTCCACCACCTCCAGGCTGTGTCATTCAGCCACTATATGGTCTCCTCATGCTGCCGCCACCTCTACGCTGTATCATTCAGCCACTATATGTTCTCCTCATGCTGCCGCAAACTCCAGGCTGCGTCATTCAGCCACTATATGCTGCCACACATCCAGGCTGTGTCATTCAGCCACTATATGGTCTCCTCATGCTGCCACCACCTCCCCACTGTGTCATTTAGCCACTATATGGTCTCCCCATGCTTCCACCACCTCCAAGCTGTGTCATTCAGCCACTATATATTCTCCTCATGCTGCCGCAAACTCCAGGCTGTGTCATTCAGCCACTATATATTCTCCTCATGCTGCCGCAAACTCCAGGCTGTGTCATTCAGCCACTATATGGTCTTCTCATACTGATGACACCTCCAGGCTCTGTCATTGTGCTGCTCTGCTACAGTGATTCTATTAGTGATTCCTCTGATCTGCATGTTATAATGAATAACAGTATTATTTCACTAACCCAGCACACAACATATGCGTGTTACAGCAAGGCAAAGTGTTCTACACCCCTATTAAGGCTCTCTGTAGGCTAGAAATAGCCGTTTTCAATAGCGAAGATTCGGTGAATGGGCAGAATAAAAATTTTCAAAAAGTAGGCCATCCTCAAGGTGTTTATACAAATTAAATGTATGTTGTGTATAGCATGGAGGAATGTGATGCAAGGAATCAATGTATTTTTGAATGGAATTATTATGATAAAAGCAAATTAAAGAAAGAGATCTTACAACCGCAGGGCCCATCGGGCTATATTATCCAAACTGGAAGTAGGGGTTAATAAAACAATAGTTCTTACAGTTAAAGGCAAAGTGTTCTACACCTCTATTAAGGCTCTTTGTGGGCCAGAAATAGCCTTTTTTAATAGCGAAGATTTGGAGAATGGGCAGAATCAAATTTTTCAAAAAGTAGGCCATCCTCAAGGTGTTCATATAAATTAAATGTATGTTGTGTATAACATAGAGGAAAAGGATGCTAGGAATCAATGTATTTTTGAATGGAATTATTGTGATAAAAGCAAATTAAAGAAAGAGATCTTACAACCGCAGGGCCCATTGCGCTATATTATCCAAACTGGAAGTAGGGGTTAATAAAACAATAGTTCTTACAGTTAAAGGTGAAAACACATATTAGTAAATAAGTCAATAAATCTGTCATCTAGTTGATACAAAGTGGCTCCCTGTGAGAGACGCAAGTAAGAAACACAAGAATTCATCAAATCGATTGCATAGAACTCCTGCGGAGCTATTCATTGTATGTGATCAATTCATAAATCCTAGTCCATCAAATACAGTCTATATATAAACTCATAAAAAGTCAAAATTAACATTCATCAAATTAGAGTTCATCAAATCAGTATCCATATAAAATTCAAACAATTGCACAGTGTGTCGCTTAGTGAAACATGCCAAACCTATTCTTTAGTCAAATTTCTATATTCAAATGGAGTTGGATTTGGTGCTCCATTAATATATTCTGTGATGGAAAAAAATATTTATAATGCTGACAAGAAATGCTCAGTCTATAATTTTAATGATAGGTTTAAACCCTTAAGGATCACGGTTTTGTTCATTTTTGCACTTTCATTTTTTCCTCCTCACCTTCTATAATTCATAACCCTTTCAATTTTCCACCAACAGACCCACATGAGGGCTTTTTTTTTTTTTTGCACCACCAATTGTACTTTGTAATACCATCAATTATTTCACCACAAATCTATGGCAAAACCAGAAAAAAAATGTTTGTGGGGCAAAATTGAAAAAAAAAAAAAAGCCATTTTGTAACTTTTGGGGGCTTCCGATTCTATGCAATGCACTTTTCGGTAAAAGGATGACACCTTATTTTTATTCTGTAGGTCAATAAGATTAAATTGATACCCAACTTATATAGGTTCGATTTTGATTTTGTTTTACTTCTGTCAAAAAACTTTTTGCACCAAAATTAGTAAGTTTAATATGTCCTCTTCTGTCCTCTATAATTTTTTTTATTTTTCGGTATATGGGTATGTATGAGGGCTCTTTTTTTGCACTGTGATCTGTAGTTTTTATTGGTATCATTTATGTTTTGATGGGACTTTTTGATCGTTTTTTATAATTTTTTTAGGGTACACAAAGTGAACAAAAATACGCAATTTGGGATTTTGATAGTTTTTATTTTACATAAACGCCATTGACCATGCAGTTTAATTAACATCATATTTTTATAGTTCAGACGTTTAGGAATTCAGTGATACCACATATGTTTATTTTTGTTTACATTTTTTTTATGGGAAAAGGGGGTGATTCAAACTTTTATTAGGAATGGGGTTAATTCACATTTATTAACTTTTTTTTTAACTCTTTTTACACTATTTTATAGTCTCCATAGGGGACTATTACAAGCAATCCTTGGATTGCATACACTGTTCAACGCTATGCCATAGCATAGTGTTGATCAGTGTTATCGGTGCTCGATAGCTCCAGGCTGCTGAGGCCTCCTGGAGCATCCTAGCAACAATCGGATGGCGAGGAGGCAGGTAAGGGACAGTTTTACCGCAATGGTCCCGAACAACTCTGCTGAGCTGCCGGGACAGTTTTTTTTTTTTTTTTTTGACATTGCAATCAACTTCAATCACAGCTTTAAAGGGGTTAATTCCAGGCATCACCATGAGTGGTGATGACCGGTATTAGCTACGGGTCAGTTCCCTCGTCATAGAAGGGGAGCGGGACGAGGGCGTACAGGTACGCCCTTCAACCTTAAAGGGGTTATCCACCATAAGTTGATTTAGTGCGTACCTGCCAGGTATGCATAGGAAGGATCTGCACTTGTCTTGGGGCTAAATGGCTATGTTGTGAGATTACCATAACACTGTGGCTATCTTAATGTGAACTGGTATTTCCTGTTTGAGTTTCCTTCTTTGCCTACACATCCCATAATTCCATTTTCCTCCCTCCCACACATCAGCCACTCCACCTATTGAAACTGTCAATCAGGGAGCCTACAGCTGTTGCAAAAATACAATTAGTTGCAGATTGATCTCTCTCCCACCAAGCAATCGCTCCACCCATTGAAGCAGACAGGCTCCCTGTCATCAGCTGACTAGTGATGTCAGGTCTCGGCCACATTGCAACCTGGGAAAAATCTGAGACCAAAGTCATTTTGTATGCTGTTAAAAATAAGTATTGGGGTGAAAATCACATAAGAATTGTGAGTCCAACATCACACACAGGTACAGACACTATATTATGAACTACACTAACTTTACAGCTCCTGTAGCATAGTCAAATAAAATAATGCCTCTTTAAGGTGTTAATTTGAACAATGAGAGACAGAATAACAACAAATCCTGAAAACCCTTTTCAAATAAGTCATGAATTGATCAATCTGCAATATTTCTGGTTCCGAGTTGTCTTTTATACAGGTAATGGGCTCAGATTAGGATCACTCTCTTAAAGGGAGTGCTCCTAATCTCAGTTTATTACCTATGTAAAAGACACCTGTCAACAAAAGCAGCCAATTAAATAGATTTCAAACTACACTATTGCCAAGACCAAAGAGCTGTCAAATAATATCAGGGACAAGATTGTAGACCTACACAAGGCTGGAATGGGCTACAAGACCATCACCAAGGAGCTTGGTGAGAAGTATACAACAGTTAGTGATAATATTCACAAATGGAAGAAATACAAAGTAACTGTCAATCTCCCTGACACAGGGGCTCCATATAAGATCTCATCTCATGGAGTTTCAGTGACCATGAGAACATTGGGAAATCAACCCAGAACTACACAGGAAGATCTTGTCAATGATCTAAAGACCATAGTCACCAAGAAAACAATTGGTAACACAATATGCCATTAAGGAATGAATTCCTGTAGTTCCCACAAGGTCCCCCCCACTTAAGAAATCACATGTACAGCACTGTCTGAAGTCTGCCAATGAACATCTGAATGATTCAGAAGGATGTGATGGAGCACTGTCCTTCATTAAAAATCATAAAAGATACAGACTTTTTTCTGTACTATTGCTTTGAGAAAGAATCTTTTAAGAACTGTCAGTAGGTTTGGGAGTTGTTTTTGCGTCCCTTTTCAACCCAAAAAGATCCAACTAGCTCATCTTTGTTAATACCAGCCGATGCCAGTATCCCCCACCCCCTTGCAATGGATTTCTCCACAGGAGTTCTATGTAATTAATTTGATAAATATTTGTGTTTCATAATTGATTCTTTCTTACAGAGAGCCACTTTGTATGAACTGTATGTTACATTTATTGATCCCCTCCCATAGACTTGCATTGAGGGGCTGGGGCGTGAATTCAAGAGGGGGGTGGGGCGATGACGTCACAAGCTCCCGGTACCGGCTCCAGGGTTCGGAACAGTTTGTTTCAAGCGCTGAGCAGCGGAGTACCCCTTTAAGTACCGGGACATCAAGGTGTACCTGTACGCCCTGTGTCCTTGACAGGTTAAATATATATATATATATATATATATATATATAGTTGGCTGTCAGATATACTTTGACAGACTTTTTAAACTCATCTTTGGTTTACTTTTATCTTAATATATTCTATGTCTTTGCAGGTCTATTCAATCAATTTGACATACTGTATATTTAATTGCCTACCTGCACATGCGCCGGAAGAGGCCGCAGATTTGTCGCTGAGCCACGGAAGAAACAGGAAGAAAATATTTGCCTCGGACGTCAGAGGATAGGAAGGACAGAAGTAAGAACACACCCCCCGACATCCCACTTACCGAACACAACATGGCGGAGGCTGAGGTTACACAGCAAGCCACTGGAAGAAAAAGGGGCCAGCTTCCGGATCTTCACAAAAGGTAAGAAAATACATATATCCATAATCACAACACACATAAAAAAAAACACATACTTATACACACATAACACACAATTATAATAACAAAAAACAGTATAAACAAGGGAGAACCCCTTTAATCCCTTACTTAAATAAGAAATGCATTCATATCAGTAAAATATCAGTAAAAAATGCAATTGTTTTGCTCAGAAACCATATATGCTATACAGATATGGATACAATTGTTGATACTCTTCTGGTGAAAACAAAAAGTCATCGACTTCACTGTTGTCGAAGTCATGCTCTCTTCATACAGCTCTATGGGGGAGGCATGTATGCAGGAACGCTGCATCTCCCCCTCCCATAAAGATACATGAAGTGGACGTGTTGGCTGTGGCATTGTGCTGTGGCAGAGCCGGTGCTAAGACACTATGGGATAAGTGTCTAGGGCTACAGATCGCCTTTAACTTAAAATTAATTGATGAAGATCAGACATTGCCTTTAAATTGTGGTTCAACAGAATCATGTTGAAAAACAAAATAATTGAACTGTTCTGGACAAAAATTATGGTACCCTAAGCTTAATATTTGTGGCAGTCGCTGCAGTCAAGTGATTTCTGTAACTCTCATTGAGACTTCTACTCTTGTCTCCCGGTATCTTGGCTCACTCCTCATAAGATACTGCTTCAGCTGTCTCGGGTGTGAAGGTGTCTTCTCCAGATGTTCAATAGGATTCATTATCCTGTTGGAGGACTTGCTACTGAGACCAAGCTTCCTGACACTGGGCAGCATATTTCACTGCAGAATGCTTTTATAGTCATTGTACCCTGTACAGTATTAGGACACTCTGTGCCAAATGCAGCAAAGCAGCCCCAAAACATAACTGAGCCTCCTTCTCTATGTTTCACAGTAGGTACAGTGCTTAATTTCTGCATCTGCGTACATAGAGCTGATATGACTTGTCAAATAGCTCCACTTTTGTCTCATCTGTCCAAAGGACAAGCCACAAAGCTTCTGGCAGGATGTTCTTTGGGAGATGACACAAAACTGGAGCTTTTTTGAGTAGAAGTCTCACTCAGGTTAAGTATCGACTTTTTTTTCTGGCCCATAAAAATGCCTTTGAGGCGAAATTGCATTTTTGGTCTCTTTGTACGGTACCAAAAAAAAAAAAAAAAAGATGCAGTAGGGATGGAAAAAATTGTATTTAACAAAATTTATATTTTTTTATAACAACATTTTTATTAATTTTTACACAGAGATCAATTTATGTGGGCGGGCAGGGACCTAAAAATGTAGCCGACAATAATAAAAATGTAGAAAGGGGCCATTTAAATGTAAAAATAAGATATTTTTTATAACTAATTTTGTTAAACTTTTTTTAGTAATGGATTTTAAGCGGAGAAAACAGACATGATTGCACATCTACATTTTGTATATTGATCTAATTGCTTCTCAGCTTAAATTCCAAAACTAACATGTTGTTAGTATACATTTTGATCAAAAGGTACAAGCCCACTCGCCACGTTAAGGCCACCGATTTAGAGTGGGCCCTAACATCTCTAGCATATAATGGCGTAGCACTGGGTGGCAACCACCGCTGCAACACCAGTGCCCACAGGGAGAACGACCCACTGGCAGAGTGGCCCCAATGCCACTCAAACCAGTCCCTGGGCCGCACCTCCCCACATACACAGTGCCACTGCAGCAATGGATGCCGCACAGCACCACACCAGTGGGAACAAGGTGCAAAAGCTCACTTACCATGTGCTCCAAGTCAGACTTGGAGGCTGCCAGAAATTAAAGGGCCCTGTGTAGCTACCTGCTACTTATATAGGGTTGGGCTGAGGGGGTGGGGCAGAGTGCAGACCAAGTGAAAGCAACATCAAAAAAAGGAGGGGATAGAAAACACAATGTGAATTCAGGTGGAGAAATCAGATATGGTCGCATTTCTACATTTTGTAATTTAATGCCATTTTATGCTGGGGACGTTAGGGATCCACTCTAAATAGGGGGCCTTGACGTGGCGAGTGGGCTTGTACCTTTTGATCAAAATGTATACTAACAACCTGTTCGTTTTTGAATTTATGCTGAGAAGCAGGTAGATCAAAATACAAAATGTAGACATGCGAATTCACATTGTGTTTTCTATCCCCTCTTTTTTTTGTTGGTTTCACCTGGTCTGCACTCTACCCCACCCCCTCAGCACAACCCTATATAAAGTAACAGGTAGCTACACAGGGCCCTTTCATTTCTGGCAGCCTCCTAGTCTGACTTGGAGCACATGGTAAGTGAGCTTTTACACCTTGTTCACACAGGTGGGGTGCTGTGCGGCGTCCATTGCTGCCGTGGCACCGTGTCTGTGGGGAGGCGCGGCCCTAGGACTGGTTTGAGTGGCATTAGGGCCGCTTTGCCAGTGGGTCATTCCCCCTGTGGGCACTGGTGTTGCGGTGGTGGTGGTCACCGCCCAGTGCTACGCCATTTTATGCTAGGGATGTTAGGGGCCCACTCTAAATAGGTGGCCTTGACGTGGCGAGTGGGCTTGTACCTTTTGATCAAAATGTATACTAACAACCTGTTAGTTTTTGAATTTATGCTGAGAAGCAAGTAGATCAAAATACAATATGTAGATGTGCGATCATGTCTGTTTTCTCTACCTGAATTCATATTTTAATAATGTGTTTAATAAAGTGTGTGTGTGTGTGTGTGAACTTTTTTTTCCTTTTTTTTCTTTGTTTTTCAAATTCCATGCTGGTATTAGTGGTACCAGTACAAATAGAAAGATCGCCCGGGTGTCACTACTGACACCCGATGCAATCGTCCTTTATATTGAAGAGATGTGGAGCGGCTTTCTCCTGCACTCGCATCTCTGCTCTGTACTTCAGGCCGGCCAGTGATTTGAATAGAATTCATATCACTGATTCATATTTTCTGCCCAGAGTGGGGATTGGCCGGATGGTGGCAGCCAATCACCACTCTGAGCAGGAAATATGAATCAGTGATGTGAATTTAGATTAACATCACTGGCCCACCAGAGTATAGTGAGGATGTGGAGCGTAGGAAAAAGCCTTAGAAGGATTAATAGACAGATCGCAACAGGTTTCAGAAGTGACACCCACTGTGATCTGTCTATTAATGCAGGTACTACAGCTCCCAGCATGGAGCAGAGTGTTCTCCATGTTGGGAGCAGTAGTGCCTGCAGTTACGGACAGATCACAGCAGGTGTCACTCCTGACACCCGCTGCGATTATCCTGTATAATGTATAGATGCGGGCAGCACAGCCTCTCTTCTCTGGTATCCTGCACTGTAGTATATGCCGTGTATATATATACACCTATTCATATTTCCCACAGAGAGTTGTGATTGGCTGGAACCATCTGGCCAATCATAGCTCTCTACAGGAAATTTGAATCTGTGATGTGAAGAACTTCACATTGCAGAATACAATGCCGGGGACCAGAGAAGAGCGGCTGTGCCGCCCTCTTCTATACATAGGAGGATCCCAATGGGTGTCAGAAGTGACACCAAGGGCGATCTGTCTATTAGTACAGGAACTACTACTCCCATCATGGAACAGTCTGTTCCATGTTGGGAGCAGTAGTACCACCTAAAAAATTTAAAAAATTAAGAAAAAAGTTAAAAACACACACTTTATTAAACACATTATTAAAATACATTACTAACAAAAAGTTTAGCAAAATGAATTACAAAAAATATATTATTTTTACATTTAAATGTCCCTTTTCTACATTTTTTTATATTGCCGGCTACATTTTTAGTTCCCTGACCACCCACATAAATTGATCCCTGTTTAAAAATTTATAAAAATTTTGTTGTAAAAAATATAAATTTTGTTAAATACTATATTTTTTTTAAACTGGTATCTCCATCCCTTTTTTGGATCGCTAAAACCGGTGCATTGCCGTAGAATGAGATTTGCCATAGAATGAGATGGTCCGCCTCCATCACATCCTATTGGCTCTCTCTTGTCACGTGACATATTTAAACGTCACGCATCGAAGCGCACAGCAGTGTCAGTTTGGCTATCACAGGGAGAGGATCTCCTCACCCTGTGATAGCTGAAGCTGTACGGAGCTCTCATGGCCTCTGTGGCCCGACAGAAGTTCACACATGTACGCAGCTCATACAGCTGCCTCATATACATTTACTGTTGATCCACAGCGCTATCGGGATCCCGATGCCCGATGGCGCTGTCATCAGTGTGCGTCCCCGCGAGCGCCCCACGCCCGCAGCTCTACTCCCCGTCCTCCGCCCCCCGCAGCTCTACTCCCCGTCCCGTTAACGCTCAGGGAGCGGGGAACAGAAAGTAGAGCATCGGGCGCAGGTCAAGTTATTCGCGTAGTGCTGCGCATGCGCAGTACTACTTTACCTGCGCCAGATGCTCTACTTTCTGTTCCCCGCTCCCTGAGCGTTAACGGGACGGGGAGTAGAGCTGCGGGGGACGGGGAGTACAGCTGCGGGCGTGGGGCGCTCGCGGGGACGCACACGGATGACAGCGCCATCGGGCGTAGGAATCCCCATAGCGCTGTGGATCGCTCCCTGAGCGTTCACAGGGGACGGGGAGTAGAGCTGTGGGGGACGGGGTGTAGAGCTGCGTAGGACGGGGAGAAGAGCTGCGGGGGACGGGGAGTAGAGCTGCGGGGGACGGGGAGTAGAGATGGGGGGGACGGGGTGTAGAGCTGCATAGGACGGGGAGAAGAGCTGCGGGGGATGGGGAGTAGAGCTGCGGGGGGCGGGGGACGGGGAGTACAGCTGCGGGGGACGGGGAGTAGAGCTGCGGGCGTGGGGCGCTCGCGGGGACGCACACTGATGACAGCGCCATCGGGCATAGGGATCCCGATAGCGCTGTGGATCAACAGTACATGTAATAATAGAGTAAGTGTATATGAGGCAGCCGTATGAGCTGCGTACATGTGTGAACTTCTGTCGAGCCACAGAGGCCATGAGAGCTCCGTACAGCTTCAGCTATCACAGGGAGAGGAGACCCTCTCCCTGTGATAGCCAAACTGACACTACTGTGCGCATCGATGCGTGACGTTTAAATATGTCACGTGACAAGAGTGAGCCAATAGGATGTGATGGAGGCGGACCATCTCATTCTATGGCAAATCTCATTCCACGGCAATGCACCGGCTGCAAAAATGCTAAAGTTCAAACCCACTTGGCATTTTTTGGGCCACAATTTCAGGGGCAAAACACCATAGGCTCAACATGCTGCTATTTTGAAAAGCTGCCAAGGAGCAAGAAAACACCAAAAAGGAGTGAAAAAAACGCCAAAAGAATTTAAAAATCACCAAACTGAAAAACGTAAAGTGGAATAGGAATTTTGTCTTGTCTCAATGATTTACAGCTAACATCTTGCCACAGCGTTTTGTCACTGAAAAAAAATGCCATTGGGCCATTTGGCATTTTTTGGGGGGCCAAACGCACACAAAAAAAAAAATAAAAACAAGTAGAAATGTAGCCTGAGAGTTACCAAAAACGCATGGTTGCAGTGACTGCCTCAAAAGGTTGTACAATAAAGTATTAGGTTTAGGGTACCATCATTTTTGTCCACAATTCAAAAGCAATATCTGATTTTATCTGTGAATTTTCAGTAAATCTTTTATTCATTATTACTTTTGTGAGTTTCAAGTCATTTCAAGGAGCATTGTGGGTTTTTCTGTCTCTAACAGAAGGGTACCAACAATTTTGTCATCATCATCATCATGCCTGTATGTCTAATGCATTTTGGCAAATGTTAAAGCTTAAAGTGGATGTAAGTTGTCCCTAAGGCAGAGGGGTGAAGGTGTTGCATTTCTCCCTTTTGAATAATTGGAAATCGGTTACAGGTGGTGCCACAGCAGTCAAACTCTTTGCTGGAATGGTCATCATAAAATAGGGAAAGCTTGATATTGTTCATGACAAGGAAACACTTTTTGGTAGCCACTAGGGGAAATGATCAAGGATATGTTGGCTGCGGGCGACGATCCGATGGAAGCCGGTAAGTTGCTTAGCAACATCTAGAGGGCTACAGTTTGAGACCACTATACAGTGGTCTCTACACTGTTGCCATCCAGATGTTGCAAAACTACAACTCCCAGCATGTCCAGACAGCTGTCATGCTGGGATTTGTAGTTTTACAACAGCTGGAGGGTCACAGTTTGGAGATCACTGTACACTGAACTGTGGCCCTCTAGATCTTGCAAAACTACAACTACCAGCATGCCCACATAGCAGTTTTCTGTCAGGGCATGCTGGGATTTGTAGTTTTGCAACATCTGGAGGTCCACAGTTTGGAAATCACTGTGCAGTGTTCTCTAAACTGTAGACCTCCAGATGTTGCAAAACTGCAAATCCCAGCATGCCCAAACAGCTGTCTCAGCATGCTGGGAGTTATAGTTACGTACCTCCAGCTGTTGCATAACTACATCTCCCAGCATGCACTTTGGCGATCAGTACATGCTGGGATTTGTAGTTTTGCAACAGCTGGAGGCACACTGGTTGGAAAATACTAAGTTAGGTAACAGAATCTAACTAAAGGTTTTCCAACCAGTGTGCCTCCAGCTGTTGCAAAAGTACAACTCCCAGCATACACGGTCTGTCAGTGCATGCTGGGAGTTGTAGTCTTGAAACTGCTGGTGGTCCGCCCCCCCTCCCCCCATGTGAATGTACAGGGTACATTCACACAGGCAGGTTTCCAGTAAGTTTCCTGCTTCAAGTATGAGCTGCAGCACAAACTCCAAGCGGTAAGCTCACTGTAACCACCAGTTCAAATGTACCCTAAAAACACTACACTACACTAACACATAATAAAGGGTAAAACACTACATATACACCCCCTTACACTGTCCCCCCTCCCCCCCAATAAAAATGAAAAACGTATTGTATGGCAGTGTTTCCAAAACGAAGCCTCCAGTTGTTGCAAAACAACAACTCCCAGCATTTCCGGACAGTCACTGACTGTCCAGACATGCTGGGAGTTTAGCAACAGCTGGAGGCACCCAGTTTGGGAATCACTGGCGTAGAATACCCCTATGTCCACCCCTGTGCAATCCCTAATTTAGTCCTCAAATGCGCATGGAGCTCTCTCACTTCGGAGCCCTGTCGTATTTCAAGGAAACAGTTTAGGGCCACATATGGGGTATTTCCGTTCTTGGGAGAAATTGCACTACAAATTTTGGGGGGCTTTTTCTCCTTTTACCCCCTATGAAAAGGAAAAGTTGGGGTCTACACCAGCCTGTTAGTGTAAAAAAAAATGTTTACACTAACATGCTGGTGTTGTCCTTTACCTTTTAAAAGGTAAAAGGAAAAAACGACCCTCAAAATTTGTAACACAATTTCTCCTGAGTACGGAATTACCCCTTATGTGGGCGCATAACAAGGCTCAGGAGTGAGAGCGCACTATGTACATTTAAGGCCTTAAATTGGTGATTTGCACAGGGGTGGCAGATTTTACAGCGATTCTGACATAAACTAAAAAAAAATACCCACATGTGACCCCATTTTGGAAATGACACCACTCACGGAATGTAACAAGGGGTATAGTGAGCCTTAACACCCCACAGGTCTTTGACGAATTTTCATTAACCCCTTCCCGCAGAATGTCATATATAAACGCCGGGTTGTGCAGTGCGTTCGCGCATCCCGGCGTTTATAAATGACATTCAGTTAACCCGGCGATGCGCAGCATCGCACGGGTTAACTGGCAGAAGTCCCGCTGTTTCCAGCAGGGGACAACTTCTGCTTCACCCCCAGGACCATCCATTGATGGTCTTGGTCAGCGATCACTGTGATTGGTCACTGTGGACCAATCACAGTGATCTGGGGTGAAAGTTCAGATCCCCCGCACTGCCCGCCCCTGGAAGTCGGGCAGAACGGGGGACGAAGGCTGCAGGGGCTCGCGGGGACCTGCGGCATTCGGGGGGAACACGTGGGGACCGGCGGACTTACCTGATCCAGCGGCGGGAACGAGGAGCAGCGCGGGACCGGCCACGTGGACGAGCAGCGACGGGTAAGTATGTGGTCCTCAGAGGCAGCAGTGAAGATCTTCACTGCTGCTTCTAGGAGTCTGAAAACTACAACTCCCAGCATGCCTAGACAGCCTTTGGCTGTCTGGGCATGCTGGGAGTTGTAGTTTTGCAACATCTGGAGGGGCCCCGTTTGGAGACCATTGTATAATGGTCTCCAATCTGTGCTCTTCCAGCTGTTGCAAAACTACAACTCCCAGCATGCACTGACTGTCCAGGCATGCTGGGAGTTTTAGTTCAGCAACATCTGGCCCTTCAGATGTTGCCGAACTACAACTCCCAGCATGCCCTTCAGCTGTCTGGGCATGCTGGGAGTTGTAGTTTTGCAACAACTGGAGACACACTGGTTGGGAAACATTGTTTCTAACTCAGTGTTTCCTAACCTGTGTGCCTCCAGCTGTTGCAAAACTATAACTCCCAGCATGCACTAACAGACCATGCATGCTGGGAGTTGTAGTTTTGCAACATCTGGAGGGCCCCAGTTTGGAGACCATTGTATAATGGTCTCCAATCTGTGCTCTTCCAGCTGTTGCAAAACTACAACTCCCAGTATGCACTGACTGTCCAGGCATGCTGGGAGTTTTAGTTCAGCAACATCTGGCCCTTCAGATGTTGCCGAACTACAACTCCCAGCATGCCCTTCAGCTGTCTGGGCATGCTGGGAGTTGTAGTTTTGCAACAACTGGAGACACACTGGTTAGGAAACATTGTCTGTTTCTAACTCAGTGTTTCCTAACCTGTGCGCCTCCAGCTGTTGCAAAACTATGACTCCAAGCATGCACTAACAGACCATGCATGCTGGGAGTTGTGGTTTTGCAACAGCTGGTGCACCCCCCCCCCCCTGTGAATGTACAGGGTACATTCACATGGGCGAGGCTTTTACAGTGGGTTTCTCGCATCTTGAGATGCAGCAAATTTTGCGCTGGGAAACTCGCTGTAATCCCCCGCCCATGTGACTGTACCCTAAAAACACTACACTACACTAACACAAAATAAAATAAAAAGTTAAAAACACTACATATACACATACCCCTACACAGCCCCCCTCCCCCAATAAGAACGTCCGGTACACCACTGTTTCCAAAGCAGAGCCTCCAGCTGTTGAAAAACAACAACTCCCAGTATTGCCGGACAGCCGTTGACTGTCCACGCATGCTGGGAGTTTTGCAACAGCTGGAGGCACCCTGTTTGGGAATCACTGGCGTAGAATACCCCTATGTCCACCCCTATGCAAATCCCTAATTTAGGCCTCAAATGCGCACGGCGCTCTCACTTTGGAGCCCTGTCGTATTTCAAGGAAACAGTTTAGGGCGACATATGGGGTATCGCCGTACTCGGGAGAAATTAAGTTACAAGGTTTGGGGGGCTTTTTCTTCTTTAACCCTTCATGAAAAGGAAATGTTGGGGTCTACACCAGAATGTTAGTGTAAAAAAATTAAATTTTTTACACTAACATGCTGATGTTGCCCTATACTTTACATTTTCACAAGAGGTAAAAGGGAAAAAAGCCCCCCAAAATTTGTAACAAAATTTCTCCCGACTACAGAGATACCCCATATGTGAGCGCAAAGTGCTCTGGGGGCGCACAACAAGGCCCAGAAGGGAGAGTGCGCCATGTACATTTGAGGTGATTTGCACAGGGGTGGCTGATTGTTACAGCGGTTTTGACAAACGCAAAAAAAACAAAACCCCACATGTGACCCCATTTCGGAAACGACACCCCTCACGGAATGTAATGAGGGGTGCAGTGAGAATTTACCCCCCACAGGTGTCTGACGGATCTTTGGAACAGTGGTCCGTGAAAATGAAAACTTGTACAGCCCACTGTTCCAAAGATCTGTCAGACACCAGTGGGGGGCAAATGCTCACTGTATCCCTTGTTACGTTCCTCAAGGGGTCTCGTTTCCAAAATGGTATGCCATGTGTTTTTTTTTTTGCTGTTCTGGCACCATAGGGGCTTCCTAAATGCGACATGCCCCCCCGAGCAAAATTTGCTCTCAAAAAGCCAAATATGACTCCTTCTCTTCTGAGCATTGTAGTTCGCCCATAGTGCACTTCAGGTCAACTTATGGGGTACCTCCATACTCAGAAGAGAAGGGGTTACAAATATTGGGGGGTATTTCCTGCTATTAACCCTTGGAAAAATGTGAAATTTGGGGGGAAACACACATTTTAGTGAAAAAAAATATTTTTTTTTTTACATATGCCAAAGTCGTGAAACACCTGTGGGGTATTAAGGCTCACTTTATTCCTTGTTATGTTCCTCAAGGGGTCTAGTTTCCAAAATGGTATGCCATGTGAGGGGTTTTTGCTGTTCTGGCACCATAGGGGCTTCCTAAATGCAACATGCCACCCAAAAACCATTTCAGAAAAACGTACTCTCCAAAATCCCCTTGTCGCTCTTTCCCTTCTGAGCCCTCTACTGCGCCCGCCGAACAATTTACATAGACATATGAGGTATGTGCTTACTCGAGAGAAATTGGGCTACAAATATAAGTATACATTTTCTCCTTTTACCCCTTGTAAAAATTCAAAAATTGGGTCTAAAAGAACATGCGAGTGTAAAAAATGAAGATTGTGAATTTTCTCCTTCACTTTGCTTCTATTCCTGTGAAACACCTAAAGGGTTAAAATGATGAATGAATGTCATTTTGAATACTTTGGGGGGTGCAGTTTTTATAATGGGGTCTTTATGGGGTATTTCTAATATGAAGACCCTTCAAATCCACTTCAAACCTGAACTGGTCCCTGAAAAATAGTGAGTTTGAAAATTTTGTGAAAAATTGGAAAATTGCTGCTGAACTTTGAAGCCCTCTGGTGTCTTCCAAAAGTAAAAACTCATCACTTTTATGATGCAAACATAAAGTAGACATATTGTATATGTGAATAAAAAAATTTTTTATTTGTAATATCCATTTTCCTTACAAGCAGAGAGCTTCAAAGTTAGAAAAATGCTAAATTTTCAAATTTTTCATAAAATTTTAGGATTTTTCACAAGGAAAGGATGCAAGTTACCACAAAAATTTACCACCATGTTAAAGTAGAATATGTCACGAAAAAACTATCTTGGAATCAGAATGATAACTAAAAGCATTCCAGAGTTATTAATGTTTAAAGTGACAGTGGTTAGATGTGCAAAAAACGCTCTGGTCCTTAAGGCCAAAATGGCCTTGGTCCTGAAGGGGTTAAAGTTGGATGGGAAAATTAAAAAAAAAAAAAAAAACATTTTCACTAAAATGCTGGTGTTACCCTAAAATTTTTTTTCACAAGGGAAAATAGGAAAAAAGCCCTCCAAAATTTGTAACCCCATTTTTTCTGAGTAAGAACATACCCCATATGTGGATGTAAAGTGCTCTGCGGGCGAACTGCAATGCTCAGAAGAGAAGGAGTGCCATTGGGATTTTGAAGAGAAAATTTGTCCGGAATTGAAGGCCACGTGTATTTACGAAGCCCCATAGTGCCAGAACAATAGACCCCTCCCACATGTGACCACATTTTGGAAACTACATCCCTCACATAATGTAATAAGGGGTACAGTGAGCATTTACGTCCCACAGGTGTCTGACAGTTTTCTGGAACAGTGGTCCGTGAAAATGAAAAATGTAATTTAGCATTTGCTCAGCCCACTGTTCCAAAGATCTGTCAAACGCCAGTGGAGTGTAAATACTCACTGCACCCCTTATTCAATTCTGTGAGGGGTGTAGTTTCCAAAATGGGGTCACATGTGGGGATTTACACATCCAACTTTAACAAAAAGTCGTGAAATACCTGTGAAGTGTTATGTCTTACTGTACCCCTTGTTACGTTCCTTGAGGGGTATAGTTTCCAAAATAGTATGCCATGTGTTTTTTTTGCTGCTCTGGCACCATAGGGGCTTCCTAAATGCGACATGCCCCCCAAGAACCATTTCAGCAAAATTTGCTTTCAAAAAGCCAAATATGACTCTGTCATTGTAGTTCGCCCACAGAGCATTTTACGTCCCAACATGGGGTGTTTCCATACTCAGAAGAGATGGAGTTACAAATTTTGGGGGGCATTTTCTCCCATTACCCTTTATAAAAATTGTAAATTTGGGAAAAAAAACTGTACTTTAGTGAAATTTTTTTTTTTTTTTCATTTACACATCCGACTTTAACGAAAAGTCATCAAACACCTGTGGGGTGTTAAGGCTCACTGGACCCCTTGTTACGTGCCTTGAGGGATGTAATTTACAAAATGGTATGCCATGTGGATTTTTTTCTGCTGTTCTGGCACCATAGGGGCTTCCTAAATGCGACATGCCCCTCAAAAAACATTTCAGAACAACTCACTCTCCAAAATCCCATGGGGAATTTCTAATAGGAAGGCGCTTGAATTCCACTTAAAACCTGAACTGGTCCATGGAAAATTCTGTTTTTGAAAATTTTGTGAAAAATTGGAAAATTGCTGCTGAACTTTGAAGCCCTCTGATGTCTTCCAAAAGTAAAAACATGTCAAATGCATGATGCAAACATAAAGTAGACATATTGTATTTTTTAATCAAAATATAATTTATTTGGAATGTCTATTTTCCTGACAAGCAGAGAGCTTCAAAGTTAGAAAAATTAAAAATTTTAAATTTTTTCATCAAATTTTGGAATTTTTCACCAAGAAATGATCAAAGTATCGACAAAATGTTACCACTAAAATAAAGTAGAATATGTCACGAAAAAACAATCTCGGAATTAGAATGAAAGGTAAAAGCATCCCAGAGTTATTAATGCTTAAAGTTACAGTGGTCAGATATGCAAAAAACGCTCTGGTCCTACAGTGAAAATTGGCCTGGTCCTTAAAGGGTTAAGGTCCTAGCTACATATGCCCTTCATAGTCAGACGTTAGCTATAAACAATATTGTGTTGTTAGTTGTAACAAGGTCAAATTATCCTCTTATTTTTTTATATGTCACATTTAGCTTCTCTTTCCCATTACTTAAAGATAGAGGCCTCACATATATCTGGTAATGTACTAGTTCTTATTTGATTGTGATCATTTTACAATATGGATGAAAATTATACCAATTAGTATGTATGGTGAAAGATCCTTTCCAAACACCTAATAGAAGTAATGGGTATAGAAATAAAAAATCATTGTGCATACCACCCCCAGTCAGCAGGGTTTGTAGAAAGACATAATGGTATACTAAAAAGCAAACTGAGAGAAGCTATGGAAGAGACAAGGAAGAGACAAGATGTGGGTGCATATTACACCCACATCAGTGAAGCTGGAAGGAAAATTAACATGGATACAGCCTTGCACTGCAAGAGGGTTCCTACACCATGTTCCTGATAGATTTTTTTTTTTCATTTTTTTTATAAATAATGTTTTAATGAGTGACAAAATAGATAATTTCATGGGATAAAAGTTAATCAATATGCTATATTCTCCCTTTATTCCCACCCTTATGCATCCCTTCAGATCCATAACACACTCTCACCTCCGTTTCTCATCACCAATGGTACCAGGCAGGGCAGCCCGCTCTCCCCGACTCTTTTTGTGCTAGTGATGGAGTCCCTCCTCCAGAAAGTGCGTCAACATCCATCGCTGAGTGGGGTTCATACTCCCTCAGGTGAATTGAAAATGTTAGCATTCACAGATGACCTGCTGTTCCTTCTCACCAACCCCGAGTTGGGCTTGCCCTGCCTGATATCTTTGTTTGAGGAGTTTGGCCATCTTTCCAATTTCAAGGTCAATGTTACCAAGTCGGAATTGCTTAACGTTACTCTCTCCTCTGATCGTGTCACTAAACTGAAGGACCTGTCCCCTTTCCCGTGGGCGCAGTTGTCCTTGAAGTACCTGGGGGTTAACATCACTAGCACCATTCAGGCACTCTATAAAGCAAATTTCCATCCCTTTCTTAATGAAATTCGAACCCTTCTTGCAGATTATGATAACCTCCTTATCTCGTGGCTGGGTAGACGTAACGTGCTCCAATTTTATGTTGGCCCCAAGGTTGTATACAAGATTCAGATGCTCCCCATTGCACTTCCCTCATCCTTTTTTCTCATTGGTCAGAGGGCTCCTCTCATCGTACCTTTGGAGGCATAAGAGACCCAGGATGGCACACTCCCTTTTGACTAGGCCAGCAGCCAGTGGAGGACTTGGTGTCCCTGATGTACTAACTATATACAAGTCGGTTCAGCTCCGCAGGTGGTTCTTATGCTCCTTTCCTTCCCCTCCACTATGTCTTGGTCCCCTTTCTCTTAACTCTCGTGGTCCCAGTGGGCGTTTGGTCCTCACTTTTTGAGAGAACTCTGGATACCCAAAAGGAGGCGTTACTCCCACTCGGACCCCTCTCTACTTTTTCTGGGCAACTTCTCAGTGAGGTCTACACACTTGGCTTCCCTGTCCCCTCCCATTTCTCCTCTCCTACCTTCGGCTCTTGTCCCTGAGATTGTTCATTGCATCTCCCCTGCATATACCTCCCTTTGGTCCAAGCTGGCTCACATACCTATCCGCCAACTGTTACTGGGTGCAGGGGTTCCGACAGCTGATGTGCTACATACACTCCTCCCCAATGTGCCGTTGTCCTTTCTCCATGTCAGCCACATCCAACATTGTTGTTCTCCATTTCTCAAACACCTGAGCCAGTTACGTGACTTAACAAACTTCGAATCTAAGCTGGTGTCACCTCCTAGTAACGCTCGCAAGTTGTCCTTTATCAAGAATTTATGGCTTGGGCCAACACACTCTTCCCATCCGGGTTACATAGCCTCATGGGAACAGGAGCTGGACCTCAAATTCTCTGATTCGGAGATCGACTATATCCTAAGCCATTCCATGGTTACTCCCGTTGCGTTCGCCTTCACGAATCCCATTTTAAACTGTTATCTCGTTGGTACAGGACTCCTGAATTCCTATATGCTCATGGTCTATCCTCTAGCGCTTCCTCTTGGCGATGCGGGACCCAGGTGGGTGGGCACCTACACATCTGGTGGACTTGCCCGGTCATCCAGGAATTTTGGAGAGAAGTGGAGTCGCTTATTAACTCCATTCTCCCTGATCAGATTTCTCTCACCCCCGACCTGGTCCTTCTGGGAAGGCCCTCCTTAACTTTCCGCCCTCATAAGGACACATTGATCGCATACTACTGACTGCCGTAAAGTCTCTAATCCCTGTGAAGTGGCTCAATCCCTCTCCGCCCTCTATAGCGGACTGGCTGGGTAAGGTCCGTCAGCTGTGCAGGTTCGAGGAGATGTCCAGTAGATCAGAACGTTGTCATAATAAGTTTTTGAGAGTTTGGGGCCGTGGCTGGACTGCCTTGCATGTAAACTGCCTTGACTCTAATTATGTAAGTTAAGGTCTCTGGTACAAGTGGTCTTGCTAATGACTCTGTCTAACACTGTAACACCCTGACTTTTACCTCAGTCTGGGTACAAAGGGGGGTGGTTCATAAGGAGCCACTCATCTCAAACAAGTGAAGCATCCCATACCCCTTTTTCCACCTGAAATTGAGACTATTATTCGTTCAACAAATATCTTTAGGGGGGAATTGTTGAAATAAATTATAATGATTCTGATTGTTGATCAATATATATTAATACTTATATGCCTTTGCCAATGCTAAAGAAAGATATTTGTTACCCTTAACCTATATATCAGCTTGCTATTTGCTTGTAACTAAGATGAGGACCTTGGGACGAGGCCAAAAGACGCAAGATAAAGAAGAAGTTGGAAGCTAGAGACAAAACATATAGACTGTGCAGAAGGACAGATACATCCGGAATTTTCTGGTATAATAGGGAAATGGCAATAAAAGTGACCTATGGTTGAGAAACAAATGAATTCTTAAAATGCTAATATATACAGATGCAATACTCAAATAACCAATCAAAATATAACAATACCTCCCCTTTTTGTCAACTGTAAAAAAACAATGTACAGGGTGGGCCGTTTATATGGATACACCTTAATAAACTGGGAATGGTTGGTGATATTAACTTCCTGTTTGTGGCACATTAGTATATGTGAGGGGGAAGCTTTTCAAGATGGGTGGTGACCATGGTGGCCATTTTGAAGTCGGCCATTTTGAATCGAACGTATGTTTCTTCAGTAGGAAGAGGGTCATGTGACACATCAAACTTATTGGGAATTTCACAAGAAAAACTATGATGTGCTTGGTTTTAACGTAACTTTATTCTTTTATGAGTTATTTACAAGTTTCTCTTTGTTTACAGCCATTGACATGTCGTTGAGGTTAACACGTGAGGAGCGGATAGAAATTGTGTTGATGTCTGATGAACGCAGCAACCAGGTCATTGCAGCAGATTTCAATGCAAGAAACCCTACGAGACCACCCATCTCCCATACAACAGTTAGCAAACTGCTTGCTAAGTTTCTTGAAACTGGTACAGTGTTGGATTTGCCAAAATGTGGACGCATGAAATTTGTCACTAATGAAGAAACATCAGTGGCTGTCCTAGCTTCATTCAGCAAGAGCCCACAGCGTAGCACTCGTAGCTACTCACAAATGGCACCCTTACAAACTCCAGCTACTGCAGCATCTCAACGAGGATGATCCAGATCAGCGCACTGAATTTGCAGAATGGGAAAAACAAATATTGGAACAGGACCCTCAGTTTACGCAGAAGATTTTGTTCAGTGATGAGGCAAACTTTTATGTGAATGCTGAAGTTAACAAACAAAACCACCGCTATTGGTCTGACACTAACTCACATTGGAAAGATCCCGCAAAAACTGTTGGAACACAAAGATTGATGGTATGGTGTGGTATATGGGGTACAAAGATAGTGGGGCCATTCTTTATCAATGGAAACCTCAAGGCCACTGGATATTGCTACATGATTATGTGTTTCCTTCTTTATGCATTAAGTGTTTCCCTCTTTATGCATTCCTAGATTAAGAGTTTCCTGGAAAGTGGATTGGTTGTCGTGGGCCAGTTGAATGGCCCCCAAGGTCTCCCGATCTGACCCCCTTAGACTTTTATCTTTGGGGTCATCTGAAGGCAATTGTCTATACTGTGAAGACACGAGATGTGCAGCACCTGAAACTACGGATACTGGAAGCCTGTGCTAGCATTTGTTGCTATCAGTGTGTGACGAGTGGGAGAAGAGGGTGGCATTGACAATGCAACACAATGGGCAGCACATTGAACACATTTTATAAGTGGCCAGAAACTTGTAAATAACTAATGAAAGAATAAAGTTCAGTTAAAACTAAGCAAATCATTGTTTTTCTTGTGAAATTCCCAATAAGTTTGATGTGTCACTTGACCCTCCTCCTATTGAAAAAACAAAAGTTTGATTCAAAATGACCAACTTCAAAATGACCGCCATGGTCACCACCCATCTTGAAAATGTTCCCCCCTCACATATACTAATGTGCCACAAACAGGAAGTTAATATCACCAACCATTCCCATTTTATTAAGGTGTATCCATATAAATGGCCAACCCTGTTCTTCCGTATAATAAACATAACTCCTTGGGACAGCTCCTTAGCCAGTATGCTGAGAAGGAGATATATACCAACATTTTGTCTGGTATTTCTTTCTTGTGTCGACACTCAGCAGTATACAGCGGCAGTAACTCACATTTTAAGGCCTAACCAGCAGCCAACCTTAAAGGGGTACTCCGGTGAAAACCTTTTTTCTTTTAAATCAACTGGTGGCAGAAAGTTAAACATATTTGTAAATTACTTCTATTAAAAATTCTTAATCCTTCCTGTACTTATTAGCTGCTGAATACTATAGAGGAAATTCTTTTCTTTTTGGAATGCTCTCTGATGACATCACGAGCACAGTTCTCTATGCTGACATTATTATAACAATAATGCTTTATTTATTGTTGTCCTTAGTGGGATTTGAACCCAAGTCCCCAGCACTGCAAGGCAGCAGTACTAACCACTGAGCCATCATGCAGCCCTTAGCATACATCTCCTATGCATGGTTGCTAAAAATGGACAGAGATGTCAGCAGAGAGCACTGTGCTCGTGATGTCATCAGTGTTCCAAAAGGAAAGGAATTTTCTCTGTAGCATTCAGCAGCTAATAAGTACTAGAAGGATTAAGATTTTTTAATAGAAGTAATTTACAAATATGTTTAACTTTCTGCCACCAGTTGATTTAAAAGAAAAAAGGTTTTCACCGGAGTACCTCTTTAACGCACTCACTTTAGAATTCCTAACAAAAGCTGCTGCTTGTCCCTTAGGCTACACTCACATTGTGTTTTCATGGCTCTGCCAGGATGTACGTGGACATCCTGTCAAAAAATGTAATTCTGATGGGAGGCCCTAACCGTAGCTAATGGGCCCATAGAATTTAATGGGTCGAATATAGTCTAATTGTGACTATGTTCAGTCTATTTTATGAACATATGCTGTATGTGAGGGACTCAAAAAAGAGGCTTTTTCACTTGGTGCACCATGCAGGCAGCTCTCTCTCCTCTCACCTCAGACACACAAGCTTCTAGGTCAGTGTTTCCCAAACAGGGTGCCTACAGGTGTTGCAAAATTATAACTCCCAGCATGCCTGGACAGCCAAAGACTGTCCAGGCATGCTGGGAGTTGTAGTTTTGCAACATCTGGAGGAACCCTAGTTGGAAACACTGTTCTAGGTTGTCCCACATGTCCAATGTTAGGGCAGTTAAGTACGACTCACCTCATACAGATGCCTGACTTTTTTTTACCCTGGGGTACTAACTCTTGAGAGAAGTGTGTAACTACTCTCACAAAAAACTGAGGCCAAAATAAGGCAAAAATAAATATATAAATTTTTATTGAAAAAACATATGAAAAATGACATACATAAAATCACAAAAGAAATGAGTAGGTGGTCAGAATACACATACTGAAAAATGAGGGGAGTATATCCAAGTATATCTAGAAAGACTGCATTGCATGACCAATAGTTTAGGAACAGTAGTACAACTCAATATCACTATGCATGAATTAGTATAAGGAGATTGTCTCCAATAAAGTGCATGGACAGATAGAGGCAACAAAGAAACATAAACATCTTAAATACAAATGCAGTTGCTTGGAAGGGAGAGACTGACAGAATAATAAACAGTAAATGGTAACACGTAGCCCAGTCATGCACCCTATCAGGGGATATCTCATCTACCCCAAACGCGTTTTTGCTTGTCACTTCATCAGGGGCATAGAATAGAATTCAAGACATATAATAAAATGTCCACCAGGTGAATTATTCTATTCTATACTACTAATTGCTGTTATATTTCTGATTGTTCTGGACTAACCTTCAATCAGGGATGAGGATGCTTTTTAGTGAATTTATTTTAATACATTTTTCTACTCTTTTATACATTGGATTTTTTTTTTCAATTCTTTATTTTCAAGAAATTTTTCATAATAAACAATAGAACATAAAGAGAGCTTTGCAGGGCTCTAACTCACATTGAGCTCCATGTTCCACAGAATGGGTAGTAAGCATTCATCCTGGAATTAGACTGCATTAAAACTGGGTGCACCCACTGGACCATTGCCGGCAGGCGGTCAAAAGGCATGAATACAGTCCTACACCACAAAAGCTCAATACTCTATTACCAGGTAAACCAGAATCAAGATCAGAAAGAGAGGGGGAAGCAGACAGGAAGATAGGGGAAGGGGGGGGGGGATCAGAGGAGTATAGAACTAAGAGAGACTAAACAAGAAAATAAAACAAACTAAGCGGGGGAAAGTAGGGGGGGTAGAGAGGAAGGAAAGGCAAGGTGGGAAAAAGGGAGTCAGGGAGAGAGAGCAGAAGAAAGAAGAAACAGAGATGAAAGGAGGGGGGAAGGAAGGGAGTGTGAGAGGGAAGGGAAGGATAGAGGGAGAGAGGGAAGGGGAAGGAGAAGGAGGAAGGGAGGGGGGAGGAGAGGAGAGGTCTGGTCTAAGGGAAAAAGCCAGGGAATGAAGGGACAACTCGGAAAGATGGAAAAAGGGGGGAAGCGTAAATCAACAGACATCAGGAGAGCATGGGGAAGGAAGTGCATGAGGAGGAGTCAGAGGGGAGGGAGGCAAGGCAAGGGCTTGGTTTCGGAGTTGTGTCTCAGAGTATGGTAACCACGGTGACCAAACATTCAGAAATTTACCATGGGTGTCCATGCTCTAGCCCACCAACTCCTCCATTCTACATAAATCACACACTTTTTGTCGCCACTGTGCCACTGTAGGTAGTGTAGAGGTATTAAGGCCTTTGCCTCAGAGAGCAGATGAGCAACTAACGATATTTTGTGAAGGTTACAATCAGCTTTAGAGAGTCCCAGAAGTACTAGAGCAGGTGTCAGCTTAATTTGTTTCCGAACAACGGTGGAGAAAAGCCTGCCAATATCTTCCCAGAATGGCACTATGGCCAAGCATGACCACCTGATATCTAAGAAGGTGCCCCTGTCGTTCCTGCAAAGCCAGCATGTATGGCTAGTAGCCAGACCCCTGTGATACAGTAAATCAGGTGTGTGGTACCATCTGGTAAGGAGTTTGTAGTGACCCTCTTGCAGTTTAACGCACCTAGAAAAGCCATGAGAATGCCTAAGAACCTCTCCATGTTCCTCCTTCGTTAAGGACACCCCTAGCTCCTTCTCCCAGGAGAGTAAGAACAGCGAGGTTATGGATTCAACCTCCTGCGCCAGGTTAGAGCGTAGCAAATGCAAAGTAAGTTTCAATGGGGAGGTAGCTAAAGCCACTCCCTCCAGCCAGTCAAGATCGACTCCAAGGACATACACCTTAAGCATCGCAGCACACGCCCGCCTGATCAGATAGCCATGAAAGAAATTCAACTTGGTGGTCGGCAGCAACGTGTGGACATGTCCATGGGATGGGGGCGTATTATCAGGGCATAAGTCCCGGATAGTGACTTGATCTAACTGCAACCAAATGTCATCGACCATGTTCGTCTGCGGGTGAGTGAGAATGGGAACTAAGGAGCCTGGCATCGCCGGAGATAAAAGCTTGTGGGTCAAGTAACTGTCAGGGCGTCTCCTATCATAAATCTGTTTAACCGACATGGTTGCCCTCGTCAATGGGTTAGCCACTTGCCTAATAAAATGAGCGGAGGGGAGGCCAGTCCCGTAATCTGTGTCAGCTGGTAGTGTTCTATAGACCTGTCCTGAAAGGGAAGCTTCAATTCAGCCACCAACTCTGCCCACCTCTGCAAGTGAACTGCAGTGTATAAGCGGGAAACATCCGGGACTCCTAAGCCACCGGAGCCCCTGTCCCGTATGAGGAGGGTGTAGGGCAGATGCAGCTTTTTACCAGACCACAAGAATGTGTGAAACAGCCGCTTTCACTGGTGAAGGTAGCCCTGCGTTAAAGCAAGAGGCACCATCCTCAAAATGTACAACACCGACGGAACAATGTATGCTTGCAGTAGGTTCTGCCTACCAATCCAGGAAAGATAAGGTAGCTTAAACTGTTCTATCTATGTCCTCAATTTGGTGAGTAGGGGGGCGTAGCTAGCTGTAAACAAATTGTCTAAGGAGCAGGGGATAATAATACCTAAATATTTCACTCCAGTCTGTGGCCAGCAGTAAAGGGAGGAGGCACGCAAAGAAGCAACCAAAGACAAGGGAAGAGTAATATTCAAAATTTCAGATTTAGTATAGTTTACTTTAAAATTGGACAAGACACCATACTGTTCTATGAGGGCTTGTATTTTAGGAAGTGAGTGTTGGGGATTGGTGGTCATAATCAGTAAGTCTGCAAAGGCTGCCACGAAATGTGTCCGACCCCCTACCCATGTATCCATTATGTAGGGCCTGTAAAAGCGTCTCCATCACAAGGATGTACAGAGTCGGGGGCAGGGGGCAACCCTGCCTAGTCCCATTTCTAATCAGAAAAGAGGGAGACAGAGTGCCATTGATCTTGATGCGAGCCCTTGGGTCAGAGTAAAGGGGCATAATAGCTTGGACAAAAGGTTGGGGAAAATGAAATCTCAGCATAGTACACTGCAAATAATCCCAGGCTACCCTATCGAAAGCCTTCTCGGTGTCTGTCCCCAACAAAAGTAGGGGAGTGTTGGTGTGTCTCACCTGGTGAATCAAGTGAAGCACCCCATGGGCATTGTCTCTACCCTCCCTTCCCTTAACAAATCCCGTCTGGTCAATGGGGATAAGCCTCGGTAGGAACTGCCCAATTCTCATTGAAAGCAACTTGGCCCAGATTTTCACGTCTAAATTTAACAAAGAGATGGTCCTGTAATTGGAGCAGAGCACAGCATCCATGCCCTCTTTAGTGAGGACAGTGATGTGTGCCTCTAGGGCCTGAGGTGGCAAGGGCACCGCTGATAGCAGTGCGTTACACAACATAGTCAGACGTGGAAGGAGGGTGTCCTTAAATGTCCTAAAGTAAGAGAGGCTGAGGCCATCTGGCCCCGGGCTCTTCCCCATGAGAAAGGAGGAAAGGACCTTCTCGACCTCCACCTCCATGCAGGGAGCCAACAACGCTTCGCCCTCCTCCCCCGAAAAGACCCAGGAGGTCCAGTTTATCTAGAAAGGAATGTATAGCAGATGTCAGGTAACGACCCATCAGCAATAGGTATGTTACATTAAGAGGTGTGATAGGCTGAGAAAGCTGAGGCAATAGAAGCAGTATCAGTATAATGGCGGCCTTCCGGTGTCCTGACAGAGTGCATGTAAGACGGAGTTCTCCGCTTCTTGATCATGGCAGACATTAGCCTGCCCCCTTTATCTCCGTGGAGAAAGAGTTTCTGTTTGAAATGAACTACATTCACAGCATACTTGCTATGGAGCAACTGCCTCAACTCTTCCCTCAACGACACCAGCGAACTCTCAGTGGCCCCATCGAGGTGAGTGTGATCCCTATTTTCCAGGAGAGCAATTTGTTTCAAAAGTGTGTCAATGGCCCTAGCCCTATCTCTCTTGACCCTAGCTCCTAGCGCTATTAAAAGGTTTCTCATGTAACATTTGTGCGCCTCCCATACTGTCGTGAGGGATACATCTGGTGTGGTGTTGATGTCAGAAAAGGATCTCAGGCGGTCAGTCAGCGTAGTGACCTCTTGTGGATTGTCTAGTAGCGAGTCGTTCAGCCTCTATGTCCACTCTCTAAGGGGCAAATGCAAGAAGGAGACAGAGGCATGAACAGGAGCGTGGTCTGACAGAGTATGGGGGCCTATGTCTGCCGAGGTGACCAAGGAAAGGATACTGTCATGGCAAAGGAGATAGTCCAGATGTTGTGCCGACTGGTGTGGAGCAGAGAAAAAAGTATACAAGCGGTCGCCCGGATGCACACAGCGCCAGATGTCTGCTAGTTCCAAGGATTGAAGTTTATTTCTCAGGGTGCTGAGGGCCACCGAGGAGATGGCAGAGCGCCTAGAAGACGTATCCCACTTGGGATTAAGTGCCACATTGAGGTCGGCTCCCAATATGATAGGGCCTTCCGCAAAACCTGTTAGCTCCTCTAGGATCCTCAGCAGCCAGCAAACCTGCCGTTTATTAGGGGGGTAAAGCGAAGCCAGTGTGTATGTCCGGGAGCCAATCCTACCTTTCAAGAACAAGGCTCTGCCGTCCCCTGAATGGTGTTGAGCCAGGAGCTGGAAAGGGACATCCTTTTGAAGAGCAATGGAGATGCCTTTGGAGGATGAATTCCCACTTCCACTGTGATACCAAAGAGAGAAATCGTTAGTAGGCAGTTTTGGAATACGACCTGAGTTAAAATGAGTTTCCTGCAAGAAGGCCACTGATACTTTAGCTTTCTGTAGAAGGGAAAAATGCTATGCCTTTTGGCTGGTGAATTAAGACCCTTCACATTGTAGGTTAGAAATTTCAAGGAGGCCATAATCAACTATATAGGAGGGTAGAAGAGGAGGGGGGAAAGGGGGGGGAGGGAGACACAAATAACAAATATCATAAGAAAGAAGAACCAGACCTGAGTACAGATAAAGAGCATAAGAGTAAAGAAAGACGAGAGAGGAGAGGGGGGGGGGGCAAGACGGAAGGAAACAGAGAAAAAGTGACAGCAAAGGAGGACTAGCAAGAAGGAACAGAAGAAGAATAGCGTAAGAACAGACTAAGGAAAGGAAGAGTAGCAGGTGTAAAAGGAAACCAGAAGAGAGGAAGATCAAATAGAAAACAATGAGTCAATAAGTGCAGCTATGGGAGATGCACTCAATGGGGTACGGTATTGATCCTGAACAGACAGCCGGCCCAGACTTGCAATAAGGAACAAAATTTCACTATGAAATCTCATTTAGGCGTAAGGAAACTAAATGGAACCCAATACCCAAATTGGTAGGGAGTGTATGGTGGGGAAAGGGAAGGAGAGGGGGGGGGGAAGGGGAGGAAGGGAAGGAGGGAAGGGCATGGGCGATGTGGGAGGGAGAGAGGGGGGGACCCCTACAGGAGATAATGACAGTGGTAATCAAGCAATACGTATCCCTTGAGGCTGCACCATCAATACATTATAAAGCCATGCCATATTCCCGACCTCCCCACCATTAAATGCAAAAGGCAAAGAATATAGCACTGGGGGAGGGATGCAAGACAGCGGTCTTGGGACTAGAAGGCAGAATATGTGGGGGATAACAAAAAGAGAGGCAACTGAAAACAACTCCCATACAACATATCACATCCCCAGATACCAAACCATCTCAACATGCCAAAAGAGTCCCATCCAGTCCAGTGCAGTGACGTAAAACATTGCTCAGCACCGGCCAAACAGCAGCATCTAGAACCTAGGAGCGAATTAATATCCAAAAGGTCCCCAAGTGTGGACGAGTCCTGCATGCATCAGCCGTGGACTAGGTCAATAGTCCTGCAGGTGAAAGGATCATGGAGGCGTGAGCTGTCAAGCCAAGCAGGTGCCCTCCGACAGTCCAAGAGATGCCAAAATCAGTTCCTGAACGTCGAGCTGCACGGGGTCCCCGGAGTGGAGGAGGGATGGTAGCAACATGAGTATGAGGGGAGAGGGCATGAGGAAGTAGGGGGAGGATGAAGGTCCAGCCTATGAGAGGGGAGAGAGGGCCATACACATGCTCAATATGGGCAGGAACCAAAAAAACAGTCAAAAAGGAGAAATGAAAAAACAAACAGGTGGTGCACAGGGAGCACAACTCAGGACCTTCCGGTCAAAGTGAAGACGGTGCGCTCAGCATCCGCATAGGAAGATGTAGAGATGGATGCAAAAAGTCACCTCATGTCGGGTCCTTCACCACTGGACCATGGTCCTTCTGAGACGACTTGCGTGGTTTGGGCGACTTCTGTTTCTCTACTGTCGACAAGGATGACAAGCGAGGTAAGCGGTGGCTCAGCTGCACCGGCAGCCAGGACGGGATATCCATCGGAGGCATTCCCAGCAGAATCCAAAGTTTATCCAGGTCTTCCTGGGAGCGGACAGCCAGGCGTTTGCCCTCCCGCACCACTGAAAGGCCAAAAGGATAGAGCCAGGTATACAGCACCTTCATGTCTCGCAGCTGCTGCAGCAACGGGTTCAGAATCCTGCGCTTGGTAAGGGTCGCAGGGGAGAGTGTGGCCTTCAAAGCTTACCTCTCTGGCATCTATGTTAGCGGACATCACAGCGGCAGTGTCCACATAGCTGAGTAGGCCGCAAATCACGTCCCTCGGCGGTTCTTTAGGCGGGGGCTTTGGCCGCATATTCCGGTGCACCCTCTCCACCACGATGGAGGCCGCCCTATCCTCACCCAAGAGTGAAGCAAAGATCTGCTGCGACACCGACGGCAAGGTCTCTGCAGCATAGGATTCAGGTAAGCCTTTAATGCGGACATTCTTTCTGCGGCTGCGGTTTTCTTGATCTTCTAGAAGTAGGAAAGCTCTATTGAGCTGGTCCTCCTGGTGCCGTAGCTGATGGGCCGTTTCATCACAAAAAAGACACCGTCTCCATTATGGCCCCCTCCAAAAATTTGGTGCGGTGGCCTATCTGTCGGACGTCTGTCTTGATCTCCGCCAGCTCCTGAAGTACTTGCAGCGCTTTCGCCACCGCCTGATGCACCGTCTTCTTTGTGGCAGAGCGGGAGAGGAGGGCACAAGTCTCTTCACCTCCGGAGTCTACCCGGCTGCTATGGAGGCTGTCAGCATCCGAGTCCTCTGCCTGCTGCAGTCATAGGTGCAGGCGCCATCTTGGAAGCGCATGACGGACTCTGCGTAGATCTTTTGCCGAAGTATCCGCTCGGCTTTTAATGGGTTTCACCAGGCCCGAGGGTTCTCCGAGGGTCTTTTGTCTGTCCTTATTGCCTATTTTGAGGAGGGTGGGTAGGGATTATGAAGCAAGTCAGGGTTCAGTCGTGGAGAGCTGCTGTCTCAAGCTGCCATCCAGCTCTGCAATCAGGCTCCGCCCCCCCTATTAGATTGGATTTTTGACCATGGGAAGTACACCCCCTCTGACTGAACAGTGTAATTATTTACACTTAATACTGTATCAGGATCAGGAGTCGAGAATGTTTATGTATTGAATATTGATATCTATGTTGTGATGCCTAACAGTGCTTTTTCTGTTTCTACTAAACTTGTGATGGATGAATGAATATCAATATGATGTGTTTATAGGGCAAATTCCTCCCCTGCACTGGGGTCCTAACAGGTACATGCTTGTCAGTATAATGGATCGGTGTGAAATTATGCGCCTTTACGCTTTGCTGATTTTGGCTGCGCTAACCCCCCATTTGGGGAAAGCACAGGACCTGAGTAAGTTGCCCGATTGTGGACTTACGGAGGAACCCCGATGAGTCTGCTTGATTATATGAATGCTGTATGGTACACCAGTTCATCCTTCGCCCGATGATCTATGTGATGGGCAGAACATTATTGACCTCTATGAACTGTTCCCGGTTCAAAATTGGCGCTGTGATGACAGAGATTCACCTCTGAGTCTGCGCAAGAACACGTGATCTGAGTATCCATGGCATCCACAAGGCTGTTTTACTATTGGCTATGATCTAGCCTCATTCCGAACTCACCAGCTCTGTATACTAACATGGCGCCAACAGCTTGTGTAATTCTGCAGTGCGCTTGCGCCAATATCCTGAACTCCAGGTCACGTGACTCAGTCAAGTGATCGGCAGCAATCACATGACACATTACCGTGGATACCACAGACGCTAGCTAGCTGGCCCTAGATACCTTTGTCAGGAGTGCTGCAACAATTCTGAACAATTCTATATATATATATATATATATATATATATATATATATATATATATATATATAATGAAATGGTAAATTGGTAAATAAAACAACATTATACACTGTTGTTATGATAAAGTGTCACAAAAAGAATAAGGGGGCTACAACATCATAATAACTTCTGCACCTTACATAAAGGTACGTATAAAGTCAGTTTTAGCCAATTTCTATGATAGCATATGTATATCCAGATATGTAAGAAAAGTCCTAATGTAGGGTTGAAATGTTGCTGTGGAAATTTGAGTGAATACATTGTACCATTATTCTAGTGCTTTTCTAATTGAATATGTGAACTCTGATCAAGGTCAAGTTTGTCAGCATCATATCTATTTAGGAGTGCTGTATTACTTTACTATTTTGAAACCCTATGATGTAGATTTACATAATTGTTGTAGCTTAACAACATTGATGGGTTACTAGCCGTTTGTAAATAATAACTGTAAAGTAAGAATTTCTGTTACAACACTTTAGATATTGCATTGTTGTAACACTTCATAAATTTGTTGTTGGCAATGTCATGTATTAGATTCCTGTGGGTAGAAAACGTATCTAAAGATATTATAAGACTAGAGGCTGCAATGTTTACATCATGTCAATATTCATGTGAAGTAAGCAAACTGTGGTAGGTATTAAGATTGCAAAAATAATGAAAAATATTAAAATGGTAATTTGTAAACCATTGTGTCTTGGGAAACCTACTGAAGTGTAGCCATGCCCCCATGTGCATTCCTGAGTTTGGTTTCCTTCCAGGCTGGGAGGACACCAAACTAACTGTTTGACTAGTGGCAGGGAACAGAACAGAGCCACATAGTGGCCATTTTTTCAATTACATTAACCCCTTCCCGCAGAATGTCATATATAAACGCCGGGTTGGGCAGTGCGTTCGCGCATCCCGGCGTTTATAAATGACATTCAGTTAACCCGGCGATGCGCAGCATTGCACGGGTTAACTGGCAGAAGTCCCGCTGTTTCCAGCAGGGGACAACTTCTGCTTCACCCCCCAGGACCATCCATTGATGGTCCTGGTCAGCGATCACTGTGATTGGTCCCTGTGGACCAATCACAGTGATCTGGGGTGAAAGTTCAGATCCCCCGCACTGCCCGCCCCTGGAAGTCGGACAGAACGGGGGACGATGGCTGCGGGGGCTCGCGGGGACCTGCGGCACACGGGGGGAACACGTGGGGACCGGCGGACTTACCTGGAGCAGCGGCAGGACCGGCCACGTGGACGAGCAGCGACGGGACCGGCAGGTAAGTATGTAGTCCTCAGAGGCAGCAGTGAAGATCTTCACTGCTGCTTCTAGGAGTCTGAAAACTACAACTCCCAGCATGCCTAGACAGCCTTTGGCTGTCTGGGCATGCTGGGAGTTGTAGTTTTGCAACATCTGGAGGGCCCCAGTTTGGAGACCATTGTATAATGGTCTCCAATCTGTGCTCTTCCAGCTGTTGCAAAACTACAACTCCCAGCATGCACTGACTGTCTAGGCATGCTGGGAGTTTTAGTTCAGCAACATCTGGCCCTTCAGATGTTGCCGAACTACAACTCCCAGCATGCCCTTCAGCTGTCTGGGCATGCTGGGAGTTGTAGTTTTGCAACAACTGGAGACACACTGGTTGGGAAACTCAGTGTTTCCTAACCTGTGTGCCTCCAGCTGTTGCAAAACTATAACTCCCAGCATGCACTAAAACACCATGCATGCTGGGAGTTGTAGTTTTGCAACATCTGGAGGGCCCCAGTTTGGAGACCATTGTATAATGGTCTCCAATCTGTGCTCTTCCAGCTGTTGCAAAACTGCAACTCCCAGTATGCACTGACTGTCTAGGCATGCTGGGAGTTTTAGTTCAGCAACATCTGGCCCTTCAGATGTTGCCGAACTACAACTCCCAGCATGCCCTTCAGCTGTCTGGGCATGCTGGGAGTTGTAGTTTTGCAACAACTGGAGACACACTGGTTGGGAAACATTGTCTGTTTCTAACTCAGTGTTTCCTAACCTGTGTGCCTCCAGCTGTTGCAAAACTATGACTCCCAGCATGCACTAACAGACCATGCATGCTGGGAGTTGTGGTTTTGCAACAGCTGGTGCATTTGAGGATTACAGGGTACATTCACATGGGCGAGGGTACATTCACATGGGCGAGGCTTTTACAGTGGGTTTCTCGCATCTTGAGATGCAGCAAATTTTGCGCTGGGAAACTCGCTGTAATCCCCCGCCCATGTGACTGTACCCTAAAAACACTACACTACACTAACACAAAATAAAATAAAAAGTTAAAAACACTACATATACACATACCCCTACACAGCCCCCCTCCCCCAATAAGAACGTCCGGTACACCACTGTTTCCAAAGCAGAGCCTCCAGCTGTTGAAAAACAACAACTCCCAGTATTGCCGGACAGCCGTTGACTGTCCACGCATGCTGGGAGTTTTGCAACAGCTGGAGGCACCCTGTTTGGGAATCACTGGCGTAGAATACCCCTATGTCCACCCCTATGCAAATCCCTAATCCCTAATCCTCAAATGCACATGGCGCTCTTAATTTGGAGCCCTGTCGTATTTCAGGGCAACAGTTTAGGGTCACATATGGGGTATCGCTGTACTCGGGAGAAATTGCGTTACAAGGTTTAGGGGGCTTTTTCTTCTTTAACCCTTCATGAAAAGGAAATGTTGGGGTCTACACCAGAATGTTAGTGTAAAAATGTTTTATTTTTTACACTAACATGCTGATGTTGCCCTATACTTTACATTTTCACAAGAGGTAAAAGGGAAAAAAGCCCCCCAAAATTTGTAACGCAATTTCTCCCGACTACAGAGATACCCCATATGTGGGCGCAAAGTGCTCTGGGGGCGCACAACAAGGCCCAGAGGGGAGAGTGCACCATGTACATTTGAGGTGATTTGCACAGGGGTGGCTGATTTTTACAGCGGTTTTGACAAACGCAAAAAAAACAAAACCCCACATGTGACCCCATTTCGGAAACGACACCCCTCATGGAATGTAATGAGGGGTGCAGTGAGAATTTAGCCCCCACAGGTGTCTGACGGATCTTTGGAACAGTGGTCCGTGAAAATGAAAACTTGTACAGCCCACTGTTCCAAAGATCTGTCAGACACTAGTGGGGGGCAAATGCTCACTGTACCCCTTGTTACGTTCCTCAAGGGGTCTAGTCTCCAAAATGGTATGCCATGGTTTTTTTTTTTTTTTTGCTGTTCTAGCACCTTAGGGGCTTCCTAAATGCGACATGCTCCCCGAGCAAAATTTGCTCTCAAAAAGCCAAATATGACTCCTTCTCTTCTGAGCATTGTAGTTCGCCCATAGTGTACTTCAGGTCAACTTATGGGGTACCTCCATACTCAGAAGAGATGGGGTTACAAATTTTGGGGGGTATTTTCTGCTATTAACCCTTGCAAAAAGGTGAAATTAGGGGGGAAACACACATTTTAGTGGAAAATTTTTTATTTTATTTTTACATATGCAAAAGTCGTGAAACACCTGTGGGGTAATAAGGCTCACTTTATTCCTTATTACATTCCTCAAGGGGTCTAGTTTCCAAAATGGTATGCCATGTGTTTTTTTTTGCTGTTCTGGCACCATAGGGGCTTCCTAAATGTGACAGGCCCCCCGAGCAAAATTTGCTCTCAAAAAGCCAAATATGACTCCTTCTCTTCTGAGCATTGTAGTTCGCCCATAGTGCACTTCAGGTCAACTTATGGGGTGCCTCCATACTCAGAAGAGAAGGGGTTACAAATATTGGGGGGTATTTCCTGCTATTAACCCTTGGAAAAATGTGAAATTTGGGGGGAAACACACATTTTAGTGAAAAAAAAAAATTTTTTTTTTACATATGCAAAAGTCGTGAAACACCTGTGGGGTATTAAGGCTCACTTTATTCCTTGTTATGTTCCTCAAGGGGTCTAGTTTCCAAAATGGTATGCCATGTGGGTTATTTTTGCTGTTCTGGCACCATAGGGGCTTCCTAAATGCAACCAAAAACCATTTCAGAAAAACGTACTCTCCAAAATCCCCTTATCGCTCTTTCCCTTCTGAGCCCTCTACTGCGCCCGCCGAACAATTTACATAGACATATGAGGTATGTGCTTACTCAAGAGAAATCAGGCTACAAATAGAAGTATACATTTTCTCCTTTTACCCCTTGTAAAAATTCAAAAATTGGGTCTACAAACAACATGCGAGTGTAAAAAATGAAGATTGTGAATTTTCTCCTTCACTTTGCTTCTATTCCTGTGAAACACCTAAAGGGTTAAAATGATGACTGAATGTCATTTTGAATACTTTGGGGGTGAAGTTTTTATAATGGGGTCTTTTGTGGGGTATTTCTAATAAGAAGACCCTTCAAATCCACTTCAAACCTGAACTGGTCCCTGAAAAATAGTGAGTTTGAAAATTTTGTGAAAAATTGGAAAATTGCTGCTGAACTTTGAAGCCCTCTGGTGTCTTCCAAAAGTAAAAACTCGTCACTTTTATGATGCAGACATAAAGTAGACATATTGTATATGTGAATAAAAAAATTTTTTATTTGTAATATCCATTTTCCTTACAAGCAGAGAGCTTCAAAGTTAGAAAAATGCAAAATTTTCAAATTTTTCATAAAATTTTAGGATTTTTCACAAGGAAAGGATGCAAGTTACCACAAAAATTTACCACCATGTTAAAGTAGAATATGTCACGAAAAAACTATCTCGGAATCAGAATGATAACTGAAAGCATTCCAGAGTTATTAATGTTTAAAGTGACAGTGGTCAGATGTGCAAAAAACGCTCTGGTCCTTAAGGCCAAAATGGGCTTGGTCCTGAAGGGGTTAAAAACCTATAAAGCTTGAGAATTTTAACAGCAAGTAAAGAGCAATGTGTCTTATCATTGGAGATTTTCCTACCCTAGGTGACGGAAAATATGGATTTCATAAAAGACAGGAGGCGAGTATTATGCAGAACTTTCTTTACTGCAGAAAATTGGTAGTTAATATTTGAAAAGTTTTTTACAATAATAATAAGAAAAAACTTAGGTACAAAGGTGTAATCAAACATGCAATGTACTGTTGACAACAAATGAAAGCATCTCCCATGTCATTAAAGGAGCTGTAACTGAGGTAACTTCCTCTTTATTTACAATAAAATACAGTGACCCCCCGACCTACGATGGCCCCGACATATGATCAAATCGACATACGATGGCCTCTCAGAGGCCATCGCATGTCGATGTCAGCATCGACATACGATGTTTTTTTATGTTGTGCTATCCGGCAGCGCAAAATGCTTAAGCTGCTGCCGGATAGCAGCTTATTGTTCCCCGTGTGGTGCGGTGAGTATTACTTACCCCTCCACGATGCTCCGGGGTGCCCTCCAGGTCCAGCGCTGGTCCCCCGTTGTCTTCTCAGCCCTCTCCGGTGATGTCAATACGCTGTTGCGCACGCCATCCCGTCATCCAATAGGAACGGCGTACTCAGCGGCATAATGATATCGCTACGCAGGCCCAATAAGGCCTTGCAGAAGATAGCGGAGGACCGGAGAAGACCAGGAGAGCCCAGCAGAGGACCGGAGAAGACCAGGAGAGCCCAGCAGAGGCCCAGGGTCACCATCGGGAGCAGGGACAGGCGAGTACAGCTTCCTATACTTATCATTGCACGAATCCCTCAACATACGATGGATTCGACAAACGATGACTCGTTTGGAACGAATTACCATCGTATGTTGAGGGACCACTGTATAACGTATTAAAGTCTCAAAATATAATTATTTCCTGAAGTCCACAGAAGAAGGTCCAGGAACAAAGAAGAAATCATAACTTTCTCCGGTATCCAGCAGGTGAGTAGAGTTGTAGTCACAAACCAGGAACGACAGGAACTGAATCATTAGATGAGGTCGTATCTGAAGAGAATCAATATGCTGAAAAAGAAAACAAGAAACATAAGGGTGGGTAATGGGAGGGATAATGCTTGCCTCCTGTCTTTTATAAAATCCATATTTTCCATCACCTACAGTAGGAAAATCTCCAATTTTATTGCAAGACAGGAGGCCTCGCATTATGCAGGTTTAAAGTTATAACTGTACACAATAAAGTATATAAATTTAAATAATTAGGCATAATCAAGAAGAGACATAGAGAAATTAGTTTCAAGTGTATAGTAAAAGGTCTTGAAGGTGGAATCAGATGACCAATCAGCCGCTTTAAGAAGACCTGACAAGGAAACACCGGATTGAGCAATTTTTGTAGAAACGGCACCTCTAGTAGAGTGAGATCCAAATATAGATACATCAATATTAGCAAAAATCATACCTTGTCTGACCCATCTTGCAAGAGTAGTAGAGGAAGCAGGTAAGTGAGATTTACAGTAGGAAATGAGGAGTTGAGAATGAGAAGGATGACAAAGAGATTTAGTTTTATCTTCCTAAGATTTAAGACATCTGACCACGCATAGTTTATCATGGTGAGGGAAGGAAGGATAAAAGATTATTTGTAAATCTTTTTTTCGTCTATGAATGTCGAATATAACACCTTGAGGAGAATAGCACCTACGGGATATATCCAGAGCTCTGACATCAGAAACCCTCTTAATAGATATAAGACATAGTAAGGTGGTGAGTTTGAAAGATAAAAGTTTAGGAGTAAGATCATCATCATCTTCCCAGGATGAGAAAAGTTGAAGAAGTAAATTAACATCCAAAGTTGAGTGATATTTGGGAAGAGGAGGACAATTTAAATGTATACCTCTAAGAAGTTTGCAAACCAGAGTGTGTTTGCCAATAGGGATAGAGTCGGTAGGGGAATAATAGAATGAGATGGCCAAAGTTCAGTAAGCTTTACCTGAATTGAAAGAAGCCGATAAATTGTTTAATATGTGAGAGATAGATGCATGTATGGGATCCAAACCCAGCTGTATGCACCAATCAGACCAGAGTTTCCATGCTGAGCGGTAGGCAGTCCTGGTGCCTGGAGCCCAGGCCTCTGTGAGGTTATTTCTATTTCTAGATGAGTGAGAAAATTCTGACTCAGGATTGAGTGACCCGATATTAACCATGCAACTAGAAGAAGTTGACGTGATAGGATGAGAAGATGCTGATTCGCCAAGGGATTCAATAGAAGACGTGGAAGGGATGGAAGTATTCTCAGATAATTTATGGACATACTCAAAACTTGGGTAAACCAGGAATGAGTTGGCCAGTAAGGAGTTATTAGAACTATAGTTGATTTCTGAATGGACACTTGAAACAAGACTCTGGGAATGAGGATGAATGGTGGAAATGCATAAAGTCTTTGAAGAGGCCAAAATTAAAGGAGATCATCCACTCCTAAGGCTATCGGATCCAAATACCAGCTGAAGAATAGAGGAAGCTGATGACTGAGGCGGGAAGCAAAGAGGTCCAGTTGAAGAGGACCCCAAAGGAGATTGATCTGACCAAAAATCAATGGGTCTAGTTTCCAATCACTGGCATTGATTAGATGAGAGTTCCAATCTGCAACCATGTTGGATAGATCTGGAAGCTACTGTGTTTTCAACATAATATTCCTTTTTAGACAAAAGTGCCAAAGATCTTTGGCGATATTGGATAGGAGTTCTGATTTTGTGCCTCCCAAACGATTTATATATTGTACTGCAGGAATTGTCCATGGGAATCAAGATGCAGGAATTCAAAATATTTTTTGCAAAACTATTCAAGGCAAAAAAATCCTGCTAAAAGCTCTAAACAGTTGATGTGAAGAGACGATACCGAAGGGGACTATTTGCCTCCTGTACAATGGGAGCCACATCGAATGCCCCAACCGATGAGGCTCGCATCTGATTCCAGAATCAGATCCGGATTGGAATGAACATTTTTTTGCCATTCCAGTCTCGGATATGGTGGACAACCAAAGAAGCTCTTCTTTCACTCCGGAAGAGAGTTGGATTTGATCTGAGTATCTCAGACCCTCTCTGAAGTGTTGAATCTTCAACCGTTAGAGAGCTCTGTAGTGGAGTAGAGCCTGAATAGAGGCTGAGAGAAGCCCCACGATTTGAGCTATAGCTCGAAGAGATATAAGATCTTTGTTGAGTAGGGAACAAATTTCCTTTCTGATGATCTTCAATTTCTTTGAAGGAAGACTCAGTAAGGTTGAGTTGGTATTGATCAGGAATCCTAAGAATTCCACTTCTTGAGAAGGAATCAGAATGGATTTGTCCTAATTGATAATGAACCCAAGGTTCATTAAAAGAGAAAGACTCCATTCCATGTGTAAATGAGCTAGATGAATTGAGGACACCATGATCAGGATATCGTCCAGATAAATTATCAAGCGTATGCCTTGAGATCTTAAAATTGCCACCACTGGTTTTAACAATTTTGTAAAGCACCAAGGGGCTGAAGAAAGGTTGGCAAAAAGTTAACCCTTTACTTAATACTTGCTTTTGTTCCATAGACAGCTCTTTTGAAGAAATATTCACAATATTGGTTACTTCTTTTGTGATCCCTTGTGTTGTACACTCCTGTTTGTGCGGCTCCTTGTTTTTGTTCCCTCTGTGCCACCCATGAGACGAGGTGGGGATAGACAGGGCCAACTCAAGAGACTGGAACTGAAATGGATCTATGATCTGAACACCTTAAAACCTTCTGGATTGAACGTTGAATTTAAAACACCACAGAGGGTGGTTGGGAGATGAGATACCCTATGCTTCAGCCTGAGGGTGGGGACTAACTAGCATCAGAGTGGTTATTACAAGTGTGCTATATACATCTTTACTGTTAAAGACATAATAACTAATAATATTTCTCTCTTCCTTTGTCTTGCAGAGGCCATATGGGAATACTTCATCACTCACTGAACACAAGACATATTGTTTTGCTTTGATCTAATAAATTATGATTATTATTCATATTTTTTGCATGTGTATATGTTTCAGAGGGGATATGGGAGTGCACATCACGACTATCATCAGTAGCCTCTGACTATTGGATTACTTTCTTTTTTCTCACCTTCAATCTTATTCTTTAAAAATAATTTTTCATGTTTTTTTTTTTTTGTTATTTCATTTTTAATTTTTCATTTTACTTTTACATCATTTATTCATTATGACTTTATTTGATTTGTGGACATAAGCCGGTGTACTGAGTGCAATATTATCCCTGGTTATGGGTTAAAGCTCCAATTCTCTGTAGGGCTCTGTGCACACTAGTGGCCAGGACTTGCTGAAGTCCTCAGACTATGGATTTCGGCATGGACAGGACCACATGAGAACCAAGGCCGGAAACTTCATTGTGCCTGACTGGGGTTTCCTGAATAGCACAGAGCAGAAGGAGAGGAGTGAATGAATATGGTGCCACCACAAGTACTGTGAGTTCAAATCCAGGCAGTCCTGATTTGATTTTATTTCTTTTTTATTATTTTTCTTTTTTTCTTTTATTATTTCTCACTCTTTATTGTCTTTATCTATTTTTTGTTAAGAATTACCTTTTGTATATTGGTGAAGTTGAGTTGCCACGGTGATGCCGGCGCTGTCCGCATGAAAATCACGGCCGGGCCGACTGTGCGCGTGCACAGCGTGACGTCCATGAGTGGAACCCAGCGTCTGGTATACCTATGGCAACTTCCGCACTCCCAACCCTCGTTCTGAAACTACACATTTCCGGCGCATATGCGCTGTAGAATACCTCCACTCTGATTTACATATACATAGCGGTGAGTGGGGATTCCCTTATAGCCTGCAAGTATCGATTTTAATTGTTTTTAATACACGTGCACATATGTTCTGAGACTGCAATCAGAACCTTATTAAGGATATAGTAGAACGGTGTGTTATCACTTCACTATGTAGGTGAATATTATATATGGTTATAATGAGCACGTGTTTATGTATACTATGGATTGTATGATGTATACCTTACTTTGTGTATTTTATGTTTTTCACTGATTTTTTTGTAATTGACTTTGTAATTGTTGCCATTATAAAATGGGTGATTTGGAACACTTGTATGAGCTTGAGAAAGGCTGGGAGAGCCAGCAGAAACGTCGCTGTATGACATTCACATGATGGAATAAAGTTTTTTCTTTTTCACCATATTGGACCTGTGTGCTGCGGATTTATATGAACTTTCTATCTATCTATCTATCTATCTATCTCATATCTATCTAATATCTATCTCATATCTATCTATCTATCTATCTCATATCTATCTATCCATCTATCTCTTATCTATCTATCTCTTATCTATCTCATATCTATCGCATATCTATCTATCGATCTCATATCTATCTATCTCTTATCTATCTCATATCTATCGCAAATCTATCTATCTATCTCATATCTATCTATCTATCTCATATCTATCGCATATCTATCTATCTCATATCTCATATTTATCTCCTACCTGAACAATTGATGTATGGGGGGGGCAGGCACGTTCTTTGCACAGGGGCCCTATGCTGTCTGTGTCCGCCCCTGCTCCTGACATAAACCTCCGATGGAAGTATTAAACAACTTATAATGTAGCCTTTCACACAAATATACACATTACAGACACACACACATTTTCACATTACAAAGTTGATCAACACCTTCAGTCAAAATGAAATGAATGTATAGGTGCAGTCATTACTATAATGTGTTATTTTCAGGATCGGATAGGGATGCTAGTGGATAGACCCTAAATGATTAAAATGTTATGGCATACTCTAGCGATATTCCATAACATTTTGTGATAAAAAAAAATCCCTTAAAGGATTTAACCCCTTAAGGACCAAGGATGTACTGGTATGTCCTTGGTCCTGCTCTCGTGATATAACGCGGGGTTACACGGTAACCCCGCATCATATCACGGCAGGCCCGGCGTCATAGTGAAGCCAGGACCCGCCGCTAATAGCGCGCAGTGCCGATCGCGGCGCCGCACGCTATTAACCCAGAGCTGAGCCGCGCGGCTAAAACCGAAAGTGAAAGCTGCCGGTTAACTCAGTGGGCTGTTCGGGATAGCCGCGGCGAAATCGCGGCATCCCGAACAGCTTACAGGACAGCGGGAGGGCCCCTACCTGCCTCCTCGCTGTCTGATCGCCGAATGACTGCTCAGTGCCTGAGATCCAGGCATGAGCAGTCATGCGGCAGAATCGTCGATCACTGATTTCCTATGAGACACCAGTGATCAATGATAAAGATCAGTGTGTGCAGTGTTATAGGTCCCTATGGGAGCTATAACACTGCAAAAAAAAGTGAATGAATATCATTTAACCCCTCCCCTATTAAAAGTTTGAATCACCCCCCCTTTTCCCATAAAAAAAAAACACAGTGTAAATAAAAATAAAAATAAACATATATGGTATCACCGCGTGCGGAAATGTCCGAATTATAAAAATATATCATTAATTAAACCGCTCAGTCAATAGCGTGCGCGCAAAAAAATTCCAAAGTCCAAAATAGAGCATTTTTGGTCACTTTTTATATGATTTAAAAATGAATAAAAAGTGATCAATAAGTCCTATCAATGCAAAAATGGTACCGTTAAAAACTTCAGATCAAGGCGCAAAAAAATGGGCCCTTATACCGCCCCATACACGGAAAAATAAAAAAGTTATAGGGGTCAGAACATGACAATTTTAAACGTATTAATTTTCCTGCATGTAGTTATGATTGTTTTCCAGAAGTACGACAAAATCAAACCTATATAAGTAGGGTATCATTTTAATTGTATGGACCTACAGAATAAAGATAAGGTGTCATTTTTACCGAAAAATTTACTACGTAGAAACGGAAGCCCCCAAAAGTTACAAAACTGCGTTTTTTTTTTCAATTTTGTCACACAATGATTTTTTTTTTCGTTTCACCGTAGCTTTTTGGGCAAAATGACTGATGGCATTACAAAGTAGAATTGGTGGCGCAAAAAATAAGCCATCATATGGATTTTTAGGTGCAAAATTGAAAGAGTTATGATTTTTTAAAGGCAAGGAGCAAAAAACGAAAATGCAAAAACGGAAAACCCCCCACTCCTTAAGGGGTTAAAAATGAGAAGGAAATGGGCCAGATTTACTATTTACAGAGTATACAGAACTATAGCCAACTTGCAGCAAAAACTGGCACACATGACTTTGCATCATATTTTTCATGAGTTTTACATTTTCAACTTTTCCACAGGGTCCAAAAAAGGGGCATATAAAAGGAGTCATGGCTAGAGGGATGTACTTGTGCATATGGACATATGAAGAGTCCCAAATGTATCGACAAAGGTCGACTGAAAATAGTAAATACCTCAAAAAATAAAGCAGGTTGGTCCCTCATAAATCAATAGTAAATTCCCCACAATGGCCCAAATGTACTATTCCTGTTCCTAGTGTAGTGTCGGCTTTTGCAACACAATTTAGGCGCACAAAATTTTAGCAAATTGCAACACTGAACAAGACCACAAATTGTATTTTTTTACTCAATAAAATAGATGTGTCCACAGGTTTTTCATAAAACCATGCAGATTTATTATTTAAACCTACACAAAAATGCTGGGGTAATTTTACAAATCTTTATGGGGTCAGAACAATCCAACAGAATTGTGTAGGTAGGGAAAATGGACATTTTGTTTTTCTCTTCTTTTATATTTTAATTATTCTGTAAGGCCAGGTTTCCTTACAGGTTTTTTTCTGATGTTTTCTTAAAAACTGCCTCTGCAGTTTTTGAGACAAAGTTAGAAGTGAATTCAGTAGGAAGAAAAAGTATATGTCCTTCCTTTATATTTTCTATTTCTTTTGAATACACTTCTGGCTTTTACTCCAAAACTACTGTGACAGTATTCCAAAAAATGCCTGTTTAACCTGTGTGGAAACCTAACTTTAAAGGGGTCATCCACCATAAGGTGATGTTAGTACGTACCTGCCAGACAGTAATGGGCTGGATCTGTGCTTGTCTTGGGGCTAAATTTCTATATTGTGAGATTACCATAACATTAAGGATCTTTTGTGAACTGGGTATTTCCTGTTGGAGTTCATTCCCTCAAACTACACATCCCATAGTTCCTTGTTTGTAAGTGTGAGGTCACATTCTTCCCTCCCACAAATCAGCCACCCCACCCAATTAATCACAAATGAGTTGCATTGCATTTAAAAGACTAGTGTTTTTCTAACCAGGGTGCCTGCAGCTGTTGCAAAATTATCTCTCTCCCTTCCAGCGGTTGCTCAACCCATTGAAGCAGGACATGCTCCTTTTTTGCACACCTTACTAGTGATGTCCTGTCTCGATACATTGCAACCTGGAAAAACTCGAGACCTGAGTAATTCTTTATGCTTTTAAAAATAAATATTGGGGCGAAAATCAAAGGAGAATTGAGAAAAAACCATCACACACAGGTACAGACACTATATTGTGAAATACACTAACTTTACAGCCACTGTAGCATAGTCAAATTTAAAAAAAAATCTGGAATACCACTTTATTGGTTTGTTTAACCCCTTAAGGACCCAGGCCATTTATACCTTAAGGACCTGGTCATTTTTTGAACATCTGACCACTGTCACTTTAAGCATTAATAACTCTGGGATGCTTTTACCTTTCATTCTGATTCCGAGATTGTTTTTTCGTGACATATTCTACTTTATGTTAGTGGTAAATTTTCGCCGATACTTGAATAATTTCTTGGTGAAAAATTCCAAAATTTTATGAAAAAATAGAACATTTTGCACTTTTTTAACTTTGGAGCTCTCTGCTTGTAAGGAAACCAGACATTCTAAATAAATTATATTTTGATTCACAAATACAATATGTCTACTTTATATTTTCATCATAAAGTTGACATGTTTTTACTTTTGGAAGACATCAGAGGGCTTCAAAGTTCAGCAGCAATTTTCCAATTTTTCACAACATTTTCATAATCGAATTATTCAGGGATTAGTTAAGCTTTGAAGTAGATTTGAAGGGATTCTTATTAGAAATACCCCATAAATGACCCCATTATAAAAACTCCACCCCTCAAAGTATTCAAAATGATATTCAGAAAGTATGTTAACCCTTTAGCTGTTTCACAGGAATAGCAGCAAAGTGAAGGAGAAAATTCTAAATCTTCATTTTTTACACTCTCATGTTGTTGTAGACCCAGTTTTTGAATTTTTACAAGGGGTAATAGAAGAAGAAAAAAACTAAATTTGTAACCCATTTTCTCTTGAGTAAGGAAATACCTCATATGCGGATGCGGATGTTTGGCGGGCGCAGTAGAGGGCTCAGAAGGGAAGGAGCGACAATGGGATTTTGGAGAGTGAATTTTGCTGAAATGGTTTTTGGGGGGGCATGTTATATTTGGGAAGCCCCTATGGTGCCAGAAAAGCAGAAAACCCTCACCTGGCATACCATTTTGGAAACTACACCCCTCAAGGCACGTAACAAGGGGTCCAGTGAGCCTTAACACCCCACAGGTGTTTGACGACTTTTCATTAAAGTCGGATGTGTAAATGAAAATTTTTTTTTTTAATAAAGTGCATTTTCCCCCCCAAATTTATCATTTTTACAAAGGGTAATGGGAGAAAATGCCCCTCACAATTTGTAACCCCATCTCTTCTGAGTATATAAATACCCCATGTTAGGACGTAAAATGCTCTGCGGGCGAACTACAATGCTCAGAAGAGGAGTCACATTTAGCTTTTGGAAAGCAAATTTTGCTGAAATGGTTTTTGGGGGGCATGTCACATTTAGGAAGTCCCTGTGGTGCCAGAACAGCGAAAAAAACACATGGCATACTATTTTGGAAACTACATCCCTCAAGGAACGTAACAAGGGGTACAGTGATCCTTAACACCCCACAGGTGTTTGACGACTTTTTGTGAAATTTGGATGTGTAAATGAAAAAAAAAAATTCCCCAAATTTTACATTTTTACAAGGTGTAATAGGAGAAAATGACCCCCCAAATTTGTAACCCCATTTCTTCTGAGTATGGAAATACCCCATGTGTGGACGTTAAGTTCTCTGCTGGCGCACTACAATGCTCAGAAGAGGAGGAGCACCATTGAGCTTTTTGAAAGAGAATTTGTTTGGAATGGAAGTCGGGGGCCATGTGCGTTTACAAAGCCCCCCGTGGTGCCAGAACAGTGGACCCCCCCCCCCCCCCCACATGGGACCCCATTTTGGAAGCTACACCCCTCACAGAATTTAATAAGGGGTGCAGTGAGTATTTACACCCCACTGGCGTTTAACAGACCTTTGGAACAGTGGGCTGTGCAAATGAAAAAAATTATTTTTCATTTTCACGGATCACTGTTCCAAAAATCTGTCAGACACCTGTGGGGTGTAAATGCTCATAGTACCCCTTATTACATTCTGTGAGGGGTGTAGTTTCCAAAATGGGGTCACATGTGGGGGGGGGTCCATTTTTCTGGCCCTATGGTGGCTTTGTAAACACACGTGGCCTTCAATTCCAGACAAATTTTCTCTTCAAAATCCCAATGGCGCTCACTCTCTTCTGAGCATTGTAGTTCGCCCGCAGAGCACTTTACATTCACATATGGGGTATTTTCTTACTCAGAAGAAATGGGGTTACAAATTTTGGGGGCTTTTTTCCTATTTTCCCTTGTGAAAATGAAAAATTAAGGGTAACACCAGCATTTTAGTGAAAAAACATTTTTTTTTCATTTTCCCATCCAACTTTAATGAAAATTCGTCAAACACCTGTGGGGTGTTAAGGCTCACTATACCCCATGTTACGTTCCAAGAGGGGTGTACTTTCCAAAATGGGGTCACATGTGGGTATTTATTTTTTTGCATTTCAGAACCGCTGTAAAATCCACCCCTGTGCAAATCACCAATTTAGGCCTCAAATGTACATAGTGCACTCTCACTTCTGAACCTTGTTGTGCGTGCGCAGATCATTTTATGCCCACAAATGGGGTATTTCCGTACTCAGGAGAAATTGCATTACAAATTTTGGGGGTCTTTTTTTCCTTTTACCAAAAAGTATCGGGCAACACCAGCATGTTAGTGTAAATTTTTTTATTTTTTGTACACTAACAGGCTGGTGTAGCCCCCAACTTTTCCTTTTCATAAGGGGTAAGAGGAAAAAAGCTCCCCAAAATTTGAAGTGCAATTTCTCCCGAGTACGGAAATACCACACATGTAACCCTAAACTGTTTCCTTGAAATATGACAGGGCTCCGAAGTGAGAGAGCGCCATGCCCATTTGAGGACTACATAGGGATTGCATAGGGGTGGACATAGGGGTATTCTACACCAGTGATTCCCAAACAGGGTGCCTCCAGCTGTTGCTAAATTCCCAGCATGCCTGGACAGTCAGTGGCCGTCCGGAAATGCTGGGAGTTGTTATTTTGCAACAGCTGGAGGCTCTGTTTTGGAAACACTGCCGTACGATACGTTTTCCATTTTTATTGGGGGGGACAGTGTAAGGGGGTGTATATGTAGTGTTTTACCCTTTATTATGTGGTAGTGTAGTGTTTTTAGGGTACATTCACAATGGCGGGCGTTTACGGTGAGTTTCCCGCTAGGAGTTTGCGCTGTGGCGAAAAATTGGCTGCAGCCCAAATTTGAAGCAGAGAACTTACTGTAAACCCGCCTGTGTGAATGTACCCTATACATTCAAATGGGGGGGGGGCAAACCTCCAGCTATTTCAAAACAACAACTCCCAGCATTACTGACAGATCGTGCATGCTGGGAGTTGTACTTTTACAACAGCTGGAGGCACACTGGTTGGAAAACCTTCAGTTATCTAACTCAGTATTTTCCAACCAGTGTGCCTCCAGCTGTTGCAAAACTTCAACTCCCAGCATGTACTGATCGCCGAAGGGTATGCTGGGAGATGTAGTTATGCAACAGCTGGAGGTACTCAACTACAACTCCCAGCATGCCGAGACAGCTGTTTGCTGTCTGGGCATGCTGGGATTTGCAGTTTTGCAACATCTGGAGGGCTACAGTCTGAGACCACTATACTGTAAAGTGGTCTCAGACTGTAGCCCTCCGGATGTTGCTAGGCAACTCACCGGCTTCCGTAGAATGCAATGAGTCGCATAGCCGTCCTCTTCTTCCGCCATTCCCCATCCCGATCGCAGCCCGCAGCCGTCGCTGATGGGTAAGTGGACTTTGGCACCCCGTCCCTGTCGGTTTCCCCATCCTGCCCAGCCTATTGTGGGTGGGCAGGACGGGGAAAACTAAAGTTAACCCCCATCCCCCCCCCCCCCCCGCCCCCAAACTTTTGCGATTTGCGCCGATTGCCGACATGGGGGGGTCTGATGACCCCCCCTGGGCATTTGCGCAGGGTGCCTGCTGATCGATATCAGCAGTCACCCCGGTCCAGTCCCCGCCTGGCGCGCAGCGGGGACCGAAATTCCCATGGGCGTACAGGTACGCCTTGGGTCCTTAAGTACCAGGGACTGAAGGCGTACGCCCTGGGTCCCTATGTGGTTAAACCAAACTGGAGAGCAGTGAGCCACTTAATGCACCACAAGTTTCCTGAGACATGTACCAAATTAGTAAACCTGGCGGAAAAAAACCCAGTCATATAAAATACGAATAGGGAAGAAAAAAAAAATAGAACAATAGAAATTCTGGACCAATGTCTTTGACCCTAAGAAAATCAGGGCAGTGGAAAACTGCTATTATGCTGGGTATATTAAATATTATAATTTTTTATTCTATATACCAATAAAATACATATGCTATAGATTATATTCATGCTCCTAAAATCATATGGCTGATATTTTTAGCTACTGAATTTCTGCTATACAGAGTTAGCCTTCTTTTGCTGTTTCTTTGGTGAGTCTCTTAAGATATGTTTTATATGGTTTCTAAAATCCCATTATTCACTTATATCCTCATTACTACCTGGACCTGAAATATATAAAATCCCGACCATTATACAGAAATGGCTTTTAAACTTTCCTGAGGTTTGTCGTGCCATTATAATGAACCCCTGATACTAAGATTACAGAAACACCTCACTTCAAACCCTACTGTGAAGTCTCTGACACCTCACAGATCCTTGAGATTCAATGTCATTCATATCTCTGTAATAAGATGAGCATTCTACCTTTCAATTACGCTTTAGCAGAGAAGTCACTTTCCAGCTTTATTTTGGCAGGAAAAGCTATAAAATGTGCCAAATTCCATAAACAATTTAAAGAATTCCTAATTACTACATACTCCAATTGATTAAGATGAGAGCAAAAAATCTAAGTGAAAATAATATATAATGTACAGTGCAGTATATGGCCATTGATACCATTGATAGCATAGTTAATACAGTATATTTTTAAGAACCATAAAGTAGGTTTTTTCTGACATGCACCTGCATACTGTAGCAAAAGATATGCAGCTCACCCCCTGATTGTCGTAGCAGCACCCGAACTGGTGTAGACAAATACCAATAATGATCCTGCAATATAGGAGAAAAGGTCCAGTGCGGCTTGATCAATTAAAAGCTTGTTATTTTATTTTAATCCAAAAGACACGGACACAAGTGGAGACAAAAGAGTGATGCGTTTCAGTCGACCATGTCAACTTTACCATACCATGTGACATCTCTCTTGGATTGAAGTAAAATACCAAGATTGCAATCGAAAAAGCTTAACCTTTCTTTTCTGTTATGTACCTGCATACAGTATATCCATTATACATGTTGCCATTGTTAGATTTAAAAGCACAGATGGCTCTGCTTTTGAATCCTTAAAAAAAAAAAAATTGGAGCTCTTCTCTGAATGGAATTATTTTTACTTTTTTCTCTATTTAGTCTAGACTGGCATGATAGCTTCTTCCAAAACTGCTGAGTTTGCTGCTTACTTCTACAGCCAACTCCGTCCTCTATAGCAAACATTTTCAAACCCCCAGACCCCTAAATTAATTCAGGCTCCAGCCCAAACCTCTCAATTTATTTAGACTTCAGCCCAGACTTCAAAATGTATTCAGACTTCAAAGAAGACCTCAGAATTAAATAAGACCCTGGATCAGACAACTATAGAAATTTAGACTTCAGACCAGACACCAGACATTAATTCAAACCCCTGAATTAATTTAATGACCCACACTATAAAGCTAGTTTAGGCACCCAGATATAGATCCTAAATATAATTTCAATTTATGACCAGATTCAATAAATTAGACCAGGCCCATTACATTTTTGTGAACTATAACAGAACAAAAAATTCAGACCAGAACCCAGACCAGTCCTCAAAATTTATTCAGACCCTAGAAATGGATCCTGTATTAAATCAGACTTCAGACCAGGCCTTCTAAATTAATAAGACCCCTTAACTTTAACCCCTTAAGGACCGGGGTTTTTTCCGTTTTTGCATTTTCATTTTTTGCTCCTTGCCTTTAAAAAATCATAACTCTTTAAATTTTGCACCTAAAAATCCATATGATGGCTTATTTTTTGCGCCACCAATTCTACTTTGTAATGACATCAGTCATTTTACCCAAAAATCTACGGTGAAACGGAAAAAAAAATCATTGTGTGACAAAATTGAAAAAAAAACGCCATTTAGTAAATTTTGGGGGTTTCCGTTTCTACGTAGTACATTTTTCGGTAAAAATGACACCTTATCTTTATTCTGTAGGTCCATACGATTAAAATGATACCCTACTTATATAGGTTTGATTTTGTCGGACTTCTGGAAAAAATCATAACTACGTGCAGGAAAATTAATACGAATACGTTTAAAATTGTCATCTTCTGACCCCTATAACTTTATTTTTTTTCCGTGTATGGGGTGAGGGCTCATTTTTTGCGCCGTGATCTGAAGTTTTTAATGGTACCATTTTTGCATTGATAGGACTTATTGATCGCTTTTTATTCATTTTTAAATGATATAAAAAGTTACCAAAAATGCACTATTTTGGACTTTGGAATTTTTTTGCGCGCACGCCATTGACCGAGCGGTTTAATTAATGATATATTTTTATAATTCGGACATTTCCGCACGCTGTGATACCATATATGTTTATTTTTATTTTTATTTACACTGTGTTTTTTTTTTTATTGGAAAAGGGGGGTGATTCAAACTTTTAATAGGGGAGGAGTTAAATGATCTTTATTCACTTTTTTTTCACTTTTTTTTTTGCAGTGTTATAGGTCCCATAGGGACCTATAACACTGCACACACTGATCTTCTATGCTGATCACTGGTTTCTCATAAGAAACCAGAGATCAACGATTCTGCCACATGACTGCTCATGCCTGGATATCAGGCACTGAGCAGTAATTAGGCGATCGGACAGCAAGGAGGCAGGTAGGGGCCCTCCCGCTGTCCTGTCAGCTGTTCGGGATGCCGCGATTAGCCGCGGCTATCCCGAACAGCCCGACTGAGCTAGCTGGCAACTTTCACTTTCACTTTTAGCCGTGCGGCTCAGCTCTGAGCGCGCGGCTAAAGGGTTGATTGGCGATCGGCGCTGCGCGCTATTAGAGGCGGGTCCCGGCTTCACTATGACGCCGGGCCCGCCGTGATATGACGCGGGGTTACTGTGTAACCCCTCGTTATATCGGGAGAGCAGGACCAAGGACGTACCGGTACGTCCTTGGTCCTTAAGGGGTTAAATGGGTACTCAACCCCTGGCATCTTATCCCCTATCCAAAGGATAGGGGATAAAATGTCAGATCGCCGGGGTCCCGCTGTTGGGGACCCCGGGGATCGCCACTGCGGCACCCCGCCATCATTACTGCACAGAGCGAGTTCGCTCTGTGCGTAATGAGGGGCGATACAGGGGCCGGAGCAGCGTGACGTCATGGCTCCGTCCCTCATGACATCACGGCCCGTCCCCTTAATGAAAGTCTATGGCAGGGGGCGTGACGACCGCCATGCCCCCTTCCCATAGACTTGTATTGACGGGGGCGGGCCGTGATGTCACAAGGGGTGGAGCCGTGAGGTAACGATGCTCCGGCCCCTGTATTGCCCGTCATTAAGTGCAGAGCGATCTCGTTCTGCTCAGTAATGATAGCGGGGTGCCGCAGCAGCGATCCCGGGGTCCCCAGCAGCGGGACCCCGGCGATCTGTCATCTTATCCCCTATCCTTTGGATAGGGGATAAGATGTCTAGGGGCGGAGTACCCCTTTAATAGACTTCAGACTCTGAATTTAATAGGCCATACACCAGACCCCTTAAACAATCAGACCCCAGACTGAATATGACTCCTGCATAAATTGACTCCTGCATAGTTCATAGTTCATAAGGTTGAAAAAAGACCAAAGTCCATCAAGTTCAACCTATATCCCTAATGAGTCCCTACTGAATTGATCCAGAGGAAGGCAAAAAAAAAACTCATACTAGAGGTAAAAATTCCTTCCCGACTCCAAATAAGGCAGTCAGAATAAATCCTTGGATCAACATTCTGTCCCTATAAATCTAAAATCCATAACCTGTAATGTAGTCCTCCCATTCCCCGAATTACTCTGGTCGCCCGTCTTTGAACCCTCTCCAGCTCCACTATATCTTTCTTGTACACTGGTGCCCAGTACTGTACACAGTATTCCATGTGTGGTCTGACTAGTGATTTGTACAGCGGTAGAATTATTTCCTTGTCGCCGGCATCTATGCCCCTATTGATGCACCCCATGAATATATTTGCCTTGGCAGCAGATGCCCGACACTGGTCACTACAGCTAAATTTTCTATTAACTAAGACCCCTAAGTCCTTTTCCACATCAGTTGTCCCAAGCATTCTCCCATTTAATACATAATCCCAGCCCGGATTTAATTAATAACCACCCTCTGTTTCCTATCACTGAGCGAGGTTACTTACCCACTTACACACATTCTCCCCCAGCCCCATCCTTCTGATTTTATGCACCAACCTTTTATGTGGAACTGTATCAAATGCTTTGGAAAAATCCAGATATACGACATCCAGTGATTCACCCTGGTCCAGTCTGGAGCTCACCTCCTCATAAAAGCTGATCAGGTTAGTCTGACAGGACCGATCCCTCATATAGCCATGCTAATATGGAGTCATGCATTTATTTTTATTAAGATACTCCAGAATTGCATCCCTTAGAAAACCCTCAAACTATTTACATACAACGAAGGTCAAACTAACAGGTCTTTAATTCCGGGGTCACCTTTTGAATATTTGTACCACATTTGCCTTGCGCCAGTCCTGGGGAACAGTCCCTGTTACTAAAGAGTCCCTGAATATTAAAAATAGGGGTCTGTCTATCACTTAATATACTTAATTCCTTTAGAACACAGGGGTGAATGCCATCTGGACCTGGGGATTTGTCTATTTAGATTTTTTGTAGGCGGGACTGTACTTCTTCCTGGGTTAGACAGGTGATCTGTACTGTGGAGTTTACCTTATCTTGCTGTATTTGACCTGGCATTTCATTTTCCTCGGTGAACACAGTGGAGAAGAATTTGTTTAATATATTTGCTTTTTCCTGATCCATGTTTATAATTTCTTCCTCATCATTTTTTAAAGGGCCCACATTTTCATTTTTGATCTTTTTGCTGTTTATATAGTTAAAGAACATTTTGGGGTTAGTTTTACCCTCTTTGGCAATGAGCCTTTCTGTCTCTATTTTTGTGGTTTTTATCAGTTTTTTACATATTTTACTTCTTTCTCTATAGCTTTTTAATGCTTCCTCACTGCCGTCCTGTTTTAGTAGTTTACATGCATTATTTTTTGTCATTTATTGCCCCCTTAACATTTTTGTTCATCCATATTGGTTTTCTTTTATTTCTGACCCTTTTATTCCCATAAGGTATATACATCTTGCAGTGGAAATTTAAAATATTTTTAAAAGTCTCCTATTTAGTGTCAGTATTCTTGTTTTTGAGGACACTATCCCATTTCATATTGTTAAGGGCTTCTCTGAGTTGATCGAACTTTGCCTTCCTGAAGTTCATTGTTTTTGTGGCCCCTCGAGAGATTCCCTTATTGAAGAACAAGTTATAATTTATTATATTATGGTCACTATTTCCTAGGTATCCTTCTACTTGCACATTAATTACTCTATCAGGTCTGCTGGTTAATATTAAGTCTAGTAGGGCGCCCCCTCTGGTCGGGCCCTGCACCATTTGGGCCAGATAATTGTCATTAGCTATAGTCAGAAACCTAATTCCTTTATGAGATTGACAGGTCTCAGTTTCCCAATTTATATCAGGATAGTTAAAGTCCCCCATTATTATTATGTCATTTTGATTTGCTGCCTTGTTTATTTGCCTCAGTAATTGATCTTCTGCCTCTTCCATTATGTTTGGTGGCTTATAGCAAACCCCTATCAGGATTTTTTTATTTTTATCTCCATATATTTCTACCCATAATGACTCTACATTATCGTTTCCCTCCCCTATATCCTCCCATAGTGTGGCCTTCAGACTCGATTTCACATACAGACAAACTCCTCCCCCTTTCTGTTTTGTCCGATCCTTCCTGAATAGACTATAACCCTGTATGTTGACTGCCCAGTCACAGGTATCGTCCAACCAAGTCTCTGTTATACCCACTATGTCATAATTCTCCTCAGACATCAACCACTCCAGTTCGTCAGTTTTATTGGTCAGACTTCTGGCATTTGTCATCATGCAATTCAATGGTGTTTGTTTTTTCTTCCTATGAAGCCTATTAATTATTCTAACCCCATCCCACCACTCCACCCCCAGGTATATTACTTAGTTCCCCCTCTCTATCTACACTATATTCCCCCTCTATGTTGTAGGTTCCCTCCCCCCTAGTGCCTAGTTTAAACACTCCTCCACCCTTCTAGCCATCTTCTCCCCAAGCACAGCTGCACCCTCCCCATTGAGGTGCAGCCCGTCCCTACGGTAGAGCCGGTAACCGACAGCGAAGTCAGCCCAGTTCTCCAAGAACCCAAACCCCTCCTTCCTACTCCAGCTTCTGAGCCACTTGTTTACCTCCCCAATCTCCCGCTGCATCTCTGGTGTGGCTCGTGGTACAGGTAATATTTCAGAAAATACTACCTTGGAGGTCCGTGCCTTAAACTTGCGGCCTAAGTCCCTGAAATCATTTTTAAGGACACTCCACCTACCTCTTACTTTGTCATTGGTGCCAATATGTACTGTACCATGACTGCTGGATCCTCTCCAGCCCCACCCAGCAACCTGTCAACCCGATCTGCAATGTGCCAAACTCGAGCACCAGTAAGACAACACACTGTTTGGCGATCCCGGTCTTTGTGACAGATTGCCCTAATAATTGAGTCTAATAATTATTGATGACTAATAATTATTAGTAATAATTGAATTATTTCCTCTTCAGCATGGGAGATAATGACAGCCAACAGACACAAATCATATTGCTGAATCCTGAGCAACAGAAAAGTATGCTAAACTTGCAAATTTACATTAAGTTCTTTTCTACGGTGTTGTACTGTATGTATCTCTTCTGAAAAGGCTGTTTTAGATTTAGATTGTCTCACAGGGTATAGTTACTGTAGCATTGTTGCTTTTGCCAATAATTATTAGTAATAATTGAATTATTTCCTCTTCAGCATGGGAGATAATGACAGTCTCTCAGCTTCGATGACTAATAATTATTAGTTGACTAATTATTAGTTGACGATGACTAATAATTATTAGTCCACGACAGCCGGCTGGTCCAGGATTCGCATCGCGGGATGCTCCCCCATGCAAGTCCCGGCCCGTCTCTCACCATACTCCCATCCTGCAGCTCCTTCTGTCTCTCAGCTTCGGCAACTAATAATTATTAGTAATAATTGAATTATTTCCTCTTCAGCATGGGAGATAATGACAGTCTCTCAGCTTCGATGACTAATAATTATTAGTAATAATTGAATTATTTCCTCTTCAGCATGGGAGCTAATGACAGCCAATTGGCACAAACCATATTGTTCAATCCTGAGCAACAGAAAAGTATGCTAAACCTGCAAATTTACATTAAGTTCTTTTCTACGGTGTTGTACTGTATGTATCTCTTCTGAAAAGGCTGTTTTAGATTTAGATTGTCTCACAGGGTATAGGTACTGTAGCATTGTTGCTTTTGCCATCAACCTTCCTGTTACACACTGTGCTCCGTCTGCAAGCACCGTCCGTGAGCGCACTATCCGTGTCCACGACCGCCGGCGGGGCCGGGATTCGCATGCGGGCTCGTCCCGCGATGCGAATCCCGGCCCGTCTCTCACCACACTCCCGTCCTGCAGCTCCTTCTCTCTCTCAGCTTCGGCGCGTGCGTCTCAGTCCTTTATGGCGCGCGCGTGCCGGAGCTCTGAAATTTAAAGAGCCAGTACGCCCATAATTAGTGAATACACCTGACACCACATTATAAGTTGTTTGCACCTCCCACACTTCCATGCCAGATCTTCAGTGCCTATTGCCTGAGATAAAGCATTCCTATTGCCTGTTGCCATACCCATGTTTCCAGACCTTCCTCCTACATTTTTTGACTACGAACCTTTGCCGCCTGCCTTGACCTTCTGCTACGTTAATTATGCTACTTCCTCTTCCTTTGGTACCTCACCAGTTACCTGTGTGGTCGAGCCGTGCCAAGTCATCAGCCACATAGGTAGAGGATCCACTTCCAGCTCTATTACACCTCCTTGTCCTCTCTCCCTTTCCCCTCTCTCTTTAAATACAATACTCTTTGCTCCTATCTTTTGTGTTACAAGTCACAACATAACATGTCTTCACTCCTTCCTGCTACTCCAAGGGGTCTTTATTTCACTTGGCAGGGCATCTGCTGATGCTTAGTGTTGATAAATACCATTGCTATATGAGTGTAAATACTTTGATAAACTGTTAGCTACTCCATCCCTAGACATCTTATCCCCTATCCAAAGAATAGGAGATAAGATGTCTGATAGGGGGGTCCTGCCGCTGGGAACCTCCGCAATCTCTCCTGCAGCCGCCCCAGTCATCAGCAGCACAGAGCTACGTTTGCTCCGTGTCTGATTAGCCATGATACACGGGCCAGAGTATCGTGATGTCACGCCCCACCCCCTCAATGCAAGTCTATGGGAGGAGGCCTATCCTTTGGATAGGGGATATGATGTCTAGGGGCAGAGTACCAAAGTGTCAGTGGTGACACCTTTTCTGTCCTGTTGCAGCTGAGATGCCTTCATGTAAGCATGTGTTTGGTTTACCAAGTAACATAAGCACATTAAAGACAGTAAGACCTAATGCAACATTGGATCTAGGACTTGTTCTGGTGAGCCATTGAAAGACTGTAAAAGAGTAAAAGATCACAGGGGGGACTAGAAGACTGAGAATGGGTGAAGGCTGGGAAATGATAGTATGATCAAAATAGCTGGTATGTCTGCTACAAGTAAGCCACTGGCAGTGTAAGTCTCTAGCGCAGATATAGGCAACCTTTGACACTGCAGATGTTTTGGACTAAATTTCCTTGATGCTCTTACACCCAAAATGCTGCAAAGGCATCATGAGAGATGTAGTCCAAAACATGTAGACTAAAAAAAGGTCACCTATGCCTGTTCTAGGGCATGATTAAAGGGGTTATCCACCATAAGGTGATTTTCGTACATGCCAGACAGTGATGGATATTTTTAGGAAGGATCCATGCTTGTCTTGGAGCTAAATGGCTATGTTGTGAGATTACTATATTGCTTTGGTTATCTTTTTGTGAACTTGCTATTTCCCATTGAAGTTTCCTTCCTTCAACTACAAGTCCCATGAGTTCTTCTTTGTAACCGTGAGGTCACTTTTCTCCCTCCCACACATCAGCCACCACACCCATTGAAGCACAAATGTACTGCATTCCATGCAAAAGACCAGTATTTTCTAACCAGGTGCTTCCAGCTGCAGAATGATCTCCCTCCCACCCAGCGGTTGCAACAACCCATTGAAGCAGGACAGGCTCCCTGTCATCACCTGACTAGTGATGTAATGTCTTGGGCCACACTGCAACCTGGGAAAACCTGAGATGACACTAATTTTGCATGCTGTAAAAAACTTAACTTTAGGGCACAAATCACAGAAGACGTGCAGACTGCAGAGATTACCAGCATTATTGATGTGCACAATCCCCCCCCTTCCCTTAATAAATACACCAAATAACAAAATAACTTAAAGTGAGTTGAGCAGGCCACAGCTTTTCTTAAATAACTTGTAAGCAATTAACTTAAGGCACTTATTAGCAGCAGTCAATGGTTTATGGTTCTGCCTACGCCGACTCCGGCGAGGACGTACAACCCGAAACTGGACAAACTGGCCTATGACCGGCTTTACAAAGTGAGGCCGGTCATAGATCATTTTGGGGCCAAATTTTTGGAGGCCTACGTACCGCTCAGGGAGCTCTCAGTATATGAGTCTCTTATCAGTTTTAAGGGGAGACCCATCTTCCACCAGTATATTCCCTCGAAACGGGCGCAGTATGGCGTGAAACTCCACAAACTTTGTGAGAGTACCTCCGGGTACACTTACAAGTTTAGAGTATATGAGGGAGGGGATTCCCGTATTGAACCTACAGAATGTCCCCATATTCTGGGTGTTGGTGGGACCTGGTGCATCCATTGCTGTATAAGGGTTACCACGTGTACATGGACAACTTTTATACCAGCATCCCTTGACGCCAGATCCACGTCCACTTATGGGACCTTGCAGAAGAACCAGAGAGGACTCCCTCCAAATTTTGTTCAGACACCTATGCCCAAGGGTGAGTCCCGTGCCCTTACCGATGAAAACCTGTTGCTGGTCAGGTATAAGGATAAGAAGGATGTCATTATGCTGTCCAGAATTCATGGTAATGGCAGCTCACCTGTCCCTGTGCGAGGTACCACAACAACAGTCCTCAAGCCTGATTGTATTCTGGACTACAATCAGTATATGGGGGGACTTGATCTCTCTGATCAAGTTATCAAGCCATACATGGCTGTTAGGAATCGGCAGGCTGGATGTGGATCCTCTGTGTCAGCGATGGATTGGCGTGGACCGTGTCGGTGGACCGGTTCTAGGTTGCTACTGGTATTCACCAGAGCCCGCCGCAAAGCGGGATGGTCTTGCTGCGGCGGTAGCAATCAGGTCGTATCCACCGGCAACGGCTCAACCTCGCTGACTGCTGAGAAGGCGTGGGACAGAAGGACTAGACAGAGGCAAGGTCAGACGTAGCAGAAGGTCGGGGCAGGCGGCAAGGTTCGTAGTCAATGGCGATAGCAAGAGGTCAGGAACACTGGTAAGGCAAACACTATAAACGCTTTCTCTGGCACAAGGCAACAAGATCCGGCAAGGAAGTGAAGGGGAAGTGAGGTTATATGAGCAGGGAGCAGGTGGAGGCTAATTAGACTGATTGGGCCAGGCACCAATCATTGGTGCACTGGCCCTTTAAATCTTAGAGAGCTGGCGCGCGCGCGCTCTAAGGAGCGGAGCCGCACGCGCCAGGACGTGACAGCCGGGGACCAGGACAGGTGAGTGACTTGGGATGCAATTCGTGAGCGGGCGCATCCCGCTATGCGAATCTCATCCCCGCCGGCAGTGTCAGTGCAGTGCTCCCGGTCAGCGGGTCTGACCAGGGCGCTGCAGAGAGAGGAACGCCGCGAGCGCTCCCGGGAGGAGCAGGGACCCGGAGGGCTCGGCATAACAGTACCCCCCCCCCTTAGGTCTCCCCCTCTTTTTGTCTGGTTGTCGCTCCACAAGGGACGAGGACATTGGGAGCGATTGTAGAGTCTCCTTCTGGAGGACAGAGAAGTCCTGGGTATACACATCAACGGCAGGCAGTTCAGAAGGAGTGGGAATGGGGAGGGGGGCAGAGGGTGAAGCTTGGCACGGGGCAGAGTGTTACCAGGACGGGGGCTATGAGGAGGAGACACTGAGGTTTAACTGACGGGACTGGGAGCAGACGTGAGGCATTATTTGTGGCAAGAAGCACCCCAGCTCTTGATCTCCTCGGTGGTCCAGTCAAGGGTAGGAGAGTGGCGTTGGAGCCATGGCAGACCGAGGAGGACTTCAGATGTGCAGTTGGGCAAAACAAAAAATTCAATTTTTTCGTGATGCCGTCCAATGCTCATGAGCAGGGGTTCTGTGCGGTAACGCACAGTGCAGTCCAACTTTACTCCGTTGACCGAGGAAATGTAGAGCGGCTTGACGAGACGGGTCACAGGGATGTTGAACTTATTAACAAAAGAGGCCAAAATAAAATTTCCCGCAGAACCAGAGTCCAAGAAGGCCATAGCTGAGAAGGAAGAGTTGGCAGAAGGAGAAATCCGCACGGGCACAGTGAGGCCAAGAGACGCCACACCCACGTGAGCTGGGTGCGTGTGTTTCCCAGACGCGGAGGACAAATAGGGCAATCCACCAAGAAATGTTCGGTATTAGCGCAGTACAGACATAAATTTTCATCTCTATGGCGAGCCCTCTCTTCATGGGTCAGGCGAGACCGATCCACTTGCATAGCCTCCTCGGCGGGAGGCACAGGGGTAGATTGCAAAGGATACCGTGAGAGAGGTGCCCAGAGATCAAGGTCTTTTTCCTGGCGGAGCTCCTGGTGTATTTCAGAAAAACGCATGTCAATGCAGGTGGCCAAATGGATAAGTTCATGCAGGTTGGCAGGAATTTCTCGTGCGGCAAGCACATCCTTGATGTTACTGGATAGGCCTTTTTTAAAGGTCGCGCAGAGGGCCTCATTGTTCCAAGATAATTCAAAGGCGAGGGTACGAAATTGGATGGCGTATTCTCCTACAGAAGAATTTCCCTGGACCAGGTTCAGCAAGGCAGTTTCGGCAGAAGAAGCTCGGGCTGGTTCCTCGAAGACACTACGAACCTCAGTGAAGAAGGACTGTACAGTGGCAGTGATAGGATCATTGCGGTCCCATGACAGGGCCTTCCCAGACAGGAGACTAACCACGAAAGCCACCTTCGACCGTTCTGTAGGAAATTGGTCCGACAGCATCTCCAAATGTAGGGAACATTGTGACAGGAAACCACGGCAAAGTCTAGAGTCCCCATCAAATTTGTCCGGCAGGGACAAGCGGAGGCCAGGAGCGGGCACTCGCTGCGGAGGAGGTGCAGGAGCTGGCGGAGGAGATGGTTGCTGCTGTAGCTGTGGCAGAAGTTGCTGTAGCATGGCGGTCAACTGCGACAGCTGCTGTCCTTGTTGGGCGAACTGTTGTCCAAGTTGCTCCATCTGTTGAGACTGCTGGGCGACCACCGTGGTAAGGTCAGCGAAAACTGGCAGCGGGACCTCAGCAGGATCCATGGCCGGATATAGTGTTAGGATTCGGCAGGCTGGATGTGGATCCTCTGTGTCAGCGAGGGATTGGCGTGGACCGTGTCGGTGGAACGGGACAGGTGAGTGACTTGGGATGCGATTCGCGAGCGGGCGTGTCCCGCTATGCAAATCGCATCCCCGCCAGCAGTGTCAGTGCAGCGCTCCCAGTCAGCGGGTCTGACCGGGGCGCTGCAGAGAGAGGAATGCCGCGAGCGCTCCGGGGAGGAGCTGGGACCCGGAGCGCTCGGCGTAACAATGGCCATGAGGAAAACATGGGTATGGTACAAAAAAGTTGAGTTCTACTTGGTACAGGTTGCCATGTACAACTCTTATGTACTGTCCCAATAAGCTGGCAACACAGGGACATTCCTGCAGTTCCAAGAAGAAGTCCTAAGGGCCCTGATCTTTGGCGACCAGGAAAGAGCAGACAGCACTTCCCAAGAAACTGGAGTTATAGGTGCCAGGATCATCCCAGGCCAGCACTTTCCAAGCGAGGTCCCCCACACTGAAAAGAAAGGACAATCCCCGAAAAAATGCAGAGTGTGTCACAAGAGGAAGATAAGGAAGACACCACCACTCAATGTAACAATTGCCCCGATCATCCAGGCCTCTGCATTGAAAACTGCTTCAGGGAGAATTACACTTCCATGCAGTACTAAATTTTCCCTATTTATTTTAATTTCCCATAATTTGACCCCAATGTACCAAGTCCAGAGTACATACCAAATTTTAACCTCTAAATTGCCCGAAAAAAATGTTTCATAAAAAAAAAAAAAAAAAAATGATAATACCTTTGGGGGTATTTTTTCCAAAAATGGGTCATGGGTCACCGAGTTGTGGACTTTTTTATGTTGCCTCAATTGCACAGCGCTCTCTTTCCACCTATGCGGGGTGCACATTTGAGGCAACAGGTTAGGGATGACCACACACATCACATTCCCAGAATGATGATTCAGAGCATAGGGTTTGTGGTGGGCATATTTTTCTGTTTTAGCTATGCTCTGGGTCATCATTCTGGGAACATAACCTATTTCATTATTTTACGGCCCCCTACACCCCACTTTAGTAACTTAGTGTACCCCATGTTACGCTCCTTGAGGAGGGGTCCCGCTGTTCTGGCTCCAGCTATGTAAATGCTCAAGGCCCCTGACTGTGCTCCTGCTCTTCCGAGACCTAGTGTGCACCTGCAGAGCTGTTTACATCCCAATATGAGGTACAGTCATGGCCGCAAATGTTGGCACCCCTAAATTTTTCAAGAAAATGAAGTCGATTTTTGGGCTAAATGACTGACGTCATTACAAAGTAGAATTGGTGGCGCAAAAAATAAGCAATCATATGGATTTTTATGTGCAAAATTGAAAGAGTTATGATATTTTAAAGGAAAGGAGCAAAAAACGAAAGTGCAAAAACTGAAAAAAACCCGGTCCTTAAGAGGTTAATATTTGGTTGCACACCCTTTGGAAAAAATTACTGAAATCAGTTGCTTCCTATAACCATCAATAAGCTTCTTACACATCTCAGCTGGAATGTTGGACCAAATTTCCAAAGGTGTTCAATGGGATTTAGATCTTGACTCATTGCTGGCCACTTCAGAGCTCTCCAGCGCTTTGTTGGCATCATTTCTGGGTGCTTTTTTATGTATGTTTGGGGTCATTGACCTGCTGGAAGACCCAAGATCTTGGACGCAAACCCAGCTTTCTGACACTGTGCTGCACAGTGCAACCCAAAATCCATTGGTAATCCTCAGATTTCATGATGCCTTGCACACATTCAAGGCACCCAGTGCCAGAGGCAGCAAAACAACCCCAAAACATCATTGAACCTCCACCGTATTTCACTGTAGGTACTGTGTTTTTTTCTCTCTAGGCCTCTTGTCGTTTTGGTAAACATTAGAATGATATGCTTTACCAAACAGCTCTATCTTGGTCTCATCTGTCAACAAGACATTTTCACAGAAGGCTTACTCAAGTTCATTTTGGCAAAATGTAGTCTTGCTTTTTTATGTCTCTGTGTCAGCAATGGGGTCCTCCTGGGTCTCCTGCCAAGGCGTTTCATTTAATTTAAATGTCAACGGATAGTTTGCACTGACACTGATGCTCCCTGAGCCTGCAGGACAGCTTGAATATCTTTGGAACTTGTTTGGGGCTGCTTATCCACCATCCCAACTATCCTGCGTTGACACCTTTCATCAATTTTCCTCTTCTGTCCATGCCCAGTGAGATTAGTTACAGTGCCATGGGTTGCAAACTTCTTGATAATGTTGCGCATTGTGGACAAAGGCAAATCTAGATCTCTGGAGATGGACTTGTAACCTTGATATTGTTGATATTTTTCCACAATTTTGGTTCTCAAGTCCTCAGACAGTTCACTTCTCCTCTTTCTGTTGTCCATGCTTAGTGTGGCACACACAGACAAATAATTCAAATACTATGTGAACTTCTCTCCTTTTTATCTGCTTTAATTTTTTTTTTTATATTGTCCACACCTGTTACTTGCCCCAAGTGAGTTTGAAGTAGTATCACATGCTTGAAACAATTTTATTTATCCACAATTTTGAAAGGGTGCCAATAATTTTTTCCAGACCATTTTTGGAGTTTGGTGTGACATTACACACAAAGGGAATAAACATGTGTACTGTATAGCAAAACATGTGTTAGTGCAATCCTTTTCTGTGAGAAACACTTCATTTTCTTGAAAAACTTCAGGGTGCCACCATTTACGGCCATGACTGTATGTCCTTACTCCAAAGAAATGTATTTACAAATTTACGGTGACATTTTCTCCTGTTACCACTTGTGAAAATGAAAAATGTGGGGTAACCCCAGTATTTTAGTGTAAAAAAATAAAAATGTTCCTTTTCACATCCCACTTTAATGAACATTTGTGGTCGATGCTACATGACTGATATACGTAATGACCCTAGCAATAACCTATCTACCAACTCTTACCTTAACTAAGCAGTCTGAAATGTGCCATAACTGCGGCGTAAAGAATATGCCTGAAAAAAGAGGGCAAAACCCAGATTTAAACAAACATTTGTTTATTGCAATATTACAGAACTAAAGACTGGAATGCGAGAGCCATTTCTTTGCGAGGGTTAGGAATATACTGAATGTAACATCCGGACTTCCAACGTCCTAATTTCTTGATCACATGGGCTGGGACTCCGTTCTTAGAAGCGGCTGTTGCTGCGCCAATACGGAAGGAATGACCGGATAACGAAGTCGGGTCTCCTCCCAGTGACCTGACCAAAATGCGTAAATATTTGATGAATTGAGAAGTAGTTAGTGGGTTGGATCTGAAAAGGAGTAAAGGATCGTCAGTCGACAAGTTAGCACAGGTATTCAACAATTCACGGAGGACTTTAACAGGAAAATGCCCCAAGAGATCCGAATCCACCACCGCTAGTCAGGACTTCTCAGTTTTTTGGCTGCATGCAGTCTTAGGATGAGCCCTAAAGCAAACTGAGCAGATATGCAGCAGACCGCATTGGTTGTAAGTGCAGGAGGTGCAGTTATAATTGTTGCAAATTTGCGATTTTCCTAAATAGTGTATGGGTCTGCCTAACTTATCTGTCAGACCAGACGTCTTAGGACATCTAGCCTGGGCAGATCTAGACGTGCTGGGCGTGTCAGGAGGAGTTTCTAAACTGGATGAGGCGCACCATTCTGTCATATGTGAGGAGAAATGGCAAGTGGCGCATCCCGGGGGTTTGAGCCCTGAAAAGTAATTACAGTACAATTCTGTGTCTACAATAGCCCAATTCACACTGTAATTATATTGGCTTAAGGCAGCAGCAGCTTTGGCTGAAAAAGACTTGTGGTATTCGTAAAACAAGTACCCGCCGAATTTATGGCTTAACTCTGTGATCTTATAAAGGTACTGATCTAGTTCTTCCCTTCTGTCTGGTTTGGCCGAACATAGGACGTCCCGAAAGATTCTAAATGCCATGACAAATTCAGATAAGGTGAGCTTCCTATTTAATCTGGCATCTTTGGAATTTAGGACTACGGAGACATCTCCACAGGCTATGGTCTTATTTTCGTTTAAATCGTGAGTCGCTATAAGTAAAGATGCCAGATTAATGTCCTTGCCTTCCAAGATCTCCTTCCTGATATGGGCAGGTATAAAATGGGCTGGAGAATTGTTGGGGATGGCTGATGGCGTACCTGAAATACTGGCTAGTGATGGTGGCACGGTAGGAGGGGGAACCGGGGAAGAAGTGCCTGCAGCATTTCTGGACTCTATGGCATCCACCCTGTTTTGCATGTTGCTCATGTAAGAAGTTAGTTTATTGATCATGGTATGCAATTGTGTTAGTAAAGTTTGAATGGTGGACATGGAAACTTCTTCACTGCTGTGCCCGGCGGACTCTGCAGTGAGGATCTTGTACAATTCCGCCTTGCAGGCAGAAGCTGGGAAGGGAATGCTCCTTCTGACCAGCTCTGCCGTCAGCTTGGGAACAGTCCATGTTCTCAGGGAAGGGATGCTAGCTTGATCGGAACCTCTGGCTGCATTCTCCAGCACCAAAGCGGAATCCTCTATGTCAGATGCATGCGACATTCTGGAAAATAACCAAAACCGATACTAAATAAGCTGCTCATAACAAGCTATTACTAAACTAACTATGAAGCTGACCACCATTACACCACACCTTACCTTTCAACATACCTGACCGTCTAAACAAGAACAGAGGGAAAGTATCCGAAGACGTGTCGGATAACAACTGTATGCATAACTGGGCCTAGATGATTATGTGCCCGGTGGCAAGTGAGAAAACGTAATATGAGTACCATAACAACCCATAGCACCATGAATAAAATTCTGAAAACGTGACTACACCGTGAAAGAGGTGCACCGACAATACAAGTAATCACAACCTGAAGACGTGTCAGGCTCATGAGGTGATTACCTGGATAATAAAGTACAACTCTTACCCGAGGAAGTGACCTTTGACTCAACCTAGAGGGAAGTTTACACACATTAATACCTGGAACAACCAACTCTGTTCTGCATGACACCTAACCCTAAGATATACACACCTTATTTCCCTGTGAACTAAGTTCTGGAGTCTTAGAAAGGATACAGCCGATGTGAAGGCCAGGAACTAAATGGAAGAGACAGAGTTAGTACTGCTTCAGGGTACGAGGGAAGAGACCTCCATACCAACCTAATGAATGACGCTGACAATAGGTGAGGATGGCTTATGAACCGGGTGAGGCAGCAGAATTTAAGCGGGATCCGACCACTGCAACGAAACTTAGTTGTAGCATATCATACACACCGCCAACCAAACCTCTTAGTTACCAGGCTGACTACATACCTGAGGCAAATATCACAAATTGCCTGAGGAAACTATCAGAAATGCTTGCCCGGCCGGAGATGAATATCTACTTGGAACTATATCCGGGGAACTACCAAATATGCCACGAGACCACCTGATGACAAAATGCACATATGCAGTAAGTGACTAGAAGGCTACCGCGCTGACAGGAAGCTTATACAACTACAATACATGCACATAAAAGGGAAGTGATTAAAGGCTAACGCCTGCTTACAGTAAGTTTATAAAACTGCTATACTACCCGGAAGGTACACCAAAGATTCAGCCCGATAACACTCTGCGCTTACCTAAATGGCGAAATAGAAGATGAGCCAATATAGTGTCAGAAGACCCCGAGGTCCAGAAAGAGGCTGGCAATAACTTGAACCTGCAAACACATGACCAACCAATGAACAATGGACAAAGTGAAATATGGATGTGCATGAATCTAACATACCGAACTAACTGAGGAGCTTGGTTTGCTGCATAGAGATGTAGGCGATGAACCTATTAAAACAGAGACTCATGAATGTCATTCTAGATATACTAGCACAAGCATCTATCGGCGTAAGACTAACAAATGGTACATGATAGGTGAAAATCTATGGATTTGTGAGTATGATTCGGCGCATGAGACTGAATGCGTAGATATATGACATGTGGATGGAAATGCCGCCATGCAAATCTGATGGCTAAGGTGTATGACTGCGGAGGCGCTAGTTATGAACTAGAAAATGGACTGTGAGTTGAGCTAAGTGAAGAGTGCATGCAAGTGCTGATTACCTGCGGCTTGTACATAGGTCGTGGCGTGAGTGCTGGCGAACGTTCGATATAGCCAATATATACTAATATTGAAATGGAAGAAAATACGCTAGGGTAGTAATTACAGTGACGGTGGTCAGATGTGAGGAGGTGGGGTCATATGCTGGAATGGGACCTGGAGGGCCAACTCCCCCCGGCCACCACAAGGTGCCCACAGCAGTCTAGGGGGTCCTGTTGCCCTGCACCTGCAACGCAACTGCCATGGACACCCCGGGCAGCCTGGGAAACAACCCCCCTGGAGAAACCGTGTTTTGGCCTGCTTACAGTAAGTTTATAGCCTCTTATTTATTTAATGTTATTTTAATTATTTTTTATTTTTATATTTTATTTTATTATTATATATATATATATATATATATATATTTTTGGGCTGAGTAGCGAAGTGCGAGATGCAGGTGCGGGAGATGAGGGGGGGGACACGGCGCGAGCACGGAGGGCGGCTGACAGGAGCAGGGAAGCGTGATGCTCAGTCGTCTGGCATGGGGGCGGGTAGGTGAGCCCTGCTGCCGCAATACCATGTCCGCACCCCGTATGTTAAATAAACCACAGTAATATGCCGGGGAAAACTGGGGGGGAAGCTGGGCTGTCCAACTGTCGCCTGCGCGACCAGGCAGCCTGATGGCACATCCCCCAGCATCCCCGCCTACTCACCAGCTAAGTTCTGAGGGCGAACGGGACGACTGCTTCCGGTCAGCTGATGCAGAGTCAACTGACGTAGCGAAGAACCCACGGCGTCATGAGAGGGGGAACGCCGTGGGTTCTTATGGTCATCCCGTTCCTCCCACAATTACAGGCCAGCTGCGCAGGCCTTACCATTTATCAAACAACTGTGGGTTGTAAAGACTCACTGTACTGCTTGTTACATTCCTTGAGGTGTGTAGTTTCCAAAATAGTATGCCATGTGGAGGTTTTTTTTGCTGTTCTGGCACCATAAGGGCTTCCTAAATGCGACATGCCCCCCAAAAACCATTTCAGCAAAATTTGCTTTCCAAAAGCCAAATGTGACTTCTCTTCTGAGCATTGTAGTGCACCCACAGTGCACTTGACATCCATGGGGTATTTTCCTACTAAGTAGAGAAGGGGTCACAAATTTTGGGGGGCATATTCTCCTATTACCCCTTGTAAAAATGTAAAATTTTGGAAAAAACTGCATTTTAGTGAAAAATAATTCATTTACACATCCATCTTTAACGAAAAGTCGTCAAACACCTGTGGGGTGTTAAGGCTCACTGAACTCCTTGTTACATTCCTTGAGGGGTGTAGTTTCCAAAATAGTATGCCATGTGTTTTTTTTTTTTGTTTGTTTGTTTTTTGTTTTTGTTTTTTTGCTGTTCTGGCACCATAGCAGCTTTCTAAATGTGACATGCCCCCCAAAAACCATTTCAGCAAAAACTCACTCTCCAAAATCCCATGGTCGCTCCTTCCCTTCTAAGCCCTCTAGTGCACCCACACAGCACTTTAAGTCCACATATGAGGTATTTTCTTAGTGGAAAGAAATTGGGTTAAAAATTTTAGGGAGATTTCTCTCCTGTTACCCGTTGTAAAAATTCAAAAACTGGGTCTAAAAGAACATGCAAGTGTAAAAAATGAAGATTTTGAATTTTCTCTTTCACTTTGCTGCTATTCCGGTGAAATGCCTTAAGGGTTAACACTTTCAGAATGTCATTTTGAATACTTTGAGGGGTGCAGTTTTTATAATGCGGTAATTTATGGGGTATTTCTAATATGAAAGCCCTTCAAATCCACTTCAAAACTGAAATGGTCCATGAAAAATTCTGATTTAGAAAATTTTGAGAAATTACGGCTGAACTTTGAAGCCCTCTGATGTCTTCCAAAAGTAAAAACATGTCAATTTTATGATGCAAACTTAAAGTAGACATATTGTAGATGTGAATCAATATATAATTTATATGGTATGTCAATTTTCCTTATAAGCAGAAAGCTTCAAAGTTTTAAAAAAATTCTAAATTTTACCACTAACATAAAGTAGAATATGTCATGAAAAAAAATCTCTAAATTAGAATGAAAAGTAAAAGCATCCCAGAATTATTAATGCTTAACCACTTAAGGACCAATGATGCTCTGGGACGTCATGGCACCCTGGGCCCTAAGGACCAATGACGTCCCCGGACGTCATGGCGTTTTCCGGTCCCTGCCGCGCACAGGGCAGAGATCGGAACGGCATGCCTGCTGAAATCGTTCAGCAGGCATGCTGTGCAAATGCCGAGGGGGGGTCCCGGGACCCCAGCATGTCAGCGATCGCCAGAGATCGCTTGCAAAATCATGCAAGTGATCTTCGGCGATTCGGGTCATTCGGGTCACTTGTGACCCGATGACCCGGGAATAAACGGTGATCGGCAGTGTACAATTGTACACCGCCAATCACCTGCCATTGCTGGGGAGCGGTGACAAAACTGTCACCGCCCCAGCAACGCTGCTCTTGGCCGGCGATACGTCGGCCAATAGCAGAGCGGCAGAGGAGGGGTTAACGGCTCCTTCCTGCTGCTGGACCCGCTGTTTTCGTTCAGTCAGCGGGTGCAGCAGGGAGAAGAAGCCGTGGATCCCCCCTCCGGAGCCCCCTCAGGAGCCTTAGAATAGGGTAAGATCATTGTAGGGACAGGTAGGAGTTGAATAAGTTATTAAGTGAAATAAAAGTTAAAAAAAAGTTTAAAAAAAAAGTACCCCCCCTCCCCCACTGACCCCCTAATAGGTCCTCCAGGGTCCTATTAGGGTCTGATTCCTGACCCCGGGTCCTATTAGGGGTTCAGGGAGCTGCGTGCGCCATCCCCTTTTTTTTTTTTTTTTTTATAAAAAACATCCCCCCTGACCCCCTAATAGGTCCCCCTTTTTTTTTTTTTTCTATTCTATTACTGTTCTACACTTTTTACACCAGGCACCACGCAGTACACACTTCCCCCCCCCCCCCTCCCTCCCCTCAGTTTTAAGGGGAGACTCATCTTCCGCCAGTATATTCCCTCGAAGCGGGTGCGGTATGGCGTGAAGCTCTATAAACTTTGAGAAAGTACCTCGGGGTACACTTGCAAGTTTTGAATATATGAGGGACGAGATTCCCGTATTGAACCCCCAGATTGTTCCCCCACTCTGGGTGTTAGCGGGAAAATCGTTTGGGACCTTATGCACCCATTGCTGGATAAGGGTTACCACGTGTACGTGGATAACTTTTATACCATCATCCCTCTGTTCAAATCCCTTTCTGCCAGATCCACGTCCGCTTATAGGAACCGTGCTGAAGAACCAGAGACGCCTCCCTCTAAATTTGGTCCAGACGCCTATCCCCAAGGGTGAGTCCCGTGCCCTCACCCATGATAACCTGTTGTTGGTAAAGTATAAGGATAAGAGGGATGTCCTTATGCTCACCAGTATTCATGGGAACGGCAGCACCCCTGTCCCTGTGCGAGGTACCGTGGGGCCGGTCCTCAAGCCCGATTGTATTCTGGACTACAATCGGTATATGGGGGGAGTTGATCTCTCAGATCAAGTCCTCAAGCCATATAACACCATGCGGAAAACACGGGCATGGTACAAAAAAGTTGCGGTCTACTTGGTACAGGTTGCCATGTACAACGCTTTTGTACTATCCCAGTACGCTGGCAACACAGGGACATTCCTCCAGTACCAAGAAGAAGTCCTAAGGTTCCTGATCTTTGCTGACCAGGAAAGATCAGGCCGGACTTCCCAAGGGTCTGGAGTTATAGGCGCCAGGATCGTCCCAGGCCAACACTTTCCAGGTGAGATCCCACCCCCACCCCCACCCCCACTGGAAAGAAGGGACGATCCCAGAAAAGATGCAGAGTGTGTTACAGGAGGGGGATTCGGAGGGACACCAGGTACCAATGTGACACTTGCCCAGATAATCCGGGCCTCTGCATAGGCTGCTTCAGGGAGTATCACACTTCCATGGAGCCCTAAATTTTCCCTTTTTATTTGAATTTTCCATAATTTGACCACTGTACCAAGTCCAGAGTACATTCCAAAATATAACCCCCATAAATCACTAAATTGCCCCAAAAATCCTTAAAAAAAAAAAAAACCTGATAAGACCTCCGGGGGTGTTTTTTCAGAAATGGGTCATAGGTCACTGAGTCACTCTCATCGGGGACTTTTTTATGTTGCCTCAAATGCGCAGCGGTCTCTCTCCACCTGAGCGGGTGCGCATTTGAGGCAACAGGTTAGGGATGGCCACACACATCACATTCACAGAATGATGATTCAGAGCATAGGGTTTGGGGCGGGCATATTTTTTTTAGTTTTGGCTATGCTCTGGGTCATCATTCTGGGAACATATCCTATTTTATTATGTTTTATAATTTTCTGGCCCACTGTACCCCATATTACGGGCCTCTGTACCCCACTTGTCTACCCCAGTTACGGCCCGTTGTCCCCCATAGTGTTCCCCTATTTTAGGGCTCAGTGCTCCCCCCCATTAACGCTCCTTGAGGGGGGGTCCCACATCCTGGCTCCATATCAAGCTGACTGCGCTCCCACGCGCAAAAGTCGTGAAATCCCTGTGTGGTATTAAAGTTCACTTTACCCCTTGTTACGTTCCCCAAGGGGTCTAGTTTCCAAAATATAATGCCATGTGGTTTTTTTTTTTGCTGTCCCCCAGAGTAAAATTTGCTTCCAAAAAGCCAAATGTGACTACTCCTCTTCTGAGACCTGTAGTTCGCCAGCAGAGCACTTTTCACACCCACATGGGGTGTTTTCTGAATCGAGAGAAATTGGGCTTCAAATTTTGGGGGGGTATTTTCTGCTTTAACCCTTTGTAAAAATGTAATTTTTTGGGGGAAAACAAGCATTTTAGGTACATTTTTTTTTTTTACATATGCAAAAGTTGTGAAACCCCTGTGGGGTATTAAGGTTCCCTTTACCCCTTGTTACGTTCCCCAAGGGGTCTAGTTTCCAAAATAGTATGCCATGTGTTTTTTTTTCCTGTCCTGGCACCATAGGGGCTTCCTAAATGCGGCATGCCCCCAGAGCAAAATTTGCTTCCAAAAAGCCAAATGTGACTACTCCTATTTTGAGACCTGTAGTGCGCCAGCAGAGCACTTTTCACCCCCATATGGGGTGTTTTCTGAATCGGGAGAAATTGGGCTTCACATTTTGGGGGGTATTTTCTGCTTTTACCCTTTGTAAAATTGTAAAATTTTTGGGAAAACAAGCATTTTATGTAAACATTTTTTTTTTTTTACATTTGCAAAAGTCATGAAACACCTGTGGAGTATTAATGCTCACTTAATTCCTTGTTACGTTCCCCTAGGGGGCTAGTTTCCAAAATGGTATGCCATGTGGGCGGGTTTTGCTAATCTGGCACCATAGGGGCTTCCTAAAGGTGACATGCCCCCCAAAAACCATTTCAGAAAAATGTTCTCTCCAAAATCCCCTTGTCACTCCTTCCCTTCTGAGCCCTCTACTGCACCCGCCGAACACTTTACATAGACATATGAGGTATGTGCTTACTCGAGAGAAATTGGGCTACAAATACCAGTAAAAATGTTCTCCTTTTGCCCTTTGCAAAAATTCAAAAATTGGGTCTACAAGAAAATGCGAGTGTAAAAAATGAAGATTTTGAATTTTCATCTTCATTTTGCTGCTATTCCTGTCAAACACCTAAAGGGTTAAAACACTTACTGAATGTCATTTTGAATACTTTGGGGGGTGTAGTTTTTATAATGGGGACATTTATGGGGTATTTCTAATATGAAGACCCTTCAAATCCACTTAAAAACTGAACTGGTCACTGAAAAAAAGTGAGTTTGAAAATTTTGTGAAAAATTTTAAAATTGCTGCTGAACTTTGAAGCTCTCTGGTGTCTTCCAAAAGTAAAAACTCATCAATTTTATGATGCAAACATAAAGTAGACATATTGTATATGTGATCCAAAAAAATGTATTTTGAATATCCATTTTCCTTACAAGCAGAGAGCTTCAAAAATAGAAAATGCAAAATTTTCTTTTTTTTTCATCAAATTTTGGGATTTTTCACCATGAAAGGATGCAAGTTACCATAAAATGTTACCACTATGTTAAAGTAGAATATGTCAAGAAAAAACAATCTTGGAATCAGAATGATAACTAAAAGCATTCCAGAGTTAATAATGTTTAAAGTGACAGTGTCAGAATTGCAAAAAAACACTCTGGTCCTAAGGTGTAAAATGGCCTGGTCCTTAAAGGGTTAAAGGGGTACTCAGGTGGAAAACTTTATTTATTTATTTAATCAACTGGTACCAGAAAGTTAAACAGATTTGTAAATTACTTCTATTAAAAAATCTTAATCCTTACAGTACTTATTAGTTGCTGAATACTACAAAGGAAATTATTTTCTTTTTGGAACACAGAGCTCTCTGCTGACATCTCTGTCCATTTTAAGAACTGTCCAGAGTAGGAGAAAATCCCCATACAAACATTTGCTACTCTGAACAGTTCCTAAAATGAACAGAGATGTCAGCAGTGAGCACTGTGCTCGTGATGTCAGCAAAGAGCACTGTGTTCCAAAAAGAAAAGAATTTCCTCTGTAGTATTCAGCAGCTAATAAGTACTGGAAGGATTAAGATTTTTTAATAGAAGTAATTTTCAAATATGTTTAACTTTCTGGCACCAGTTGATTTAAAAAAAAAAAAAAAGTTTTCCACCGGAGTACCCCTTTAAAGTGACAGTGGTCAGATGTGCAAAAAATGCCCGGGTCCTTAAGGTGAAAATGGGCAGGGTCCCTAAGGGGTTAATACCCCTGAGGGTAATTTTGAGTATCTGGTAATGCCTTTTGGCCTCAATAATGCCCAGGCAATTTTTCTGAATTTGGTCAACAATATTTTTCGTAAATTCCTAGTAGTTTATCTAGATGATTGTTATACACGGCGCTCCGGCCATGAGCGCATCTCCCCGTCCATGTCAGCCGCCGGCAGGGCTGGGATTCGCATTGCGAGACGTGCCCGCATGAGATTCCCAGTCCATCTCTCACCTCTATCCCCTGCCTCTGTTCCTCAGCTGCGGCGCACGTGCCCCGCCTCCTAGGGCGCCGGAGCTTTGAAATTTAAAGGGCTAATGTGCCCGTATTTAGTTTCGCACCTGTACCTCTCTTATAAGTTCCTGCTCCTCCCTCTTGCCTTTGCCAGATCTATGTTTGCCTTGTGCCTGAGAGAAAGCTGTATTCTGTGTTCCTTGCCGTGTACCAGTCCTTGCATTCCTTGACCTGACCGTGTTCCTAGCCGCCTGCCTGTTGAACTTCTGTTACCCTACTGACTATACTCCTGTGCCGCCTGCCCAGATCTCCTACTAGCCTGACTTTGTCCTGTCTCATCCCTTCTGTGCCTCGCTTCACTTCAGCCGCCTGTGTGGTCGTGTCGTGCCAGGGGTAGCGACCTGGGTGCCGCCTGCCGCAGCAAGTCCATCCCGTTTTGCGGTGGGCTCTGGTGAAAACCAGCGGCACCTTAGACTCCACTCCCTGGCACAGTTCGCATCATCTGCCACACAGGTCCAGCGGATCCACTACATCTCCAGCTCCAGACCACCGTGGTATTGTGGATCTACTATCTCCTGAGTTCCAGTCGACTGTGGTGAGTCTTACAGTAAGATCCAGCCATGGAGCCTGCTGAGGTACTTTTGCCAGAGGTTTCGGATCTTCCTTCCGTTGCGATCCGTCAGTTGCAACAGTTGGCCCGTCAGGTGCATCAGCTAAATCAACTGTCGGTCATGATGCAGCAACTTCTGACCATGCAGCAACAGTCGCAACCTGCTCCAGCCTCTCCACCAGTTCCTGCAGTTCCTTCTGGATCAAAGCTTCATCTTCCCCTTCCCACAAAGTTTGATGGAGATCCTAAGTTGTGTAGAGGTTTTGTGACTCAGTGCTCCATGCACCTGGAGCTCATGGCGGATCAGTTCCCGACAGAACGTTCAAATGTGGCTTTTGTGGTTAGTCTCTTGTCTGGAAAGCCCCTGGCCTGGGCGACTCCTCTCTGGGATCGCAGTGATCCAATTTCCTCTAATCTCACGGCCTTCTTAGCTGAGTTCTGCAGCGTTTTTGAAGAACCCGCACATGCCTACTCGGCTGAGACGGCTTTTCTGAATCTAAGACAAGGGACTTCCTCTGTCGGAGACTTTGCTTTCCAGTTTCGCACCCTTGCTTCAGAATTGGCATGAAACAACGAAGCCTTATGTGCTACATTTAAAAAGGCACTTTCCAGCAGAATAAAGGACACTCTTGCTGCACGTGATACTCCAACTAACCTGTGTGAACTAATCCATTTGGCCCCACGTATTGATGTGCATTTTGCCGAAAGACAGAAGGAACTTTGTAATGAAAGAGAACCTGCCCGAACACCCTGTTACCCTGGCTTGGCACCCGTGTTGTAACATCCACCTCTACAGTCTTCTTTGCCTCCTGCCGAAGAGGCTCTGCAAGTGAATCGTACTCGCCTAACCCAGCAGGAAAGATCCCGATGACGCAATGAGAATTTGTGCCAGTACGAAGCACTTTCTCAAAGACTGTTCTTCTCGTCCTCAGCATCTGGGAAATGCTCGCACCTAGGACATGTGGCAGAGGCGTCCCTGGGTGTAAATATTACCTTTCCTCGTTTTAATATCTCTGTTCAAGTCCACGTTTCTGCTCAGACTTCATTCTTCACTTCTGCATTCTTGGACTCTAGTTCCACTGGAAACTTCATTGATGCCTCTCTCGTGCATGAATATCATCTTACTGTGAGTCGGCTTGTCAAGCATCTGTTCATCTCTTCTGTCAATGGACAAAATCTGGACTGTAAAGTGCTATACCGCACAGAGTATCTTATCTTGCAGGTGGGAGTCTTGCATAAGGAAAGAATTGAATTCTATGGGCTTCCTCATTGTACTTCTCAGTTACTTCTCGGGTCTTCTTTGGCTCCAACGCCATTCCCCGCAGCTTGACTGGAAATCTGGAGAAATTACTCGCTGGGGACTGAGCTGTCAAAATTGTTGTCTTGTGCTGGTCCAGGCTAAAGCTGTTTCTTCTTTTTCTCCTGTGCCTGGTCTGCCTTCCCCTGATCAAAATTTTTCTGATGTCTTTTGCGAAAAGCAGGCCGAGACTTTACCTCCTCATAGTCCTTACGATTGCCCCATTGATTTACAGCCTGGGACTATGCCTCCTCGTGGAAGAATCTATGCTTTGTCTATCCCTGAGACTTAAGCCATGCAAAAATATATCCAAGAGAACCTCCAAAAAGGATTCATCTGAAAGGATGGTTCTCTCCACCCATGTATTGATTACAGAGATTTCAACAAAATCATGATCAAGAATCTTTATCCTCTTCCTCTGATCTCTGAACTTTTTGATCATCTCCGGGGGGCCAAGGTCTTCTCCAAATTGGATTTACATGGAGCCTATAATCTGATTCGAATCCGAGAGGGAGACAAGTAGAAAACAGCTATTAATACCCAAGATGGACATTTTGAGTATCTTGTGATGCCTTTCGGTCTAATGCTCCAGCTGTTTTTCAGGAATTAGTCAATAATATCTTCCGCGATCTTCCCTATACCTGTGTTGTTGTGTATCTTGATGACATCTTGATCTTTTCTTCCAACTTGGAGGAGCATCGTACTCATATTCGTCTGGTCCTTCAGCGCCTCCGGAGGAATCATCTCTACGGCAAACTGGAGAAATGCCTTTTTGAGAAACCCAGTCTCCCGTTTCTTGGTTATATTGTCTTTCATCAGGGTCTGCAGATGGATCCAAAAAAACTGTCTGCGGTTTTGGATTGGCATCGCTCTACTGGTCTTCATGCTATTAAACATTTCCTGGGATTTAGAAAAAACGCAATCACCACCTCAAGGCTAGTCTCAGACAATCTGATACATGATGGACAAAAGGAATTGGATAAAATACGTGCTTAAATTTAATTTATTCGAGTCGTGCCAGGGGTAGCGACCTGGGTGCCGCCTGCCGCAGCAAGTCCATCCCGCTTTGCGGCGGGCTCTGGTGAAAAACAGTGGCACTTTAGACTCCGCTCCCTGGCACGGCCCGCATCATCTGCCACACAGGTCCAGCGCATCCAATACATCTCCAGCTCCAGACCACCGTGGTATTGCGGATCTACTATCTCCTGAGTTCCAGTCGACTGCGGTGAGTCTTACAATGACATTCTGATTTTCTCTTGAGATTGGTCATCTTCTGTTGATCATGGATGTTTTGTTCTTCAGGTACTGCATCAAAACAAATTGTTTGTTAAACAGGAGAAGTGCATCTTTGGTGTCAAGGAGGTACAATTTTTGGATCCTGAGAAATTAAGACTGTTTCTGACTGGGTGCGCCCTACTTCTTCAAAGGCACTACAATGTTTTTTGGGCTCTGCGAACTACTATAGAAATATTTTCGCAAAGCCATTGACAGATTTAACTCGTAAAGGGGCAGTTCTGGTTAACTGGTCTCTGGAGGCGGAGGCAGCTTTTGAACATCTTAAGGGATGCTTCATCTTCGCTTTGATCTTAGTTCAAGCAGATCAGACCAAACTGTAATGTCCGTTTATTTGCTTTTGTATTTTTTTGTTTGGGTGTGTATTCACACACTAGTTTGTTCTGAGCAGTTTGCTATTCTCCCTGGATAGGGAATAGTTAATGCTCTGAACGAATGAGACTCGGGTGGGTCCATTTTAACCAGAGTTCTCCTGCATTCTACCTGCTGGTTATTTTGTGCGATAATGCTACTATGATGTCTGTTTGTGTAATAATGCTTCTATGATGTCTGTTTGTGCAATATACTTCCAAGTCTGCTTGAGCAAGCACTTTGTATTTATCTTGTGATATTTTATCTGAGTTTTGGCCATGGTTAAATAGTCTTGTTTATTGTAGATTTTAGTCTGTGTTATTTGTTGGTTTTTAGGAAGTATGTCTGTTCTGCTTAGTCTGTGTTCACACTGTGAGAATCCTGTCCTGTTCCTCCACATAGTGGAGTTTGATTTTGAATTTATCCTGTCTTGTATCTTGAAATATATCCTGTTTTGAATCTTGAGAAATATCCTGTCTAGTATCCTGTTTTGAATCTTGAGAAATATCCTGTCTAGTATCCTGTCCAGTGTTCCTCTACATTGTAGAGTTTGGTTTTCTTGTATCTGTTTTTGTGAAGTTCATATTTGTTATCTGTGCCCAGTGTGAACAGTGTCCTATAATACTTAACTTTCAGTACTTCTGTCCATGCCCATTTTCTGCCCTGTTAGTATTTGTATCCTGTCTGGTATATCTGGTTGTCTGGTAGTTTTCCGTATTGCATTTTATTATTTTGACAGTATTTTATTATTTTGACATTTACACCCCCCTTGTCTAGGGAGGGACTGTCACCATGGTTATGGCCCGTTGCCTAGGGCAGGTACGTAAGTAGGCAGGGATAGGGAAGTGGACAGGAATAGTATTCACACCTTCCCTGCCCATATGTGACATTTTCACAGGCCAATATACCTGCATTTGCTAAGATAGAAGCAATGACGGCTTTAGTAGAGCAAATGCAGGTGTCAGCAGAGATCACTATGATCAGACAGAAAGGAAATTCAAAAAGAAAAGAAATTCCTGTGGAACATACAGCCGCTGATAAGTACTGGAAGGATTAAGATTTTTAAACAGAAGTCATTTACAAATCTGTTTAACTTTCTGTCATCTGTTTATTTAAAAAATATTTTTCCAGTGGAGTACCCCTTTAAGGAGTAAAGGGGTTAAATCACCAAACTATTGTATTTTTAACTTGAGCCTTTTGGAGTTTCTCCTCTATCCAAACTGATTTTTATTTTTTTTACCTTGTTCAAGTTTCCTGATATACAGCAGAGCATTGCAGTATTGTAATATTTTTCAGTCATGCCTCATGATAAGCAATAATTGCTATCAGATCCTCTGAAAGTAAAGCCAGAGTACTGCTTTGGACAGAAAGTTGTTTATGCTGCTGATAATAAAAGGATTATCAACATATTCTCCTGATCATACCATAAATGCCAAAAAAGAATATTAGTTTGGCAATGGGCCAATAGTATATGTAATTCTAGCAACTTCTATTCAATTGCAAATGCTGTTTGAAGCTTTTATTCTATACATTTTGAATTATTGTTAGCAAGTTTCTAACTCCTTGAGGGGCAGGTTTGATTTTCCTTTAGGCTTAGTTGATAGCTGATATTTATTTGTTTTGTTTTTGTTTATTTTTTCTATGACAAGAATATGTACAAGCAAACTCAAATATGTCTTTTGTGTTACCAAAAGGGGACAAATAATTGAATAATGACTAAGACCGCTATGATTAATACTGAATAAAATCCACTGTACAAAGACCAATATTCCCACATACAGTGACCATATGGTAGTAGATACCAGCTCTGCAGACTGTATCTGTGATTATAAAGAAAAAGTCCTGTGTAGACTTCAAGGCTGTGCTCAGGTGTGGGTATTCACCTAATCCCCAGTGCAAGTCTTAGTAAATGGTTCCATGAGCTATACAGCTTATGCTTCTAACGAAATATTCAGACACTCACTATTAGATGCTTTGCAACTGTTCTTTCTTTATTCGATCATTTTCGTAAAAAATTCAGGAATGTAACATTAGAAGCTTGCAGATGTTATAAATTCGGAATGCAACCATCCCAGCAGAGAGTGTATTCACTAGTCGGGATCCATCAGGGTCTGATGCAACGTTTTGGGGGAACGCCCCCTTATTCATGCGTCCTAGAGCCTGGGATTACAGGATATTTGAAGTAGGATGCACACCTAATCTCAATCAAGAAGTGTTTCTTAAAGGAACATTGACAATTATCTGATACAACAGAATAATACTTAGATTTATATAAAGTGTGCGTTCTACTAAATATCGTGGATTGCAATATTATTCAGAGATAAGCTTTGAGACTACAGACTTCATTCAAGCCTGATGGGGAAATTGTTTCCAGGTAAGTTATCCAATATGCTTCTCTTTGCAAGAGACGCATGCGGTTTAAATTCTTATTCGCTTCAGTGTGAATTTGTTCTAAAATTTGCCACCTTAAGGCTAAGTTCAGACTACGGAATTTCCGACTGTCTGCCTGCAAAATTTTCTGCTACTATTTTCTGCCTCCAAAGGCGTTTTTCAGTTTCATGCGTAATTTTGTCATTTCCGCGAGTAATCCGCCGCTATTCTGAACGGAAATGACGCCACCAAATCCGCCTTAAATTTCTGCTTAAATTTGACCCCGAAAACAGTGGGAGTGCACTGAGAGCCAAGTTCAGCCCCTTTTGGACCATGTGATCACATGACCCGACCCAGGTCCGTCGATTTTTTCAAGTTTGGCTGGGGAAGTAAGCTGCTAAGGTACAGACATGAGCCGGCAAGCCTATTCCCGAATGTGTATAAGCACAGAGGATGTCATCACTGAGGTATAAACTATGTCACATACTATTTGATGTAGCCAAAGTCAACTTTGTATATTGCTTGTTCTTAGTAATGTTATATAAAATGTCAACAAAATAGGCATTTGTGTTTTAGGGTACAGTGTACTATGGGCCTGAGAAGATCTGCATTTAGCCAAGCACATGTTTTCAAATACACATAGTGAATATTTTAATCGAACCAGACGTGAAGAAGCATGGCATGAGATTGCATTAGCCTTATTTGACAACTTTGATCAAATGTCTTCTTCAATTCAGAATGAGATTTGTAAGTTTGGTATCATTTTTTTATTTATAACTTGTACAATTTATCAACATCAAATAATGAAAAGTATGCCAATCTAATTTTTCTAAGTAACATACATTTTTGTACTTTTAATTCCTCGTGTACACTTTTATCTTCTGAAAAATTCGAAAGATAGTTGAAGTTGATCAAACTATTTATATCCCTATTTATCTTTGTGTTTATATTCCCTTGGTGTACACATGTACATTAATCATAGCCTTATATATTGCAAGACAATCATCACTAATTTTGTTAACGGATGATTTTGCTTGAATTTTTGACCTGTATCTTGGTTTATTATATTTTTACAAGATAAACATTTTTTTTATTACATTTTAAAATACTATTTAGTAAAGGACATCAGAAACCGTGGAAATCTGCAAGTGACTATTTTGTTAAGGGTATCAAGAAAGCAGAAAAAAGTGGGTCAACTGGTGGCAAAAGGAAAAAAATACTCTATGAGGACCAACTTTGAAAGTCTCTGCTTGAAAGGAAAATGGATATTCCAAATAAATTACATATTGATTCACATATACAATATGTCTACTTTGTGTTTGCATAAAAAAATTGACAAGTTTTTACTTTTGGAAGACACCAGAGGGCTTCAAAGTTCCGCAGCAATTTTCCAATTTTTCTCAAGATTTTCAAAATCGTAATTTTTCAGGGCCCAGTTCAGGTTGGAAGTGGATTTTAAGGGTCTTCATATTAGAAATACCCCATAAATAACCCCATTATAAAAACTGCACCCCCCAAAGTTTTCAAAATGACATTCAGTAAGTGTTTTAACCCTTTAGGTGTTTCACAGGAATAGCAGCAAAGTGAAGTAGAAAATTCTAAATCTTCATTTTTTACACTCGCATTTTCTTGTAGACCCAATTTTTGAATTTTTACAAGGGGTAAAAGGAGAGAAATCACCCTAAAATTAGTAACCCAATTTCTCTCGAGTAAGGAAATACCTCATATGCGTATGTAAAGTGTTCGGTGGGCGCAGTAGAGGGCTCAGAAGGGAAGGAGCGACAATGGGATTTTGGAGAGTGAGTTTTTCTGAAAGGGTTTTTGGGGGGCATGTCCCATTTAGGAAGCCCCTATGGTGCCAGAACAGTGGACCCCCCCCACATGTGACCCCATTTTGGAAACTATACCCCTCATGGAATTTAATAAGGGGTGCAGTGAGCATTTACACCCCACTGGCGTTTGACAGATATTTGAAACAGTGGACTGTGCAAATCAAAAATTTTATTTTTAATTTTCACAGACCACTGTTCCAAAAATCTGTCATACACCAGTGGGGTGTAAATGCTCACTGCACCCCTTATTACATTCCGTGAGGGGTGTAGTTTCCAAAATGGGGTCACATATGGATATTTATTGTTTTGCGTTTGTCAGAACTGCTGTAACAATCAGCCACCCCTGTGCAAATCACCTCAAATGTACATGATGCACTCTCCCTTCTGGGCCTTGCTGTGTGCCCCCAGAGCACTTTGCGCCCACATATGGGGTATCTCCGTAGTCGGGGTCTTTTTTCCCTTTTACCTCTTGTGAAAATGAAAAGTATAAGGCAACACCAGCATGTCAGTGTAAAAAAATTATTTTTTTACACTAACATGCTGGTGTAGACCCCAACTTCACCTTTTCATAAGGGGTTAAAGAAGAAAAAGCCCCCCAAAATTTGTAAGGCAATTTCTCCCGAGTACGGAGATACCCCATATGTGTCCCAAAACTGTTGCCCTGAAATACGACAGGGCTCCAAAGTGAGAGAGCGCCATGCGCATTTGAGGCCTGAATTAGGGATTTGCATAGGGGTATTCTATGCCAATGATTCCCAAACAGGGTGCCTCCAGCTGTTGCAAAACTCCTAGCATGCCTGGACAGTCAATGGCTGTCCGGCAATACTGGGAGTTATTATTTTGCAACAGCTGGAGGCTCCGTTTTGGAAACAGTAGCGTACCAGACGTTTTTCATTTTTTGGGGGGAGGGGGGCTGTGTAGGGGTATGTGTATATGTAGTGTTTTTTACTTTTTATTTTAGGTTAGTGTTAGTGTAGTGTAGTGTTTTTAAGGTACAGTCACATGGGCAGAGGTTCACAGCAAGTTTGCCGCTGGAAGTTTGAGCTGCAGCGCAAAATTTGCGCCATCTCAAACTTGCAGCACTCACTGTAAACCTCCGCCCATGTGAGTGTACCCTGTACATTCACATTGGGGGGGGGGGGGGGGGCAAACATCCAGCTGTTGCAAACTCCGAGCATGCCCTTTGGCTGTCCGTGCATGCTGGGAGTTGTAGTTTTGCAACAGTTGAGGAACGCTGGTTTGGAAACACTAAGTTAAGTAATAAACTTTCAAGTGTTTTGCAACCAAACTTAGTGTTTCCAAACCAGTGTGCCTCCAGCTGTTGCAAAGCTACAACTCCCAGCATGCATGGTCTGCCAGTGCATGCTGGGAGTTATAGTTTTGCAACAATTGCAACAGCTGGAGGCACTGAGGTAGGAAACGGACAATGTTTCCCAACTAGTGTGCCTCCAGTTGTTGCAAAACTACAACTCCCAGCATGCCCAGACTGCCCAGGCATGCTGGAAGTTGTAGTTCGGCAATATCTGAAGGATCAGATGTTGCCGAACTACAACTTCCAGCATGCTTGGGCAGTCTGGGCATGCTGGGAGTTGTAGTTTTGCAACATCTGGAGGTCCACAGTTTGGAGACCACTGTATAATGGTCTCCAATCTGTGCTCTTCCAGATGTTAGAGAACTACAACTCCCAGCATGCCTGGACAGACTGAGCATGCTGAGATTTGTAGTTTTGCAACATCTGGAAGAGCACAGATTGGAGACCATTATACAGTGGTCTCCAAACTGTGGACCTCCAGATGTTGCAAAACTACAACTCCCAGCATGCCCAGAAAGCCAAAGGCTGTCTGGGCATGCTGGGAGTTGCAGTCTTGAAACTCTCAGAGGCAGCAGTGAGATCGCTTTACGGCGATCTCACTGCTGCCAATGAAGATGCCGCACTGCTGCCGGAAACTCACCTCCGGGACGCAGCGCAGCCAGGACCGCATGGAGGACGCCGGGACCGCCGGGACCGCTCGGGACACCGCTCGGACGGGTAAGTGACGCCGGGGGACTGGTCAGGGACACTTAGCAGAGCGGTGTGTGTCCCGATCCCTGTGATCGGGACTCACACACCGCGCTGCTAAGTATTTTTATAGCGAAACGCTGCTATCAGCTAGTCAGATTTGACCAGCTGATAGCAGCGATCGCTGGGGGGGGGGGTGGGGGATGAAACCCCCCGTGGTTGCACGGTAAGATGGCTGGCTATCAGTGATAGCCACCATCTTTCCGGGCGCTGCGGGGTGCCGCGAGTAGCGGCAGTAATGTTCATGACGTACCTGTATGTCATGGGTCGGGAACACCTTGCCACCCATGACGTACAGGTATGTCATAGGTCGGGAAGGGGTTAAAGATGTGCCATCCCTTGAAATTGTAGGTGGGGGTGCTAGCGTTACGAGAAGAAGCAAAAGTTCAGTGATCCAACAATTGAAGACAAAGAAAAAGAATGCTGCACTCACCCACTGTAGTAGATAAAATCCTTCTTTATTTCAGGACATCAAACACGGTGCAAGGAAATAACGAGCAAGGAAATATGCCCCCTGCACTGAGAACGGCGTCTCTCACTCCCTGCTCCTTATTTCCTTGCACCGTGTTTGATGTCCTGAAATAAAGAAGGATTTTATCTGCTACAGTGGGTGAGTGCAGCATTCTTTTTCTTTGTCTTCAATTGTTACATGTTGAATTTATGCATGCAGGTTTATCACCCATACTCCCCCTTAAAAAAATATCTAAGCTAATAAAAATTTCACATCTGTTTATTCTAGAACTTCAGGCAACTTTCAGGCACCATCCAATACACAACAAGATGCAGATGAAGAGCCAAGGTCTGAGCCAGTACGTTCAGACACACCTTTGGAATCTGAAGCACCAGGCCCATCTAATCCGTTGGAATATTTTGACCAACATCTGGATGTAGAGGAGGATGTGTCTAACCTTAGCACTGATCAGCCCCCCAGCAGCACACCTACACCAGCTGCTGGTGAGATTGAAGAGATGGAAGAAGCCACTAACATACCTTCTTCACAAACAACTACAAGACCACCCACTGCTCGAAGGACCCGTAGATCCCTCCGAATAACTGATATATCAGCTTGAGGTTGAAAGTCAAGCTCTATCATTTATTCGGAGGGGTGACAGCAGTGATGACAGTTCTTATTTTGGTTATAAAATGGCATCTTGCTGCTGTAAAGTGCCTCTTGACCAGCAAAACCATTTTAAAGCATACTTTGTCACGCTGTTGCGCAAGTCTTTCTTTCCCCCCAGGCCCTGCCTCCATTAGAGGATATGATTAAAAATTTGCACATCACAGCTGGACACAGGGCCCCCAGCCCTCCACCACCTGCACACAATATTTCCACACAAACCGAGGGTTTTTATGTGGGTACTTACAACCCCCCCCCCCCCCTTCTCGGTCCTCTTCTGGGGTTTACCCCTACCATCCTCCCTTTCAAACACAATACCCTAGCAGTGTAATTAGCTACCACAACCCCTCTGCATCATCTGCATTGGAGTCTTTTTCTTCAGAACCCACATATCACAATCTGTGATTTTTCCCATGAGCATCATTGAAGTTGGTCCACATATTTTCTTGTTGCATTGATTGTACATTTTATGTCCAGATATTTATCTTGTAAAAATATATTTTTAAGGCATTGTTGCTTTAAAATTTTAAAAAATGTTTATAAAGTGTAATTTTATGGCTAGTTAGCCAAATTTACAACTACACTAAAAAAATCTACATTTTGTGTCTGATAATTTATTATACAAATGTAATGAGATCCTCAAGGAGTTAGGGGGTCGATAAACTTGCTCTGGTCTTTATATTGGGATATTGAGCTTACAACATATCCATGGTCAAGTATAGTTGATTCAACATGGGAATTTAATGTAGGTGGCAGATTTTAGATTCAATGACATTGACATTATAATCAGTTTGAAAATTCATTACACTATAATCTAATCACATTGACCATTAATATTTTGTGGCATGTCTATGGCAAAATATACTACTTTGAACTTTTTTCCACACAGGACCTCAGTATGCCATGGTTAATACACACAAAATTTTGAATACATTTCTGTCTAATTTGGTTTGAAGAGTATGAAAAGTAAAATGCATCTCCAACTCAATTTGAAACACAATACAGAACGTTGAATATAGGATATAATAAAGAAATACTTTTAAAGAGATTGAGGCAAATTATATTTTGAGTTTACTACTCATCCTTTTGTCAAAAAATAATAACACACAAAATTAGGCATGATCCAACATTTACAATGGGTGATGTTCTTCATATCTCACAAAAAAAAAAATTTGTCAATTTGTCCAGGGAACGGCACCTTCAGTAGATAGGAAATAGGAAGTGAATGCTTCTCTGACCACTATCGCTTGTTGAGCTGTGCGGCCGAAACCCCATGACCCAGCAGACTCACCCCACGACACATGTTCCTCCTCTTCCATATCGGGGCTAGCATAGTCCAGAATATAGTTGTGGAGAACACATGTCGCTTTAATGACTGAGTCTACTGTGTCAACATCCAACTGAATAGCAATGCTCAAGATCCTCCACTTCCCAGCCATGATCCCAAATTTGCACTCCACGAAGCGCCGTGCCCGGGTAAGCCTCTGGTTGAACACTCGCTTCCGGTCATCAATTCCCCTTTGAGGGTATTGGCACATCAGGTTCGGCAGAAGTGGGAAACTTCCTCAGAGACGAAAACATAGGGAAGTGGATTCATGGTACCAGGAAGTGGCTTTGGTGGAGGCAGAATGACTTGATTTTGAAGGACATGACGGCCAAATTCTGAATACATCAGCATCCGTGAGTCCCCGCTACTGCCATAGGCGCCAACTTCAATAGCAATAAACTTGTACTGAACATCAGCCACCACCATCAGGACCACAGAAAAATACTTTTTATAATTGTAGAAGCGTGATCCTGATCCCGGTGGCTGCTGTACACGAATATGCTTACCGTCGACAGCGCCTATGCAGTTGGGAAAGTAGGATACAGACTGAAATCCTGATGCTGCCTGAAGCCATCTCTCCTGGTTTGGACTGGGCAACGAAATTGGCTGCATGTACTGCCAAATCATGGTGCATGTTTCCTTCACAATACCGCTGAGGGTTGATTTGCCAACACGGAATTGCAAATGTAACGAGGCATAACTCTCCCCAGTCGCAAGATATCTAATAAAAAAAAATAATAAAAATAAACAGCTGAATGACCAAAGGTCACATATAAAACTATGTCAACATTATTAAATCATAACATATATATTTGAAAATACTACTAAATTATTTGAAGATTTAGATTACATTCTAATGAGTTAATAAAATAAAATAAAATAAAACATAAAATTAAAGAAGACAAAATACAATGTTTGATAATTAAACACCACATAGGAATCCAAATAATATATTAGATTTACCTCAAGGTGATCAACAGACGCTCCATTGGTGAGATTGCTTTGCGCAAATGTGTGTGGGAACGCTGAAGATGTGGTCCAACAATGGACAAAAGATTATCAAATGCCTCCATTGACATACGGACAAAGTTATAGAATTTATCCGGAAAACTACAATAGAATTTAAAAAATAAATAAATATGTAACAAACATATAAACATTTTACAGGATACATATACACAAATACCTTCTGATCTCAGCATAAAGATGACAATATGACCACGGTCGTCACGCAGCAGATTTATGGGGTGAACCCAATAACGGTGAAGCCTCCTGGCTTCAAACTAAAAACAACATACAAAATGAAAGCTATTTCACATTGGTCCAACACATGTAAATTTGATTAAAACATCCTTTAAATTTACAAAGAAGTTTGACAATAAATTACCTGACGCTGCCTGCGACGACGCAATACATTCACCAAAATGCTCATCAAAGCACGCATCTCAGGGGGTTGCAAGTGCGTAATTGGTGGTTCCTTGGCAGGAATGATTGCAGGAGAAGCCAGATCCGACATTATATTAAATTAATGTGGAGAAAAAGCTGAAAGGAAGCCAAACACCAAGCCACAAGAAAAAGCACAACTCCTTGACCAAAAAGAAAAATGGAGATTGCAAACTGGATAAGGGGCGTATTTAAAAGGAAGAATGTGGGCTAGTCCAAGAACCAGTGGGCTGATCATATTTAAATTTCTGACTCAAATCCGTACGGATTTTCCGCATGTAATCCGCTTGCAATCTGCCTATGTTCAGTGTTCGAAAAAAAATCCGCCGGGAAATGAGAGTCCAATTGAAGTCAATGGGATTCTGAAGCAGAAATCCGTCTGAAGAAAGAGCACCTCCTTTCTTCAGGCGGAAATTTTCGAGCGGAAATTAGGCACGCAAATTCCAAGTGAAAAAATCCGAAGTATGAACAGGTGCCTGGAAATCCCATTGACTCGCATGTACTGTTTAGCAAGCGGAATTTCCAACGGAAATTTTAAAATGGAATTTCTGTCGGAAATTCCGTAGTCTGAACCTAGCCTAACTCGTTCACATTATGTTGTTTTTCTAAAAAATGCCTTGCGACTGTAGTTTCACTGAATTTAGATGATTCGCTAAATAAGTATTTATAGCTTTTCTGATATTATCACAGGAAAATTTTAAAACAGAGGATATTTGTAAACAGAATTAGAAAAAAAATATAACAAGAGGTAGCACAGTTAGATAGAACAGAATTACTGAAGAAAAAAGAAGAGTCAAAAAAGAAAAAAATGGAAAGAACAATGTATATCAGCACTTATCACTTATGATAGACACACTAATTTAATCAAAAAAACAGTAAGCAAATACTGGACATTAATCAGTTCAGATCCTAAATATGGCAAGCTTTTTAAAGATCCCCCTATGTTTGCATATAATCGAGGTAAAACCATAGCAAATATACTGATTAAAGGAGATATCAGAAAAAAGTTATCAAACGTTTCTGGATACTAGAAAAAAAGGTACATACCCATGTCTATCATGTCCGCATTGTAATAACATAATAAAAGGTGAAAATATCTGTGATAGCCTGGGGGAGTAGGGTATGGGGAGTGTAGCTGTGCGGTGACTAAAGGGTGCTTGTTAACCCTTGTTATTCGTGACGCCAGGGTGCGGGCTCCTCAGTGATGCTTGTCCTACCGCCACCCTTCCCAAGAGCGATAGGGAGGTAGATAATAATGGAATGTTCACAACCGGAGAGTTTTCTGAAACAGTTGTAACTTTTACTGAAGATTTATGCAAGCTTCATAACCGGAACAGTTGCTATACATGCAAGCTTTCTTTGGAGATTGACAAAGGTTGGGACTTTAGGAATTTAGAGTCTTTAGGATAATATGCGCTGTTCCACTGGATTTAGGGGATTTAGTTACGGTCCAGTAGTCACGCTAGCGTTAGCGGGGGTAATTTAGAACTCACGGTTTAAGTTCCAATGAGGCCGGTAGGTTTTCAGGTTTAGCGTGTCTTTGCAAGTTGCGCAGATCCATCCTGCTAGTCCGGCATCCATGAGAGCAGCAACCCAAAAGAGTCATAATTGGCTACAGCTCCCTTATATGGGCAGGGGCTGGACTAGTGCTAATTGGTCCAATACTTGTGTCAATCACCATTACAAAGGACTATGGGCAACACGTGACCCAAGGACCTTCAAAGGTCCTCCAACATACCATAGAGGATATTAACATGGTCACATGACCGATGGTCCTGCGACGCTAAGCAAGGTAAGTACTATACATTATATTAAATATGTGTTACTATTAAATATATACATATATTAAGGCTGTAGAATTAGAGTAGAGAAGACAAGGGGCAACTAGGGGCTGTCCCACCTGGGGGACCCTACCTGAGCGTAGTTACTCTGACTTTGGGGACCACCACACTAGGTACGGTATGCAATACGGTACCGGGACACCGCATATCCATCACCCAAAATGTGGCAAAAAAATCCCAACTAAAGGCTTTTACACATGTAATTCTGATAACGTTATTTATATGCTAAAATGCGCTTGTGGCATATGTTATGTTGGACAGACTAGTAGAAAAATAAAAGTCAGAATAATGGAGCATAAAAATAACATCAGAAAAGCTATAAATACTAAAACAGTTAGCGAATCATCTAAATTCAGTGAAACTACTGTCGCAAGGCATTTTTTTAGAAAAAAAACATAATGTGAACGAGTTAAGGTGGCATATTTTAGAACAAATTCACACTGAAGCGAATGAGAATTTAAACTGAATATGTCTCTTGCAAAGAGAAGCATATTGGATAACTTACCTGGAAACAATTTCCCCATCAGGCTTGAATGAAGTCTGTAGTCTGAAAGCTTATCTCTGAATAATATTGTAATCTACGATATTTAGTAGAATACACAATATATATATAAATCTAAGAAGGGACGTGCACAGACATTTTAGAGGGCAGGGGCTCAAGTGAAAAAGGGCACAATCCTGCAGTCAGCCTCAGCAGCCTGTACTTATGGAGCACTGATAATGTTGATCAATGCTGTGCTATGGCCCAGTATTGTTCAGTGTTTGCAATCACAAGATTCCAGGTAATAGTCTCCTATGGGAACTAAAATATAGTGAATAAAATGTAAAAAAAATAAAATAAAATAAAAAAGGTAATAAATGTGAATAAGCTTAATAAGTTTGAATCACCCCCTTTTCCCATAAAAGTAAAAATAATAATATAAACAAAAATAAACATAAATATATGTAGTATCGCCACGTGCGTAAATGTCTGAATTATTCAAATATAATGTTAATGGTCCATAATTACAGATTTTTGGTCATTTCATGTGGCAGAAAAAAATGCATAAAAGCAAACAAAAAAGGCCCATGAAAACAAAATAAAACCTATATAAATTGGGTATTGCTGTAAACATATGGACCTACAGTGGAAAGATAACTTGTAATTTTAACTGAAAAGTGCCCTGCATAGAAACAGAATCCCCCAAGAGTTTAAAAAAATGGTGAGTTTTTTTTTTTACTTTTGCCCCGTAAACAATTATCTTTTTTACGCTTTTACCGATGGCCACTACACAAATATATGCTTATTATGCTAGAACATGCAAGAAAAATATATGTGCAAGGAGAAAGAAATTATAAATATTTCCACACTACATTAATAGCCTGATCAAAATAGCATAAAACGATGTTTGCTTCCAGTCCAGAATGAGGAGGGGGACCATGGCGGGACATTACGGCTTCATCGGGGACAGAAATTTTGCGCACACAAGTGGAAATGCATTTTAGCAGTTAGCAATTCCCTAGTTATATCCTTTACTGGGAAAGCTGGTGGAAAATCAATATGCTTGCTATGACACATGAGCAGGACTGTAGACCTCCAGAAGTTGCAAAACTACAAACTACAACTCCTGTGCATGCTGGAAGTTGTAGTTTTGCAACATCTGAAGGTCCACAGTTTGGAGACCACTGATGTAAGCAATCAACAGGTTGATCACCCTCCTCCCCCTGGACAGGTCCGGACTCACAGGAAGAAGTGACAGTAACCTTCTCACCTTCCACTTCCCAGCTGTATGTGGTCACTGCCTCCATGGACCACGGTACAGGGGGGTACAGAGAGGGAGGAGGATCGGGAGCTCAGCAATGCTCCCTCCTCTCTCTCCTCTATACATCATCATTCAGCCCTGCACTCGGCAGCAGCTGTGATAATATCCATATATCACTCCGTAGTCTCTCCCTTCTGCTCAGTTCCCTTACCTTCACCTCACAGGCCCTGAACTTCATCCTCCTCTGCGCAGTGCACACTGTGAGGAGACCGCATCACTGGCGGAGGGATTTGGTATTCTGAATAGAAGACTGGCTGGGATTGTCTCGTCACTCATCCTCCTCTGCGGGGCCCAGTGTTGAGGAGCTGGAGATGACAGGTCCAGACTGTGGCCGCATGACTGCTGGAGGGAGGAGAGGGATTCGTCAGTCAGGTGTAAGTTTGGGCCAGGACTGAATAGTGCAGGGAGCAGAGCAACCTTACAATGGCCGCAGCCTTACTGTGAGAAACATATCCCTGCGTCGGCCACCCCTGAGCTTTCACAGAACACTTGTAGCAGCGAGGTCCTCTTACTGTCTGCACCTGTAACTCAGTTCCTTATTGACTGAGGGCATTAAAGGGGCAGGTTCAGAAAAGGGGCAAGGGCTCAAGCCCCCTTTTATGCCTATGTGTGCACGTCCCTGAATCTAAGTATTATTCTGTTGTATCAGATAATTCTAAATGTTCCTTTAAGAAAAACTTCTTGATTGAGATTAGGTGTGCATCCTACTTCAAATATCCTGTAATCCCAGGCTCTAGTACGCATGAAAAAAGGTAATACCTTGATAGTGCACATGGGTGAGTGTTATTTAAACAATGGAGGCTCAGTCCATATTCAGACACGTATTGAAGAGAGAGAAAAATCAAAACACAATTTTTGCATGTAGAAAAAATTTCTTTAGTAGCAGCCTCCCGGCTAAAATTCCAAGAATTCCAAACAATAGTCACCCCAAGTGCTCACTGATCTCCGCGACAGTCCATAAAAGCTCCATTCAATCTTCACCCTTTCTCGGGTATGTGGAGTTCAGAGGACCTTCCTTCCTCTCATGAAGGAGAACCGCTGAATGAGCGCCGGACACTTCCGACGTTTCGGAGGTCACGCCCCCTTTCTCAAGATACTTTCAGCGGTTCTCCCTCGTGAGAGGAAGGAAGGTCCTCTGAACTCCACATGCCCGAGAAAGGGTGAAGATTGAATGGAGCTCTTATGGACTGTCGCGGAGATCAGTGAGCACTTGGGGTGAATATTGTTTGTAATTCTTGGAATTTTAGCAGGAAGGTTGCTACTAAAGAAATTCTTTCTACATGCAAAAATTGCTTTGTGATTTTTCTCTCTCTTCAATACGTTTCTAGTACGCATGAGTAAGGGGGCGTTCCCCCAAAACATCGTGTCAGATCCTGATGGCTCCCGACTAGTGAATACCATCTCTGCTGGGACAGTTGCATGCCGAATTTATAACATCTGCAAGCTTCGAATGTTACAGTCCTGAATTTTTTACGAAAATGATCGAATAAAGAAAGAACAGTTGCAAAGCATCTAACAGTGAGTGTCTGTATCTGTGATTACACTGCAGTCACATCCAATGAATCACAAATGACGTCTTCTCTGATCATAGTTGTTTCCTCCCCCTTGCATCTCTATCAAGCCTAGGACATCATGAAAACCTCTCCCTCTCAAAACTTGTCATCACAGGATCTGCCAGAAAAATATTTTAGGCTCCTCGCTCCAGCACAATACTAGCCTCTAAACAAAGTCCCCATGTGTGTTGTTCCACACACTCATTGCCCCTATATAGTAATTAAGCTCCTCTGTGCCCCCATATAGGATATAGCCCCCCTCTGTGCCCCAATAAAGTAATTAAGCCAGCTCTGTACTATTATATAAAAGTTATGTCCATATATAGTAGCTAGATTCCTATGTGCCCCCCCTGTGCCACATATAATAGTAGGCCCTCCATAATGCCCCTATATTGTATTAGCCCCCCATAATGCCTTCATATAGCAATAGGTATCCATACTGCACCCTATAATAGTATGTATTCATATTGCCCTCATATAGTAGTAGGCCTACATACTGCCCCATGTACTAGTAAGCCTCCATACTTCCCCTGATATAGCAGTAGGCCCCACATACTGCCTCTATATTGTATTAGGCCCCTATACTGCCTCTATATTGTATTAGCCCCCCCCCCCCCCATACTGCCCCTATATAGCAGTAGGCCTCCCATACTACCCCCATTTTGTATTAGACCCCTATATATCAGTAGACATCTATACTGCCCCCACATTGCATTAGGCCCCTATACTGCTCCATGTGCTTTGCCAGAGGTAGCCTGACTGCCATTAGGTACCGAGATGAGATCCTCAGAACCATATGCTGGTTCAGTTGGCCCTGGGTTCCTCCTAATGCAAGACAATGCTAGACCTCATGTGGCTGGAGTGTGTCAGCAGGAAGGCATTGATGCTATGGACTGGCCTATCCGTTCCCCAGACCGGAATCCGATTGAGCACATCTGGGACATCATGTCTCGCTCCATCCACCAACCCCACATTGCACCACATACTGTCCAGGAGTTGGCTGATGCTTTAGTCCAGGTTTGGGAGGACATCCCTCAGGAGACCATCCACCACCTCATCAGGAGCATGCCCAGGCATTGTAGGGAGGTCATACGGGCACATGGGTGCCACACACACTACTGAGCCTCATTTTGACTTGTTTTAAGGACATTACATCAAAGTTGGATCAGCCTGTAGTGTGGTTTTCCACTTTGATTTTGAGTGTGACTCCATATCCAGACCTCCATGGGTTGATAAATGTGATTTCCATTGATAATTTGTGTGTGATTTTGTTGTCAGCACATTCAACTATGTAAAGACGAAAGTATTTCATACAATTAGTTTATTCATTCAGATCTAGGATGTGTTATCTTAATGTTCCCTTTATTTTTTTGAGCAGTGTAAATACAAGTGATGTTCCACATTAACGGTTTCTTGACTTGGTTGCTTTAATCTCTACATAGCACACTGTTTATACTCTCACTCTCCCTCACTTTGGGCTGTTTGCTATATATAATGTTTGGTGTATTTTGTGTCCATTGGTAAATATGCTGCTGTTGAAATAAAGTTAACAAAAATGGACACATAGGGGGATATATTTAAAAACCTGTGCAGAGGAAGAGTGGTGCATTTTCCCATAGCAACCAATCAGCTCGCTTTTTTCATTTTTAAAGAGGCCAGTGAAAAATGGGCAACTGCATTACTCTTCCTCTACACAGGTTTTGATAAATCTACCACATAGACTTCTAAACATCATTGGTCTTCGGTTGATGTCATAGCTTGTTATAAAATCAATTTGTTGTTTTCATGCTTCATCGGGTTTATGGGAAATTCTGAAATGAAGTATATTGCATGATAGATTTTACCACCAGAATTATTTACAAACTAGTGTTTTCTTGTAGAGAAGGGTAAAATATCTGTTCATCCGTTTGCTACTCTTACTTAACAAATATATACTGTATTATGTGGGCTTTGGACCAAAGCCCTGTTACCGCAGTTAATCAACTAATTTGCATTTTCCCCAAAGTGCTGCTTTCTAAGGTTTCTCTATTGTACAGCCCAGAGTTTCCCAAATAGGGAGCCTCCAGCTGTTGCAATAATACAACTCCAGGCATTTTGGACAATTAAAGGCATGCTGGGAGTTGTAGATTTGCAACAGCTGGTGGCTCCCTGTTTGGGAAACACTGGTATAGTCAATATTTCTCTTCTCCCTTCTCCTTTGATATATTTCAGGTAGACAACAGAGAGGAATGGTCAGCTTCTCCTATTCCAAGCACGCAGTAATCTCCACAAGTAACAAGCAAAGAAGAGAAGGAACCAGCGCTGTAAAGTCTTCAGATTTATTGGAGGTTAAAACACAGGACAGGATATAAACACATACCTACAAGCAGAGATAGCAGTGACGCATTTCAGGTCACGTGACCCTTCATCAGACTCAAGTCTACTATTTAAGGTAGACTTTCCTTAGTTGAAGAATCCAGATCTTGGATCATTCCTGTGGCAGCAAGAGAGACAATTACCTGGCTGCGGAATCTCTTCCACACCTAGTCACAAATGGTTATAAGCAGGGTCTGGTCCCCCAGCTCATAAGATGGATGGGATTTTAAAGTTTGACATACCTCTGGACAGTTACATATATTGTTTTTTGCTTACTGGTATTTATGTTATGGTCATGATTTATTTATTTATTGCAAATACAAAATGTGTACTGTTTGGCCTTATTGAAGACTTGGGTGTACTTATTTATTTATTTTATTGCTTGAAAATACTGAAAATCAAAAGCAATGCCCTTAAACTTAAAATGACGGTCATGTAGTATCAAGGGAATAACAGGAATAGTTACTAATATGGAAACGTGTTGCACCTCCATGTCCCTTGGCTTTAGGCTGTAGTTTAGCACTAGCATGCTTCATGTTTTCTTTTATCACTGCTAAGTCCCAAAACATCAAGACTCTATAGAGTAACATTTTAAAGGCTATAGTAAAAAGTACATTCAGAAAATGTGACACAAAAGGTCAATAAAAAAAAAAAAAAAAAGTGACCTTAATTGTTAAGGGCTAATAGTATGTGCTTATTAAAATTTTATTTATTCTTGGTTTTTAAAAAAGCAAGTTTAAAAACAGATATTTATTCGCACCCTCTACAGTAGTCTTAAAACATTACCAAAACAGACCAGGCATTGTTTTCCTGTACATTCCTAGAACATCTGTTACGCTGAGCGCTCCGGGTCCCTGCTCCTCCCCGGAGCGCTTGCGGCGTTCTCCTCTCTGCAGCGCCCCGGTAAGACCCGCTGACCGGGAGAGCTGCACTGACACTGCCGACGGGGATGCGATTTGCATAGCGGGACGTGCCCGCTCGCGGATCGCATCACAATCCACTTACCTGTCCCAATCCCCGGCTGTAACGTCCTGGCGCGCGTGGCTCCGCTCCCTAGGGCGCGCGCGCGCCAGCTCTCTAAGATTTAAAGGGCCAGTGCACCACTTATTGGTGCCTGGTCCAATCAGTGTAATTAGCTCCCACTTGCTCCACGCCTTTATAACCTCACTTCCCCTTCACAGCATTGCCGGATCTTGTTGCCCTTGTGCCTAGCGAAAGCGTTTCCTGTGATTGCCATACCAGTGTTTCCAGACCTTCTGCCGTTACCATTGACTACGAACCTTGCCGCCTGCCCTGACCTTCTGCTACGTCTGACCTCGCCTCTGTCTATTCCTTCTGTCCCATGCCTTCTCAGCAGTCAGCGAGGTTGAGCCGTTACCGGTGGATACGACCTGGTTGCTACCGCCACAGCAAGACCATCCCGCTTTGCGGCGGGCTCTGGTGAATACCAGTAGCAGCTTAGAACCGGTCCACCGGTACGGTCCACGCCAATCCCTCGCTGACACAGAGGATCCACATCCAGCCTGCCGAATCCTAACATTAGATCCGGCCATGGATCCCGCTGAGGTGCCGCTGCCAAGTCTCACTGACCTATCCACGGTGGTCGCCCAACAATCCCAACAGATCGCCCAACAAGGACAGCAGCTGTTGCAGTTGACCGCCATGCTAAAGCAACTTCTGCCACAGCTACAGCAGCAACCATCTCCTCCGCCAGCTCCTGCACCTCCTCCGCAGCAAGTGGCCGCTCCTAACCTCCGCTTGTCCCTGCCGGACAAATTTGATGGGGACTCTAAACACTGCCGTGGTTTCCTGTCTCAATGTTCCCTTCATTTGGAGATGTTGTCGGACCAATTTCCTACAGAACGGTCTAAGGTGGCTTTCGTAGTTAGTCTTTTGTCTGGAAAGGCCTTGTCGTGGGCCACACCGCTCTGGGACCGCAATGATCCTGCCACAGCCACTGTCCAGTCCTTCTTCGCTGAAGTCCGTAGTGTCTTCGAGGAACCAGCCCGGGCCTCCTCTGCCGAGACTGCTTTGCTGAACCTGGTCCAAGGAAATTCTTCTGTAGACGAATACGCCATCCAGTTTCGTACCCTCGCCTCTGAGCTAGCCTGGAACAATGAGGCTCTCTGCGCGACCTTCAAGAAAGGCTTATCCAGCAACATCAAAGATGTACTGGCCGCACAAGAAATTCCTGCTAACCTGTCTGAACTTATTAATTTGGCCACCCGCATCGACATGCGTTTTTCTGAAAGACACCAGGAACTCCGCCAGGAAAAGGACCTTGATCTCTGGGCACCTCTCTCCCAGTATCCTTTGCAATCTACCCCTGTGCCTCCCGCCGAGGAGGCTATGCAAGTGGATCGGTCTTGCCTGACCCACAAAGAGAGGACTCACCGCAGAGATAAAAATTTATGTCTGTACTGCGCTAGTACCGAACATTTCCTAGTGGATTGCCCTATTCGTCCTCCGCGTCTGGGAAACGCACGCACCCAGCTCACGTGGGAGTGGCGTCTCTTGGTGTGAAGTCTGCTTCTCCACGTCTCACTGTGCCCGTGCTGATTTCTCCTTCTGCCAACTCCTCCTTCTCAGCTGTGGCCTTCTTGGACTCTGGTTCTGCTGGAAATTTTATTTTGGCCTCTTTTGTTAATAGGTTCAGCATCCCAGTGACCCGTCTCGTCAAGCCACTCTACAAAAAGTTTGCGGACAGTCCGCAAATCTGACACTATTGCGGACTGTACACGGGCCCATTTAAATCAATGGAAGCGTAACTCGCAGCGTGTTTCCTGCAGTGGGAAACGCGTTGCTAGTTACTAGCGTGTGAACGCACCCTCAAGCTGAAAATAGCAGATTTGCAGAATTCCCTGACTACAATCATTCCTCATCAATTCCTCACCAATTCCTCAGTATAAACCCTAAGCCTATTTAACTTAAGCCTAAGCTGTCAGATACAAAAAATGTTTCTATTTTGTACATCTTGGGAAAACTTTACCTTTTTAAAATACTTAATAAGAATGTTTTTTTTTCTTTTTATAGAAATCATGGCTTATAAATTCATGGCTTTGTTCAAGCTGAAGCACAGGCTGTCTGATAGTACTCCTCTGTGCTCTCTCCTGTTTGATAGTACTCCTCTGTGCTCTCCCCTGTCTGATAGTACTTCTCTGTGCTCTCTGCTGTCTGATAGGACTCCTCTGTGCTCTCTTCTGTCTGATAGTACTCCTCTGTGCTCACTCCTGTCTGATAGGACTCCTCTGTTCTCTCTCCTGTCTGATAGTACTCCTCTGTGCTCTCTCCTGTCTGATAGTACTCCTCTGTGCTCTCTCCGGTCTGATAGCAGTCCTCTGTGCTCTATCCAGGCTGATAACACTCCTCTGTTCTCTCTACTGTCTGATAGCACTCCTCTGTACTCTTTCCTGTCTGATAATACTCCTCTGTGTTTTCTCCTGTTTGATAGTACTCCTCTGTGCTTTCTCCTGTCTGATAGTACTCTGTGCTCTCTCCTTTCTTATAGTACACCTCTGTGCTCTCTCCTGTCTGATAGCACTCCTCTGTGCTCTCTCCGGTCTGATAGCACTCCTCTGTGCTCTCTCCTGTCTGATAGCACTCCTCTGTGCTCTCTCATGTTTGAAAGTACTCCTCTGTGCTCTCCCCTGTCTGATAGTACTTCTCTGTGCTCTCTGCTGTCTGATAGGACTCCTCTGTGCTCTCTTCTGTCTAATAGTACTCCTCTGTGCTCTCTCCTGTCTGATAGTACTCCTCTGTGCTCTATCCTGTCTGATAACACTCCTATGTGCTCTCTCCTGTCTGATACTACTCCTCTGTGCTCTCTCCTGTCTGATAGTACTCCTCTGTACTCTTTCCTGTCTGATAGTACTCCTCTGTGTTCTCTCCTGTCTGATAGTACTCCTCTGTGCTCTCTCCTGTCTGATAGTACTCTGTGCTCTCTCCTGTCTGATAGTACTCTGTGCTCTCTCCTGTCTGATAGCACTCCTCTGTGCTCTCTCCTGTCTGATAGCACTCCTCTGTGCTCTCTCATGTTTGAAAGTACTCCTCTGTGCTCTCCCCTGTCTTATAGTACTTCTCTGTGCTCTCTGCTGTCTGATAGGACTCCTCTGTGCTCTCTTCTGTCTAATAGTACTCCTTTGTGCTCTCTCCTATCTGATAGCACTCCCCTGTGCTCTCTCCTGCCTGATACAACTCCTCTGTGTTCTCTCCTGTCTGATAGTACTCATCTGTGCTCTCTCCTGTCTGATAGTACTCCTCTGTGCTCTTTCCTGTCCAATAGGACTCCTCTGTGCTCTCTCCTGTCTGATAGCACTCCTCTGTGCTCTCTCCTGCCCTATCAGACAGAGGGGTGCTAGCCCACCCTCACTTACAAGACTGTGTCCATGTCTGTGCTTCGGCTTGAACAAAGCCATGATTTTATGAGCCATGATTTATTTAAAAAGGAGAATACATTTACTTATGAAGTATATTAGAAAGGTTAATGTTTTCCTAAGATGTACAACATATAAAAAAAGTTTTTGAATCTGACACTGCCAATTTAGATAAAAAACAGGCTTGTCTCCAGCTGACAGTCTATTTTGCCACACCTGTCACAGACAATTTTGGTACAAGCCTCTTGTGTCATCAGGAGCCTTACCCGATGGCTCCCAATTTCAGTGGCACTTCAACTTGCTACACAGCAACATCAGCAGCTTTCTCTTACTTCCTAAGCATGGGCTCCAACAGCCCACGTGTCAAGCACTCTTTGCTGAAACACTACTCATCTCACTTCACTCCAGCAATCACTCAGTGTCAGCAGCTACACATGCCACACTTTTTATTAGCTTGAGTGCCACCTCCTGGTAATGTAATGGGCCACCTGCCGAGTTCCCTCTACCTGTGGACTGCCCCTAATGTGGCATCCCCTTGGGCTATGTTCATACACAGTATTTTAGGCCATATTGTAAGACATTTCTATGTTCATGTTTTTTTTTTTTTTTTGCTCTTGGTACTCTTTTTTAGCAGCCCGAAATACTGTGTGTGAACATAAACTTAGGCTGTGTTTGAATGTCGCTAAAAAGTAATACATACAATGCATGACAATCCAATATGGATTCATTTGAATGTGATGACTCTGAACCATGTAAAAACATGAGCTGATTAGTTATCATTATAGAGGGTCTAATGTAGTGTTAATTCTAGAGTCCATAAGCTGCCATTGATTTTTTTTTTTTTTTAGCTCTCCAAGCTTTCACCAGCTGCTTTTTGGTGGAATTGATTATGTCTCATTTAATAAACATCATCGCAATTGTAGGTCAATCATTTCTTCAGCATGAAGACACTAGCAAAGGTCAGATGCTATATACAGATTTAAATTACTTTACATTAAATCCATGTTCTATAAATTGTGTGTACATACGATATCATTATAAAATGTAATGTTTCTTAGGTGTGAATTGCTTTTTTAGACTTTCTTTTACTCACATTGCATAGTTCTTCACTTTTATCTTTGTGTTGTTTCTATTGGTTCATCAAAAGGACTTACAGGGAAGATTAATTAAAAAAAATAAAATAAATATATATATATATATATATATATATATATATGCACAACAATGGATTGCCGCTCACCACACCCGCAGCTGCTCCTAAGTCCGTGCTCGGACACGCCGGTACGGCCTCCGGCTCACACAATTAGCAGCAAAGAAGATAGTCCGGCACAGAACTGTAGTATGCAGGTAAAAACTCAGAACTTTATTTCAGCATAACGCAGTACACAGAAGCCTAAGAGGCTTCTGTGTACTGCGTTATGCTGAAATAAAGTTCTGAGTTTTTACCTGCATACTACAGTTCTGTGCCGGACTATCTTCTTTGCTGCTATATACATATATATATAAAAAAAGAGGATTGCAGCAGCACACATTGGTCAAAAAAATTGAGGCTCTTAGCGCACTTTTTGATCAAAACGTGTCCCCCATCCACCACGGGGAGGTGGCCTCATTTAGGATGGGAACCTAGCACAAATTCTGAGCCTAACACTCAACTATCCACTCACCTCTGCTGGGCATATAGCCTCTGACTGGGTGACATGCTGGATCCATTTAAAACTCCACCTGTGAGAAAGGGGGAGGGGTGCACAGCTAAACAGGGTGCCATTACCCCCTGAATTGTACACACAAGAAAAAAGAAAGATAGCCGGCACAACAGCCTAATACACGGGTGCACACTGCCATGGCATCAGAGTATACAAAAAAAGAGGATTGCAGCAGCACACATTGGTCAAAAAAATTGAGGCTCTTAGCGCACTTTTTGATCAAAACGTGTCCCCCATCCACCACGGGGAGGTGGCCTCATTTAGGATGGGAACCTAGCACAAATTCTGAGCCTAACACTCAACTATCCACTCACCTCTGCTGGGCATATAGCCTCTGACTGGGTGACATGCTGGATCCATTTAAAACTCCACCTGTGAGAAAGGGGGAGGGGTGCACAGCTAAACAGGGTGCCATTACCCCCTGAATTGTACACACAAGAAAAAAGAAAGATAGCCGGCACAACAGCCTAATACACGGGTGCACACTGCCATGGCATCAGAGTATACAAAAAAAGAGGATTGCAGCAGCACACATTGGTCAAAAAAATTGAGGCTCTTAGCGCACTTTTTGATCAAAACGTGTCCCCCATCCACCACGGGGAGGTGGCCTCATTTAGGATGGGAACCTAGCACAAATTCTGAGCCTAACACTCAACTATCCACTCACCTCTGCTGGGCATATAGCCTCTGACTGGGTGACATGCTGGATCCATTTAAAACTCCACCTGTGAGAAAGGGGGAGGGGTGCACAGCTAAACAGGGTGCCATTACCCCCTGAATTGTACACACAAGAAAAAAGAAAGATAGCCGGCCCAACAGCCTAATACACGGGTGCACACTGCCATGGCATCAGAGTATACAAAAAAAGAGGATTGCAGCAGCACACATTGGTCAAAAAAATTGAGGCTCTTAGCGCACTTTTTGATCAAAACGTGTCCCCCATCCACCACGGGGAGGTGGCCTCATTTAGGATGGGAACCTAGCACAAATTCTGAGCCTAACACTCAACTATCCACTCACCTCTGCTGGGCATATAGCCTCTGACTGGGTGACATGCTGGATCCATTTAAAACTCCACCTGTGAGAAAGGGGGAGGGGTGCACAGCTAAACAGGGTGCCATTACCCCCTGAATTGTACACACAAGAAAAAAGAAAGATAGCCGGCACAACAGCCTAATACACGGGTGCACACTGCCATGGCATCAGAGTATACAAAAAAAGAGGATTGCAGCAGCACACATTGGTCAAAAAAATTGAGGCTCTTAGCGCACTTTTTGATCAAAACGTGTCCCCCATCCACCACGGGGAGGTGGCCTCATTTAGGATGGGAACCTAGCACAAATTCTGAGCCTAACACTCAACTATCCACTCACCTCTGCTGGGCATATAGCCTCTGACTGGGTGACATGCTGGATCCATTTAAAACTCCACCTGTGAGAAAGGGGGAGGGGTGCACAGCTAAACAGGGTGCCATTACCCCCTGAATTGTACACACAAGAAAAAAGAAAGATAGCCGGCACAACAGCCTAATACACGGGTGCACACTGCCATGGCATCAGAGTATACAAAAAAAGAGGATTGCAGCAGCACACATTGGTCAAAAAAATTGAGGCTCTTAGCGCACTTTTTGATCAAAACGTGTCCCCCATCCACCACGGGGAGGTGGCCTCATTTAGGATGGGAACCTAGCACAAATTCTGAGCCTAACACTCAACTATCCACTCACCTCTGCTGGGCATATAGCCTCTGACTGGGTGACATGCTGGATCCATTTAAAACTCCACCTGTGAGAAAGGGGGAGGGGTGCACAGCTAAACAGGGTGCCATTACCCCCTGAATTGTACACACAAGAAAAAAGAAAGATAGCCGGCCCAACAGCCTAATACACGGGTGCACACTGCCATGGCATCAGAGTATACAAAAAAAGAGGATTGCAGCAGCACACATTGGTCAAAAAAATTGAGGCTCTTAGCGCACTTTTTGATCAAAACGTGTCCCCCATCCACCACGGGGAGGTGGCCTCATTTAGGATGGGAACCTAGCACAAATTCTGAGCCTAACACTCAACTATCCACTCACCTCTGCTGGGCATATAGCCTCTGACTGGGTGACATGCTGGATCCATTTAAAACTCCACCTGTGAGAAAGGGGGAGGGGTGCACAGCTAAACAGGGTGCCATTACCCCCTGAATTGTACACACAAGAAAAAAGAAAGATAGCCGGCACAACAGCCTAATACACGGGTGCACACTGCCATGGCATCAGAGTATACAAAAAAAGAGGATTGCAGCAGCACACATTGGTCAAAAAAATTGAGGCTCTTAGCGCACTTTTTGATCAAAACGTGTCCCCCATCCACCACGGGGAGGTGGCCTCATTTAGGATGGGAACCTAGCACAAATTCTGAGCCTAACACTCAACTATCCACTCACCTCTGCTGGGCATATAGCCTCTGACTGGGTGACATGCTGGATCCATTTAAAACTCCACCTGTGAGAAAGGGGGAGGGGTGCACAGCTAAACAGGGTGCCATTACCCCCTGAATTGTACACACAAGAAAAAAGAAAGATAGCCGGCACAACAGCCTAATACACGGGTGCACACTGCCATGGCATCAGAGTATACAAAAAAAGAGGATTGCAGCAGCACACATTGGTCAAAAAAATTGAGGCTCTTAGCGCACTTTTTGATCAAAACGTGTCCCCCATCCACCACGGGGAGGTGGCCTCATTTAGGATGGGAACCTAGCACAAATTCTGAGCCTAACACTCAACTATCCACTCACCTCTGCTGGGCATATAGCCTCTGACTGGGTGACATGCTGGATCCATTTAAAACTCCACCTGTGAGAAAGGGGGAGGGGTGCACAGCTAAACAGGGTGCCATTACCCCCTGAATTGTACACACAAGAAAAAAGAAAGATAGCCGGCACAACAGCCTAATACACGGGTGCACACTGCCATGGCATCAGAGTATACAAAAAAAGAGGATTGCAGCAGCACACATTGGTCAAAAAAATTGAGGCTCTTAGCGCACTTTTTGATCAAAACGTGTCCCCCATCCACCACGGGGAGGTGGCCTCATTTAGGATGGGAACCTAGCACAAATTCTGAGCCTAACACTCAACTATCCACTCACCTCTGCTGGGCATATAGCCTCTGACTGGGTGACATGCTGGATCCATTTAAAACTCCACCTGTGAGAAAGGGGGAGGGGTGCACAGCTAAACAGGGTGCCATTACCCCCTGAATTGTACACACAAGAAAAAAGAAAGATAGCCGGCACAACAGCCTAATACACGGGTGCACACTGCCATGGCATCAGAGTATACAAAAAAAGAGGATTGCAGCAGCACACATTGGTCAAAAAAATTGAGGCTCTTAGCGCACTTTTTGATCAAAACGTGTCCCCCATCCACCACGGGGAGGTGGCCTCATTTAGGATGGGAACCTAGCACAAATTCTGAGCCTAACACTCAACTATCCACTCACCTCTGCTGGGCATATAGCCTCTGACTGGGTGACATGCTGGATCCATTTAAAACTCCACCTGTGAGAAAGGGGGAGGGGTGCACAGCTAAACAGGGTGCCATTACCCCCTGAATTGTACACACAAGAAAAAAGAAAGATAGCCGGCAAGAAAGATAGCCGGATAGTTGAGTGTTAGGCTCAGAATTTGTGCTAGGTTCCCATCCTAAATGAGGCCACCTCCCCGTGGTGGATGGGGGACACGTTTTGATCAAAAAGTGCGCTAAGAGCCTCAATTTTTTTGACCAATGTGTGCTGCTGCAATCCTCTTTTTTTGTATACTCTGATGCCATGGCAGTGTGCACCCGTGTATTAGGCTGTTGTGCCGGCTATCTTTCTTTTTTCTTGTGTGTACAATTCAGGGGGTAATGGCACCCTGTTTAGCTGTGCACCCCTCCCCCTTTCTCACAGGTGGAGTTTTAAATGGATCCAGCATGTCACCCAGTCAGAGGCTATATGCCCAGCAGAGGTGAGTGGATAGTTGAGTGTTAGGCTCAGAATTTGTGCTAGGTTCCCATCCTAAATGAGGCCACCTCCCCGTGGTGGATGGGGGACACGTTTTGATCAAAAAGTGCGCTAAGAGCCTCAATTTTTTTGACCAATGTGTGCTGCTGCAATCCTCTTTTTTTGTATACTCTGATGCCATGGCAGTGTGCACCCGTGTATTAGGCTGTTGTGCCGGCTATCTTTCTTTTTTCTTGTGTGTACAATTCAGGGGGTAATGGCACCCTGTTTAGCTGTGCACCCCTCCCCCTTTCTCACAGGTGGAGTTTTAAATGGATCCAGCATGTCACCCAGTCAGAGGCTATATGCCCAGCAGAGGTGAGTGGATAGTTGAGTGTTAGGCTCAGAATTTGTGCTAGGTTCCCATCCTAAATGAGGCCACCTCCCCGTGGTGGATGGGGGACACGTTTTGATCAAAAAGTGCGCTAAGAGCCTCAATTTTTTTGACCAATGTGTGCTGCTGCAATCCTCTTTTTTTGTATACTCTGATGCCATGGCAGTGTGCACCCGTGTATTAGGCTGTTGTGCCGGCTATCTTTCTTTTTTCTTGTGTGTACAATTCAGGGGGTAATGGCACCCTGTTTAGCTGTGCACCCCTCCCCCTTTCTCACAGGTGGAGTTTTAAATGGATCCAGCATGTCACCCAGTCAGAGGCTATATGCCCAGCAGAGGTGAGTGGATAGTTGAGTGTTAGGCTCAGAATTTGTGCTAGGTTCCCATCCTAAATGAGGCCACCTCCCCGTGGTGGATGGGGGACACGTTTTGATCAAAAAGTGCGCTAAGAGCCTCAATTTTTTTGACCAATGTGTGCTGCTGCAATCCTCTTTTTTTGTATACTCTGATGCCATGGCAGTGTGCACCCGTGTATTAAGCTGTTGTGCCGGCTATCTTTCTTTTTTCTTGTGTGTACAATTCAGGGGGTAATGGCACCCTGTTTAGCTGTGCACCCCTCCCCCTTTCTCACAGGTGGAGTTTTAAATGGATCCAGCATGTCACCCAGTCAGAGGCTATATGCCCAGCAGAGGTGAGTGGATAGTTGAGTGTTAGGCTCAGAATTTGTGCTAGGTTCCCATCCTAAATGAGGCCACCTCCCCGTGGTGGATGGGGGACACGTTTTGATCAAAAAGTGCGCTAAGAGCCTCAATTTTTTTGACCAATGTGTGCTGCTGCAATCCTCTTTTTTTGTATACTCTGATGCCATGGCAGTGTGCACCCGTGTATTAGGCTGTTGTGCCGGCTATCTTTCTTTTTTCTTGTGTGTACAATTCAGGGGGTAATGGCACCCTGTTTAGCTGTGCACCCCTCCCCCTTTCTCACAGGTGGAGTTTTAAATGGATCCAGCATGTCACCCAGTCAGAGGCTATATGCCCAGCAGAGGTGAGTGGATAGTTGAGTGTTAGGCTCAGAATTTGTGCTAGGTTCCCATCCTAAATGAGGCCACCTCCCCGTGGTGGATGGGGGACACGTTTTGATCAAAAAGTGCGCTAAGAGCCTCAATTTTTTTGACCAATGTGTGCTGCTGCAATCCTCTTTTTTTGTATACTCTGATGCCATGGCAGTGTGCACCCGTGTATTAGGCTGTTGTGCCGGCTATCTTTCTTTTTTCTTGTGTGTACAATTCAGGGGGTAATGGCACCCTGTTTAGCTGTGCACCCCTCCCCCTTTCTCACAGGTGGAGTTTTAAATGGATCCAGCATGTCACCCAGTCAGAGGCTATATGCCCAGCAGAGGTGAGTGGATAGTTGAGTGTTAGGCTCAGAATTTGTGCTAGGTTCCCATCCTAAATGAGGCCACCTCCCCGTGGTGGATGGGGGACACGTTTTGATCAAAAAGTGCGCTAAGAGCCTCAATTTTTTTGACCAATGTGTGCTGCTGCAATCCTCTTTTTTTGTATACTCTGATGCCATGGCAGTGTGCACCCGTGTATTAGGCTGTTGTGCCGGCTATCTTTCTTTTTTCTTGTGTGTACAATTCAGGGGGTAATGGCACCCTGTTTAGCTGTGCACCCCTCCCCCTTTCTCACAGGTGGAGTTTTAAATGGATCCAGCATGTCACCCAGTCAGAGGCTATATGCCCAGCAGAGGTGAGTGGATAGTTGAGTGTTAGGCTCAGAATTTGTGCTAGGTTCCCATCCTAAATGAAGCCACCTCCCCGTGGTGGATGGGGGACACGTTTTGATCAAAAAGTGCGCTAAGAGCCTCAATTTTTTTGACCAATGTGTGCTGCTGCAATCCTCTTTTTTTGTATACTCTGATGCCATGGCAGTGTGCACCCGTGTATTAGGCTGTTGTGCCGGCTATCTTTCTTTTTTCTTGTGTGTACAATTCAGGGGGTAATGGCACCCTGTTTAGCTGTGCACCCCTCCCCCTTTCTCACAGGTGGAGTTTTAAATGGATCCAGCATGTCACCCAGTCAGAGGCTATATGCCCAGCAGAGGTGAGTGGATAGTTGAGTGTTAGGCTCAGAATTTGTGCTAGGTTCCCATCCTAAATGAGGCCACCTCCCCGTGGTGGATGGGGGACACGTTTTGATCAAAAAGTGCGCTAAGAGCCTCAATTTTTTTGACCAATGTGTGCTGCTGCAATCCTCTTTTTTTGTATACTCTGATGCCATGGCAGTGTGCACCCGTGTATTAGGCTGTTGTGCCGGCTATCTTTCTTTTTTCTTGTGTGTACAATTCAGGGGGTAATGGCACCCTGTTTAGCTGTGCACCCCTCCCCCTTTCTCACAGGTGGAGTTTTAAATGGATCCAGCATGTCACCCAGTCAGAGGCTATATGCCCAGCAGAGGTGAGTGGATAGTTGAGTGTTAGGCTCAGAATTTGTGCTAGGTTCCCATCCTAAATGAGGCCACCTCCCCGTGGTGGATGGGGGACACGTTTTGATCAAAAAGTGCGCTAAGAGCCTCAATTTTTTTGACCAATGTGTGCTGCTGCAATCCTCTTTTTTTGTATACTCTGATGCCATGGCAGTGTGCACCCGTGTATTAGGCTGTTGTGCCGGCTATCTTTCTTTTTTCTTGTGTGTACAATTCAGGGGGTAATGGCACCCTGTTTAGCTGTGCACCCCTCCCCCTTTCTCACAGGTGGAGTTTTAAATGGATCCAGCATGTCACCCAGTCAGAGGCTATATGCCCAGCAGAGGTGAGTGGATAGTTGAGTGTTAGGCTCAGAATTTGTGCTAGGTTCCCATCCTAAATGAGGCCACCTCCCCGTGGTGGATGGGGGACACGTTTTGATCAAAAAGTGCGCTAAGAGCCTCAATTTTTTTGACCAATGTGTGCTGCTGCAATCCTCTTTTTTTGTATACTCTGATGCCATGGCAGTGTGCACCCGTGTATTAGGCTGTTGTGCCGGCTATCTTTCTTTTTTCTTGTGTGTACATATATATATATATATATATATATATATATATATATATATATATATATATATATATATATATATATATATATAAATAAATAATATGCCATGAAAACTACTTTTGTAATCATAGCAATTTTATCCAAGTAAAAAATTCTAAAAAAAAATGATTATTTATTCGTGTATGTGTAAACCTATTTTACATGTCAGAATTTCCTTGCTGAAATCTTCTACTTCTAAAAGAGGAAACCTGTACGCAGTTAGTAAATTGAGGCAGATTTTTGCAGAATTTCCATAGGGATTCGGCCTCCATTTTATTCTTCGTCAATGGAAGCTCCTGACAAGGATTATTATCTTCTTCAAGAATGTTGAAGCAGAAAATAATCCTTCATAATTAAAATTTAATATTCACTTTTTGATAAATGTAATGCGCTTTTTTTGATGAATTGTGTTTTCACGCAATCACTTTTTTTCTTTTTTTTAGAACTGAGTCACTTTTATTATTTATTTTAGTTCATCTCCCCATTGTATAAGAAGATCTCATTTTCAGTTGGTACAGAGTCCCACAAAGAAGAAATGAATAGGGCACTCACCAGAGGGTTAATCTTGCAGTATTGACTTAAATCAGCAACAGTCACAGGCATACATCATTGTAGGTGTTATGTTATACGCTCTGGACGCACATGCTGGTTATGAGCGCATGGTCCCGTTACCTGCTGCTGTCACCGGGGCTGGGACTCGCATCGCGGGACGCGTCAGCATGCAAGCCCCAGTCCGTCACTCACCTGTTGCTTCTCCTGCCCCAGCCTCTACCTCACTGCTCCGGTGCGGGTGCGCGGGTACCCGTCCCCTAGGGCGCTCGTGCGCCGGAGCTTTAAGATTTAACCCCTTAAGGACGCAGGACGTAAATGTACGTCCTGGTGCGGTGATACTTAACGCACCAGGACGTACATTTACGTCCTGTGCATAACCGCGGGCATCGGAGCGATGCCCGTGTCATGCACGGCTGATCCCGGCTGCTGATCGCAGCCAGGGACCCGCCGGCAATGGCCGACGCCCGCGATCTTGCGGGCGTCCGCCATTAACCCCTCAGGTGCCGGGATCAATACAGATCCCGGCATCTGCGGCAGTGCGCGATTTCAATGAACGATCGGATCGCCCGCAGCGCTGCTGCGGGGATTCGATGATTCAGAATGCCGCACGGAGGTCCCCTCACCTTCCTCCTTCCGGCTCCCGGCGTCTCCTGCTCTGGTCTGAGATCGAGCAGACCAGAGCAGAAGATGACCGATAACACTGATCTGTTCTATGTCCTATACATAGAACAGATCAGTATTAGCAATCATGGTATTGCTATGAATAGTCCCCTATGGGGACTATTCAAGTGTAAAAAAAAATTGTAAAAAAATGTAAAAGTAAAAGTTAAAAAAAGGGAAAAATCCCCTCCCCCAATAAAAAAGTAAAACGTCCGTTTTTTCCTATTTTACCCCCAAAAAGCGTAAAAAATAAATTTAATAGACATATTTGGTATCGCCGCGTGCGTAAATGTCCGAACTATTAAAATAAAATGTTAATGATCCCGTACGGTGAACGGCGTGAACGTAAAAAAAAAAAAAACTTCCAAAATTGCTACTTTTTTAATACATTTTATTAAAAAAAAATTATAAAAAATGTATTAAAAGATTTTTATATGCAAATGTGGTATCTAAAAAAAGTACAGATCATGGCGCAAAAAATGAGCCCTCATACCGCCGCTTTTACAGAAAATTTGAAAAGTTAGAGGTCATCAAAATAAAGGGATTATAAACGTACTAATTTGGTTAAAAAGTTTGTGATTTTTTTTAAGCACAACAATAATATAAAAGTATGTAATAATGGGTATAATTTTAATCGTATTGACCCTCATAATAAAGAACACACGTCATTTTTACCGTAAATTTTACGGCGTGAAAAACAAAACCTTCCAAAATTAGCAAAATTGCGTTTTTCTTTTTAATTTCCCCACAAAAATAGTGTTTTTTGGTTGCGCCATACATTTTATGATATAATGAGTGATGTCATTACAAAGGACAACTGGTCACGCAAAAAACAAGCCCTCATACTAGTCTGGCGATGAAAATATAAAAGAGTTATGATTTTTAGAAGGAGAGGAGAAAAAAACGAAAACGTTAAAATTAAATTGTCTGAGTCCTTAAGGCCAAAATGGGCTGAGTCCTTAAGGGGTTAAAGGGCCAGTGCGCTCATTAGTGTGATTCACCTATGGCTCATTTATATATTTCTCCACCCTCCTCACTCCCCTGCCGGATCTTTGTTGCCTTGAGCCTGAGAGAAAGCATTCCTGTTTCTGCCTTGCCATATATTTGATCCGTCGCTTTGTGACCCGACCTTGCTTCTCTGCCGCCTGCCTATTTACCTCCTGCTATATCCTGATTACGCAACCGTGCCGCCTGCCCTGACCTTCTGCTATCCAGACTACGAGATGCCTTATCCCTCCTGTGCCTCGCATCTCCTCAGCCGCCTGTGTGGTTGAGCCGTGCCAGGGGTAGCGACCTGGGTGCCGCCTGCCACAGCAAGTCCATCCTGCTTTGCGGCGGGCTCTGGTGAAAACCAGCGGCACCTTAGACTCCGCTCCCTGGTACGGTCTGAGTCATCTGCCACACAGGTCAAGCGGATGCACATCCACTGGGGTTCCTGTCTCCTGAAACGTGAGTGTTACAGTAAGATTCGCCCATGGATCCTGGTGAGGTACTCCTGCATGAAGTCGCGGATCTTCCCTCCATTGTGGTACATCAATCACAGCAGTTGTCCTGACAGGTGCAGCAACTTTCTAAACTTTCAGCTATGATGCAACAGCTTTCAGCCTTGCAACAGCAGCAGGTACCGCAACCTGGCCCACTCCCACTACCAGCTCCTGCAGTCTTCTGGCTCCCAGCTATGCCTGCCTTTACCTTCCAAGTATGATAGGGATTCCAAGTCATGCAGAGGCTTCGTTACACAGTACTCCATGCACTTAGAGCTCATGTCTGAACTGTTTCCGACAGAATGTGCAAAGGTGTCCTTTGTCATTAATCTACTGTCCGGCAAAGCCCTGGCCTGGGCTACATCCCTTTGGGACCACAGTGATCCAGTAGCTTCCAACTTAATGGCTTTTCTGGCAGAATTTCGCTGTGTCTTTTAGGAACCCGCACATGCCTCTTCTGCTGAGTCGGCTTTGCTGAACCTATGTCAAGGGAATTCTTCTGATGATGACTACATGGTTAAATTCCACGCTCTAGCCTCAGAATTGGCATGGAATGATGAGGCATTGTGTGCTACATTCAAAAAAGGACTAGCTAGCAGGGTTAAAGATGCCCTTGCTGCATGTGATCCTCCTTCTTCTCTGACTGAACTTATCCACCTGGCCACATGTATTGATGTGCGTTTTGCTGAGAGGCAGGAAGAATTGGTCTTAGAGATGGCACCTGCCTGAACACTGAGATATCCTCGGCTGTTTCAACGTGCACCTCTACAGTTTCCTGCGGCTCATGCTGAAGAGGCTATGCAAGTGGGTCGTTCCCGTCTAACGCAACAGAAGAGATCATGACGACACAGTGAGAATTTGTGCTTGTATTGTGCTAGCACTTCCTCAAAGACTGTTCTGTTCGTCCACAGTATCCGGGAAAATGCTTGCACTTAGGGCACGTAGGAGAGGCATCCCTAGGTGTGAATACCCCCTCTCCTCGCTTAACTATTTCTGTACAAGTCTTTGCTTCTGCCAAATTTTCCTTCAGAGCTACAGCATTTTTGGATTCAGGATCAGCAGGTGACTTTATTGATGCTTCTTTGGTCCACAAGTATCATCTTTCTGTCATTTGGCTTGCCCGGATTGTATGGTTCACTTCCGTACTGAATCTCTTGTCATGCAAGTGGGTGTATTGCATAGAGAAAATATTGAATTCTATATTCTGCCACATTGTACTTCAGAGATTCTTCTTGGCCTTCCTTGGCTGCAATGCCATTCTCCGAGAACTGGAGAGATTATTCGTTGGGGCAATCCTGTCAACCAGTGCTGCATAAAGTTGTTTCTCGCCTTCCTCCTTTATCTGGCCAGCCACCACCTTACCAAGATTTCTCTGACGTTTTCTGCAAGAAACAGGCTGAGTCTATGCCTCCACATCGTTCTTATGATTGCCCTATTGATCTTCTGCATGGTGCCACTCCTCCTCGTGGGAGGATATACCCTGTATTGGTTCCTGAGACCAAATCCATGGCTGAGTATATCCAGGAGAATCTCCAAAAGGGATTTATCTGTAAGCCCTCTTCTCCTGCTGGAGATGGTTTCATCTTTGTAGGGAAGAAGGATGGCTCACTCCGTCCATGCATTGACTACAGGGGACTTAACAAAATCACGGTCAAGAACAGTTACCCTCTACCTCTTATCTCAGAACTTTTTGACCATCTACGTGGTGGCAAGGTCTTCTCCAAATTGGACTTACGTGGAGCGTATAACCTCATACGTATCCGCAAGGGAGATGAGTGGAAAATGGCCTTCTATACTCGTGACGGACATTTTGAGTATCTCGTAATGCCATTTGGTCTCTGCAAGAGTTTGTCAATGATATCTTCCGTGATCTTCTCTACATCTGTGTTGTCGTATACCTAGATGACATCCTGATCTTCTCTTCCAACTTAGAGGAGCATCGTACTCATGTTCGTCTGGTTCTTCAGCGACTATGGAAGAATCATCTCTACGCCAAAATGGAGAAATGCCTGTTCAAGAAATCTAGCCTTCCGTTTCTTGGCTACATTGTCTCTCACCAGGGCCTGCAGATGGATCCAGATAAATTGTCTGCAGTATTGGCTTGGCCTCGTCCTTCGGGCCTACGTGCTATTCAACGCTTTCTGGGGTTCGCAAACTATTATCATCAATTTATCCCACATTTTTCATCCTTGTTTGTTACAATTGTGGCTCTCACTAAGAAGGCATCTAATCCTTAGTCTTGGGCTCAAGAGGCTGAAGAGGCCTTCTTCCATTTAAAGTCTGCATTTGCCTCTGCTCCCGTGCTTACAAGACCTGATTTAGAGAAACCCTTTGCTTTGGAGGTTGATGCCTCATCTATTGGAGCGGGTGTCGTTCTTACTCAGAAAAACGCCAAGGGCAAGACTGTTACTTGTGGGTTCTTATCCAAGACCTTATCTCCTGCTGAGAGGAATTACTCCATTGGAGATCGTGAACTCCTCGCTATTAAGCTAGCTTTGGAGGAATGGCGACATTTATTGGAAGGTTCTTCTCATCCGGTCAGCATCTACTCAGACCATAAGAATCTTCTATACCTTCAGTCTGCTCAGCGTTTGAACCCCCACCAGGCAAGGTGGTCACTGTTCTTTTCTAGGTTCAACTTCTTCATTCACTTCCGTCCAGCAGACAAGAACATCAGGGCTGATGCTCTCTCTAGGTCCCCTGATGTCATTGGTTTGGACTCCACGCCTAGGCATATTGGGGGAGATTTATCAAAACCTGTGCAGAGTCAAAGTTGCCCAGTTGCCCATAGAAACCAATCAGCTTGCTTCTTACATCACTAAAAAAGGCCTGTGAAAAATGAAAGAAGCAATCTGATTGGTTGCTATGGGCAACTGGGCAACTTTGACTCTGCACAGGTTTTGATAAATCTCCCCCATTATTCGTCCTGACCGTATGATTCCTGCAGCTCCTGCCGAGATTCAGCAAGTTCCTCCGGGAAAATACTTTGTGCCCACCAGATTGAGACGTAAGGTCCTAAACGGGGTCTTTCTTCCTTGACAGCAGGACATCTTGGAATACGCAAGACTCTACTTCTTATTTCCCGGCACTACTGGTGGCCCCATTTTGAACGTGATGTTTATGATTTTGTTCTTGTGAAACCTGTGTCCGCGACAAAACTCCTAGACAGAGACCTGCAGGACTCTTACAGCCTTTACCCATTCCAGACACTCCCTGGTCCCATATCACCATGGATTTCATCACCGATTTGCCACCATCTCATAATAACACATCTGGGTCAATGTAGATCGGTTTTCCAAGATGGCTCATTTCATTCCTCTACCAGGTCTTCCTTCTACCCCGCAGCTGGTAAAGTACTTCTTGCTGCATGTATTTCGTTTACATTGTCTTCCTTAGCATATTGTTTCGGACCGAGGTGTGCAGTTTGTCTTTAAGTTCTGGCGAGCCCTTTGTAACTGTCTGGACATCAATCTGGACCTCTCCTCTTCCTACCACCCTCAGTCCAACGGACAGGTGGAGAGGGTTAATCAAATCCTAGAGACTTTTCTTAGGCATTTTGTTTGAGCTCGCCAAGACGATTAGGTCGACCTTCTTCCCTGGGCAGAATTCTCATATAATCATAAGGATTCCGAGTCCACAAGGTCATCTCCCTTTTTTGTTTTCTACGGACTCCATCCCCATCCTCCTCTTCCTCTCCCAGTCTCCTCCTGTGTGCATGCTGTTGATGAGCTGGTCCGTGACTTCTCTACCATCCCGCGAGCCGGGCGGGGACCGGACCGGGGTGACTGCTGATATCAGCAGGCACCCCTCGCAAATGCCCAGGGGGGTCATCAGACACCCCCATGTCGCCGATCGGTGCAAATCACAAGTGAATTCACACTTGTGATTTGCGCCGATTCCGTGTCATATGGGTCTATGGTGACCCGGAATATAAGGCGGATCGCGGTTGTCTAAGACACCTACTATCCCCCTGAAGAGATAGGAGTGAGGTGGCAGGGGTGCCACCCCTCCTATCCCTGCTATTGGTGGTCTAGACGTGACCACCAATAGCAGATCGGGGGCGGGGGGGTTAGCTTTCGTTTTCCCCATCCTGCCAACCCAAAATAGGTGGGGCAGAATGGGGAAGCGACCGGAGGACTGAGGCCGAAGTCCACTTACCCGTCCGGAGGCTGCGGGCGACGGTGATCGGCGGGTGGCGATGTCGTGCGGCAGAAGGGGACGGCTCCCTGGATCCTACGGAAGCCGGTAAGTTGATCTGGAGGGTACAGTCTGAGACCACTGTAAAGTGGTCTCTAAACTCTAGCCCTCCAAATGTTGCAAAACTACAACTCCCAGCATGCCCAGACAGCTGCTTGGGCATGCTGGAATATGTAGTTTTGCAACAGCTGGAGGGTTACAGTTTGAGACCACTATAAAGTGGTCTCTAAACTATATCCCTCCAGATCTTGCAAAACTGCAACTCCTAGCATGTCCACATAGCTGTTTGCTGTCTGGGCATGCTGGGATTTGTAGTTTTGCAACATCTGGAGGTCCACAGTTTGGCCATCACTTTGCAGTGGTCTATAAACTGTAGCCCTCCAGATGTTGCAAAACTGCAAATCCCAGCATGCCCAAACAGCTGTTTCGGTATGCCGGGAGTCGTAGTTGCATACCTCCAGCTTTTGCATAACTACATCCCCCAGAATGCCCTTCGGTGATCAGTACATGCTGGGAGTTGTAGTTTTGCAATAGCTGGAGGTACACTGGTTGGAAAATACTGAGTTAGGTAACAGAACCTAACTGAAGGTTTTCCAACCAGTGTGCCTCCAGCTGTTGCAGAAGTACAACTCCCAGCATGCACAGTCTGTCAGTACATGCTGGGAGTTGTAGTTTTGAAACAGCTGGAGGTTTGCCCCCCCCCCCCCCCCCCCCCCATGTGAATGTACAGGGTACATTCACACAGGCAGGTTTACAGTAAATTTCCAGCTTCAAGTTTGGGCTGCGGCAAATTTTTCGCCACAGTGAAAACTCCTAGCGGGAAACTCCCCGTAACACGTCAGTGCGAATGTACCCTAAAAACACTACACTAACACATAATAAAGAGTAAAACACTACATATACACCCCCTTACACTGTCCCCCCACCCCCCCCAATAAAAATGAAAAACGTCTTGTACGGCAGTGTTTCCAAAACGGAGCCTCCAGCTGTTGCAAAACAACAACTCCCAGCATTTCCGGACAGCCACTGACTGTCCAGGCATGGTGGAAGTTTTGCAACAGCTGGAGGCACCCTTTTTGGTAATCACTGGCGTAGAATACCCCTATGTCCACCCCTATGCAATCCCTAATTTAGTCCTCAAATGTGCATGGCGCTCTCTCACTTCGGAGCCCTGTCGTATTTCAAGGAAACATTTTAGGGCCACATATGGGGTATTTCCGTACTTGGGAGAAATTGCACTGTAAATTTTGGGGGGCTTTTTCTCCTTTTACCCCTTATGAAAAGGAAAAGTTGGGGGCTACACCAGCCTGTCAGTGTAAAAAAAAAAAATGTTTACACTAACATGTTGGTGTTGCCCCATACTTTTTATTTAACACCAAAGCAAAAGAAATACTGTTCCGATCGTGACGGAACGCGTGGGGTTCTGGGATCCTGTCCCTGCACAATTGCTATGGATCCTCTGTCTGTTGCTGCCGACATCTGGTGATATTATGTACTCTGTCTGCATTTTGTTCATCTTTTCTATTTAGTAGTTATATTGCATCTGCTTGTCATTTTTCAGAGTTGTTTAGCGTGTCAGCTATACATTGATTTGCTATTGTGTATCAGCAGCCACATTGAGTGTGTATATTATAGGGACAGGACATTGGCGAGGGGGGGTTCATGGCCCCTCTCCCATGTTGGGTCATGCTTTGTTAAGCTTTTTAATTGGTTTTAGCCCTTTATGTGTATTTGTACTGCATTTGGTAAGCAATAAATATTATTGATTATATTATATTTATGTGGTGTGCACTTTATACAGTATTTCTTTTGCTTTGGTGTTATGTAGGTCTTCATTATACTGAGCAGTAGCACCCACTGTGTATTTGACTTGTGGTGAGCCCCCCATTCTTTTACAGCCATACTTTTTATTTTCACAAGCGGTAAAAGGAAAAATAGACCACAAAATTTGTAACGCAATTTCTACTGAGTACGGAAATGCCCCATATGTGGGCGTAAAATCCTCTCTGGGCGCACAACAAGGCTCAGGAGTGAGAGCGCACTATGTACATTTGAGGCTTAAATCGGTGATTTGCACAGGGGTGGCTGATTTTACAGCGGTTCTGACATAAACACGAAAAAAAAAATAACCACATGTGACCCCATTTTGGAAACTACACCCCTCATGGAACGTAACAAGGGGTATAGTGAGCCTAGACACCCCTCAGGTGTTTGACGAATTTTCATTAAATTTGGATGGGAAAATGAAATAAAAAAAAATTTCCACTAAAATGTTGGTGTTACCCTAAATTTTTCATTTTCACAAGGGGAAAATGGGAAAAAATCCCCCCAAAATGTGTAACTCCATTTCTTCTGAGTAAGAACATACCCCATATGTGGATGTAAAGTGCTCTGCTGGTGAACTACAATGCTCAGAAGAGAAGGAGTGCCATTAGGATTTTGAAGAGAAAATTTGTCCGGAATTAAAGGCCACGTGTGTTTACAAAGCCCCGATAGTGCCAGAACAATGGACCCCCCCCCCCCCCGCATGTGACTCCATTTTGGGAACTACACCCCTCACGTAATGTATTAAGAGGTACAGTGAGCATTTACACCCCACAGGTGTCTGGCAGAATTTTCATTTGCAAAATTTTTCATTTGCACAGCCCACTGTTCCAAAGATCTGTCAATGGCCAGTGGGGTATAAATACTCACTGCACCCCTTATTACATTCTGTGAGGGGTGTAGCTTCCAAAATGGGGTCACATGTGGGGGGGGGGTCCACTGTTCTGGCACCACGGGGGGCTTTGTAAATGCACATGGCCCCTGACTACCATTTCAAACAAATTCTCTCTCCAAAAGCTCAATGGCGCTCCTCCTCTTCTGAGCATTGTAGTTCGCCAGCAGAGCACTTGACGTCCACACATGGGGTAGTTCCATACTCAGAAGAAATGGGGTTACAAATTTTGGGGGTCATTTTCTCCCATTACCCCTTGTAAAAATGTAAAATTTAGGGAAAAAACTGCATTTTAGTAAAAAAATATTTTTTTTCATTTACACATCCAACTTTAACAAAAAGTCGTCAAACACCTGTGGGTAAATAAGGCTCACTGTACCCCTTGTTACGTGGGCATTTTCTCCCATTACCCTTTGTAAAAATGGTAAATTTGGGGGGAAAACTGCACTTTAGTGAAAAAAATTTTTTTTCATTAACACATCCGGTTTTAACGAAAAGTTGTCAAACACCTGTGTTAAGGCTCACTGGACCCCTTGTTACGTGCCTTGAGGGGTGCATTTTCCAAAATGGTATGCCGTGTGGGGTTTTCTGCTGTTCTGGCACCATAGGGGCTTTCTAAATGTGGCATGCCCCCCAAAAACCATTTCAGCAAAATTCACTCTCCAAAATCCCATTGTTGCTCCTTCCCTTCTGAGCCCTCTACTGCGCCCACCGAACACTTGACATACACATATGAGGTATTTCATTACTCAAGAGAAATTGGGTTACAAGCTTTGGGGGGCTTTTTCTCCTATTACCACTTGTAAAAATTCAAAAACTGGGTCTACAAGAACATGCGAGTGTAAAAAATGAAGATTTTGAATTTTCTCCTTCACTTTGCTGCTATTCCTGTGAAACACCTAAAGGGTTAACACACTTACTGAATGTCATTTTGGATACTTTGAGGGGTGAAGTTTTTATAATTGCGTCATTTGTGGGGTATTTCTAATATGAAGGCCATTCAAATCCACTTCAAAACTGAACTGGTCCCTGAAAAATTACAGTTTTGAAAATTTTGTGAAAAATTGGAAAATTGCTGCTGAACTTTGAAGCCCTCTGATGTCTTCCAAAAGTAAAAACACGTCAATTTTATGATGCAAACATAAAGCAGACATATTGGGGGAGATTTATCAAAACCTGTGCAGAGGAAAAGTTGTCCAGTTGCCCATAGCAACCAATCAGCTTGCTTCTTTCATTTTTAACAAGGCCTTAGCCAAATGAAATAAGAAATCTGATTGGTTGCTATGGGCAACTGGGCAACTTTTACTTTGCACAGGTTTTGATAAATCTCCCCATTGTGTATGTGAATCAATGTATAATTTATTTGGAATATCCATTTTCCTTATAAGCAGAGAGCTTCAAAGTTAAAAAAAAAATGCCAATTTTCCATTTTTTCATCAAATTTGGGAATTTTCGTATCGGCAACATTTTACCACTAACATAAAGTAGAATATGTCACGAAAAAACAATCTCGGAATCAGAATTAAAGGTTAAAGCATCCCAGAGTTATTAATGCTTAAAGTGACAGTGGTCAGATGTGCAAAAAAATGGCGGGGTCCTTAAGGTATATTTGGGCTGGGTCCTTAAGGGGTTAATATACATCCCAATAATTATATTTTTTCTATAGATGACAATGGGGGAGATTTATCAAAATCTTTCCAGAGGAATCAGATCACTTTTTTCATTTTTGAAAAGGCCTGTGAAAAATGAAAGAAGCAATCTGATTGGTTGCTATGGACAACTCAGCAACGTTTCCACTAGACAGGTTTTGATAAATCTCTCTTCTGTACAGTTTTCTCTTTTATATCATCATCCCCCTGTATGATATACCAATTAATAAAAATAGCATTACGTTCTATATTTTTAAGGGGGTATTATCCAATGACAATATGAATCATTTTTTGAAGTTTTTTCTCTTCTTCATCTCTTTTAGGAGGTTCCTTCTAGGAATTGAATCCACTCCATTACGAGCCTCTCTTACAACCTCGAGCGGGTACCCTCACTGGAGAAATCGGGACTGTAGTTCATCTATTTGAAGTAGGTAAGTATCTGGGTTATTATTTATCCATCTTAACATCTGACTGTATAGAACGCTCCATTTTACATGTGTGGGGTGGGAGGAATTATAATGAGGTATAGAATTTTTTTAAGTAGTCTTTCTAAAACCAGAGGCCATTATTAAATTGTCCCTAATGTCTATTTGAACATCCAAAAAACTCTGGATGGTCTCCCTCAAATTGTGATGTAAACCCAATGTTGACATCATTAACATTATTGAGATACTGAACAAAAAGTAAAAAATCGTCGTCTTCATCATCCCATATAATAAACAAATCATCCACAAATCTTAAGTACAACTTGATTTTACCAATAAATGGGTTAGAAGATGTATATACAAAGTTACTTTCAAATACGGCGAGGAATTGCTGCTTAACCCCTTCCCGCTATAGGACGTATGCATGTGTCCAAACATCCGACACATTTGTGCAATTGTATGTATGCATACGTCCTAGCGATCTCCGGCAGGCCGCACAGGAGATCGGCGACGGGACCGGGCTGCGATCGCGCTGGTCCCAGCAGCATTAACCCCCTAGATGCTGTGATCAATCCTGATCACGGCATCTATGGTGTTGACAGGGGGAGCGCTCTCCCCCTATTCACCAATGGAGGTGCCGCGATACGATCGCAGGTTGCCGTTGGTTGCTGTGGCAGCAGGAGGTCAGATCATGACCTCCTGTCTGCCTGCTACGGAAGCCTGTGAGATCCAGTGGCTGGATCGCACAGGCTATACAGTGTGCAGCTCATCAGATCATACTGTGCTGCAGTACAAATGTATTGAAGCATAGTATAACCTGTAAAAAGTGTAAAAAATTAAAGAAAAAGTTCTTCAATAAAAGTATGAAGTGTAAAAAAAAATAAAAAAATGCCCCTTTCCCAATAAAAGCCCTGTATTATCACTAGAAAAGATCAAAAACACAAATCATATACATAATAGGTATTGCCACGTCCGTAATGACGTGTAGTATAAAACTATAATGTAAATTATCCCGCAGGGTGAACGCCATAAAAAAACCATTTAAAAAAGCGCAAAATTCGTCAATTTTGGTACAAATAGCGGAATAAATAAGATCAAAAGGTAGCAAACAGCACAAAAATGATACCAATAAAAAGTACCACTCATCCTGCAAAAAATAAGCCCTTACTCAATGGCATTGGATGAAAGAAAAAAAGTTACGGCTGTTGGAAAGTGATGGCAGAAAAATAATTTTGCTCAAAAAAGGAAAAAGAACATAGAAAGCTATATAAAATGGGTATCGCCATAATCGTACTGACCCACAGAATAAATATAACATCACTTTTAACGCACAGTGTACACCATAAAAAAAATATTCTTAAACGCCAGAAATTTCCCAGTTTTTCACAATATTTTGAAGTTTTTCACAAAAAATGCTGCATGTTTCAAAACAAAAAGGCACCTCTTAAATTAAGTACAATATGTCGCGAATAAACAATCTCAGAATCGCTCTGCTCAGAAAAAGCATTCTAAAGTTATTACCATTTAAAGAGATACATGTCAAATTTCAAAAAAAGAGCCTGGTCGTTGAGGTTAAAAATGGGTCCGTCCTTAAAGGGTTAAGGACGCAGCCCATTTTAAATCTTAAGGACGCAGCCGTTTTTTGTAAATCTGACCACTGTTACTTTAAGCATTAATAACTCTGGGATGCTTTAACTTATGAATTTGATTCTGAGAGTCATTTTGTGACATATTCTACTTTATGTTAGTGGTAAATTTTAGTCCATACTTGTATCATTTCTTGGTAAAAAAATCCAAAACTTCATGCAAAATTTTTAAATTTAGCATTTTTCGAACTTTAAAGCTCTCTGCTTGTAAGGAAAGTGGACATTCCAAATAAATTATATGTATATTCACATATACAATATGTCTTGCTTGTGTTTGCATCATAAAGTTGACATGTTTTTACTTTTTGAAGACATTAGAGGGCTTCTTAGTTTAGCATCAATTTTCAAATTTTTCATGAAAATTTCAAAATCAGAATTTTTCAGGGACCAGTTCAGTTTCAGAGTGAATTTGTGGGTCTTTATGTTAGAAATACCCTATAATGGACCCCATTATGAAAACTGCACCCCTTAAAGTATTCAAAATGCCATTCAGAAAGTTTGTTAACCCTTTAAGTGTTTCAGAGGAATAGCAGCAAGGTGGAGGAGAAAATTCTTTATTTTTTACACTAACATGTTCTTGTAGACCCATTTTTTTTTTCATTTTAACAAGGGGTAATAGGTAAAAATGTCCCCCAAAATGTGTAACCCTATATCTCGAGTAAGGAAATACCTCATATGTGGATGTAAAGTGTTCTGCGGACGCAGTAGAGGGCTCAGAAGACAATGGGATTTTGGAGAGTGAATTTTGCTGAAATGGTTTTATGGGGGCATGTCTCATTTAGGAAGCTCCCATGGTGCCAGAACAGCAAAAAAAAACACACATGGCAAACTATTTGGGAAACTACACCCCTCAAGGAATGTAACAAGGGGTACAGTGAGCCTTAACACCCCACAGGTGTTTGACGAATTTTCACTAAAGTTGGACGTGAAAATAAAAAAATTTAAAATTCACAAAACTGCTGGTGCAACCCCAATTTTTTTTATTTTCACTAGGGGTAATAGATGAAAATGTCCCCCAAAATTTGTAACCCCATTTCTCTCAAGTAAGGAAACATCTCATATGTGGATCTTAAGTGGTCTGTGGGCAGACTAGAGGGCTCAGGGAAGGAGCGACAATGGGATTTTGTAAAGCAAATTTTGCTGAAATGGTTTTATGGGGGTATGTCTCATTTAGGGAGCCCCCATGGTGCCATAACAGCAAAAAAAAAAAAAAAAACACACACATGGCACACTATTTTGGAAAGTACACCCCTCAAGGAATGTAACAAGGCATATAGTGAGCCTTAACACCCCACTGGTGATTAACGAATTTTCGCCAAAGTTGGGCGTGAGAATGAAAAACAATTTTTTTTCACAAAAATGCTGGTGTTACCCCAAAGTTTTCATTTTTAAAAGGGTTAACAGGAGAAAAAGCCCCCCAAAATTTGTAACCCCATTTCTTCTGAGTATGGAAATACCCCATATGTGGATGTAAAGTGCTCTGCGAGCAAACTACAATGCTCAGAAGAGAAGGAGCACCATTGGGCTTTTGGTGAGAGAATTTGGTTGGAATGGAAGTCGGGGGCCTTGTGCATTTGCAAAGCTCCCATACTACCAGAACAGTGCCCCCCCCCATGTGACTCCAGTTTTGACACTACACCCCTCACAGAATTTAATAAGGGTTGCAGTAAACATTTACACCCCACTGGTGTTTGACAGATTTTTTGAAAAGTGGGCTGTGAAAATGAAAAATTTGTCAGACACCTGTGGGGCGTAAATGCTCACTGCACCCCTTATTACATTCCGTGAGGGGTTTAGTTTACAAAATAGGGTCACATGTTGGGGGGTACACTGTTCTGGCAGCATGGGGGCTTTGTAAAGGCACATGGCCTTCAATTCCAGCCAAATTCTCTCTCCAAAAGCCCAATGGTGCACCTTCTCTTCTGAGCATTGTAGTTCGCCCGCAGAGCACTTTAAATCCACATATGGGGTATTTCCATAGACAGAAAAAATGGGGTTACAAATTGTGGGGGGCTTTTTCTCCTATTAACCCTTGTGAAAATAAAAACTTTGGGGTAACACCAGCATTTTAGTGAAAAAAATCTGATTTTTTATTTTCATGTCCCATTTTAACAAAAATGTGTCATACACCTGTGGAGTGTTAAGGCTCACTATACCCCTTGTTATGTTCCATGAGGGGTGAAGTTTCCAAAATGGGGTCACATGTGGGTGATTTTTTTTTTTTGCGTTTAGAAAAACAGAACAGCTGTAAAATCAGCCACCCCTGTGCAAATCACCAATTTAGACCTCAAATGTACATGGCGCTCTCACTCCTGGGCCACGTTGTGTGCCCGCAGAGCATTTTACATCCACATATGGGGTATTTCCGTACTCAGGAGAAATTGCGTTACAAATTATTATTTTTTTTTTGCCCCTTGTAAAAATGAAAAGTATGGGGCAACACAAGCATGTTAGTGTAAAAATTGTTTTTTTACACTAACATGCTAGTATAGACCCCAACTTTACCTTTTCATACGGGGTAAAAGGAGAAAAAGCCCCCCAAGATATGTTAGTCAATTTTTCCTGAGTACGGAAATACCCCATATGTGGCCCTAAACTGTTGCCGTGAAATACGACAGGGCTCCGAAGTGAGAGAGTGTCATGCATATTTAAGGCCTAAATTAGGGATTTGCATAGGGACGGACATGGCAGTGTTCCCCAAACAAGGTGCCTCCAGCTGTTACAAAACATGCATGTCCCAGTCAATGGCTTTCTGGCAATACTGGGAGTTATTTTGCAACAGCTGGAGGCTCCGTTTCGGAAACATTGCTGTATGAGACGTTCTAAATTTTTATTGGGTGGTGGAAGCAGTGTAAGGGGGTGTATATGTAGTGTTTTACCCTTTTTTGTGTTAATGTAGTGTAGTGTTTTTAGGGTACATTTACACAGGCGGTGGTTCACAGCCAGGGCCAGATTAAGACTGCCTGGAAGACGGAGCACTCCATTATGATGCCCCCCCCCCCATTAGTCCCCCCTTCCCTTCCACTGAGACCTTTTGGGGGCCTGTCAAGTAAGGAACAGACTGAGACCAAAATTAGGCCTGGGTATATTAGACTATGTCCCCCTTTTTTTTTTGGTGGGTGTCACAGGAGTCAGGCCCCCGTTAAAATAAAATGGCTGCATGGTCTAAAATCACTTCAGTTCAAGTCACTCTTTCCAGCTGTTGCAAAGCTACAACACCCACTATGTCTGGAGATCTTCAGGCATTATAGGAGTTGTAGTTTTGTAACAGCTAGAGCCTCAAATTGGGGTACAGTTTCATCCATTATTACTTAGAAGTGACGAGAGATCTAATGGGACAGTCAGGAGAATACACAAACATAAAATGACTCACAAGAGACGTCTTCTCTGTTGTCTTTCCTTTTCTTCTTCATCTGGTTCAGACGCCAGGTCTTCTTCCAGCTCCATCTTCCTCTGTAAAGTTTGACGCCTAGACATCATTGGTTCCTCACTTTGCCTGCTAATCCTCATCCTCTGTATAAAGACAACAATCATTATAACCCTACAAGAGACTGTGCTTCCTAAATATAATACTGCCAAACCCTGTGTACCCTGTATATTATACTGCCAAACATCATGCCCTCTAAAAATAATACTACCACACACTGTGTCTTCTGTAGTGTGCACAGAGCAGCAGCTTCCCATTGAAAACAAGCAAAATTCTGCTGGTGGACGTTCGTAGTGTGGACGAGCCCTAATTCCCCCAGACCCCTCTGCCCCCAGACCCCTAAGTCCTCCTCCAGACTCCTGCTCCCAGAGACCCCCTAAGGCTAGGTTTCCCCCTTTTTTTTTTACCTGCAAAAACACAGAAAAACTGCTACTGCTTTTTCCTGTGTTATGGTAATTTTTGGGCATTTTTTTCTTGTGCTTTTGCCTTCTCTGGAAACTTAGCCTTAGTCCTCCCCTGGTCCTTAAAGGGGTACTCCACCCCTAGACATCTGATCCCCTATCCAAAGGATAGGGTATAAGATGTCTAGGGGTGGAGTACCCCTTTATGTCTCCCCTTCAACACTCCTGGTCCTCTATTCCACTTTTCTGCACACCCTACCCCCCCCCTCAGTCCCCTTCAGACTCCTCTGCCCCCTTTACCAAATCCACACTTACCTTATCATCCCCCCTGCTCATCATTCCCCCCTGCTCATTATTACCCCCTGCTCATCATTCCCCCCTGCTCATTATTACCCCCCTGCTCATCATTAACCCCCCTGCTCCCCATTAACCCCCCCTGCTCATCATTAACCCCCTCCTGCTCATCATTTCCCCCCTGCTCATCATTATTCCCCCCCCTGCTCAGCATCCCCCCTGCTCATCATTCTCCCCCTGATCATCATTCTCCCCCTGCTCATCATTACCCCCCCTGCTCATCATTGCTCCCCCTGCTCATCATTCTCCCCCCCTGCTCATCATTCTCCCCCCTGCTCATTATTCCCCCCCTCGTCATTTCCTGCAGCGCTGGGGTGTAATGAAGAAAACTGTGCCCTGCAGGAAATGATGAGTGACGCCCCTGACTATGTGCAGAGGAGCCGCAGGAGACGTCACTCGTCACAGCCCACATGACCCAACGCATCACCTGAGCCTGTCGAGCGCGGCCAGGTAAGGAAATATGAAATACGTATAGAAAAAGCAGGAGGAGTCTGGGGCCCCACAGGAGCCGCCGCTGGTCACTGTTTTAAAGTGGCCGCGGCTGGGCTATCGGGGGGCCCCGATCCGCTACTGAGCAGCCCGTAGGGATGTCCCGAATGTGACTGGGCCCCCTGCGGGCACGGGGCCCGGAGCAGGTGCTCTATGAGCGCCAATGATGATCTGGCCCTGTTCACAGCGAGTTTCCCACTGGGAGTTTGAGCTATGGCGGAACATTTGCTGCAGCTCAAACTTAAAGCAGGAAGCTCGCTATAAACCCCTTGCCGTGTGAATGTACCCTGTACATTGTGGGGGGGGGGCTAACCTTCAACTGTTGCATAACTACAACTCCCAGGATGCACTGACAGACCGTGCATCCGTGCATGCTGGGAGCTGTAGTTATGCAACAACTGGAGGCACACTGGTTGGGAAACACTAAGTTAGGTAACAGACTACCAGTGTTTCCTCACCAGTGTACCTCCAGCTGTTGCAAAACTACAACTTCCAGCATGCATGGTCTGTCAATGCATTCTGGGAGTTGTAGTTTTGCAACAGCTGGAGGCACACGGGTTGGGAAACACTGAGTTAGGAAACACTAAGTTAGGAAACAGACAGTGTTTCCCAACCAGTGTGCCTCCAGTTGTTGCAAAACTACATCTCCCAGCATGCCCGGAGAGCCAAAGGGCATGCTGGCCATTCAGATGTTGCTGAACTACAACGCTCAGCATGACTGAACAGTCTTGGCATGCTGGGAGTAGTTTTGCAACATCTGGAATTGCACAGTTTGTAGACCCCTATACAGGGGTCTCCAAACTGTAACCCTCCAAAACTACAACTCCCAGCATGCCCAGACAGCCTTTGGTATCTGGGCATGCTGGGAGTTGTAGATGTGAAACTACAAGGCAGCAGTGAAGATCTTCACTGCTGCCTCTGTCTCTGCCACTGCCGCCTGCATTCTGCTGCCGCAGGTCCTCCCCACCACCAGTCCCCGGCTGTCTGCCGCCATTCCCCCGCTGTCTGCCGCCGGTAACCACCACCGCTATCTTTGCCCCACTCTGCCCGGATTTCCAAAGCGGGCAGTGCGGGGATTTCAACTCTAACCCCACCCCTGTCCGGTGATTTGCTAGTCAGTCCTGACCAACCAATCGCAGGGGATAGGAGGACGTGCCACCCCTGCCACCTCACTCCTATCCTTTAGGATGATTGGGGCTTTCTCTGACAGCTCCGATCATCCTTATTATCCGGGCTATCGGGTCACCAGAGACCCGATCTGCCTGGAAAAGCTGCGATTTGCCGGTCAGAATTGACCGGTGAATCACGGCGATCGCCAACAAGGAGGGGTCTCAGGACCCCTCTGGGTGATATGCCGGGATGGGGATGGCTGCTGATAGAAATCAGCAGTCATCCCGTTCTGATCACCGCATCCGGAGACACGGTGAACAAGGAACACGGCACCGTAAATGTACTGCGCTGTGCGCAAAGTGACACTTTGCAGCGCCGTACATTTACGCCACTCGGCATTAAGGGGATAGGTTGGCATAGAAAAACAAGATGGGTGTACCCATTGAGGTCCAAAGACTTGCCTATATCACTCCCTGCCGTATTCAAAAGTATTATTGGTGGGATTCCGAGACAAAGTCAGTAAATTTAGATGACTTATCAGTGTGTGAAAGCATCTCCCTGACATCTCCCTTTTCAGTTAGTATTAGGCTTCGTTCACATTGCCATTGGACTTTGCTATTCCGTCTGCAATTCCTTTAGAACTATGGGTGTAAAGTGGGGAAAAAATAATGCATGCACTGTTTTTTTTTTTCCCCTCTGCTAAACTACCTCCTCTATGGACCCCATTCAAGTGCAGTGTTCTGTGTTTCAGGGTCTGTTCGGCTCAAGAAAAAAAAAAGTGCAGAACTGACCCTAAACGAGACGGAAGACAATGTCAATGTGAACCTAGCCTTAATGATTACATCTTTTTGCAGACTTTGAGTAGATCACATGCGCCGTTGTCTTCTGTGCATCCTTGCACATGTGCAGGCATTTGGAAGTCCGGCCTATGCTCCCTGAGTCAAGTCAGGTAGCAGTCCCGTGAAGAAGACCATGAAACGCATGACGGGATGTGAGACAGCAAGCTACAACCTTAGGACATAAGTATGGGTATTACTCTCTAATATTTTATGCATACTTCTGTTTGCACTTTGTGCCCAATCAACTATTATAGTTAGGTTATTTGTGATTGGTTATATTTGTGGTATGCCTGAACATGTTTGGTCACTTTTTGAGTGTTGCTGTGTAAGAGGAGGCGTGAAAGAGGAGTTTCAAAAACTGTGATTATCTGTTGTGCGGAGTGAATCTGTGGAGTGGGTGCGACTGCCTATAGCCCACATTCTTATTTTGGGTAAGTTTTTCTCTTTTGCACATAGTGGGATAACTGTTAGAGTTTAAACACCCTTTTTCATTTTTTTTTTTTTCTCTGTTCCACCTCTAGGGGGAGGAGGAGTAGATTGGGCACAGGTGTATAAATCTTAGCTTGGGACTCTTATTGAGAGCTTGCTCTTTTTGAGTGTTGCTGTGTAAGAGGGGGCGTGAAAGAGGAGTTTCAAAAACTGTGATTATCTGTTGTGCGGAGTGAATCTGTGGAGTGGGTGCGACTGCCTATAGCCCACATTCTTATTTTGGGTAAGTTTTTCTCTTTTGCACATAGTGGGATAACTGTTAGAGTTTAAACACCCTTTTTCATTTTTTTTTTTTTTTTTTTTTCTGTTCCACCTCTAGGGGGAGGAGGAGTAGATTGGGCACAGGTGTATAAATCTTAGCTTGGGACTCTTATTGAGAGCTTGCTCTTTTTGAGTGTTGCTGTGTAACAGGGGGCGTGAAAGAGGAGTTTCAAAAACTGGAGTTTGAAAGCAGGAGGTTGAGATCGCTGTGAGTTTTCATTTTTGAACCCACAAGGTCTACAAAAAATTTTAAGTGTCATTTTGACTGTCTGTTTTTTTTTGTGAAATCCCCATAATTAGATGGCCTCCATGTTGGAAAATGCAGTCCAATGTACATCCTGTTCAATGTATGCAATCCTTGAACAACAGTTTGAGGGTGCATATTGTTGTGCGAGATGTGTGCTAGTTGTCCGTTTGGAAGCCCAGATCCTGCATCTAGAGGGGCGACTGGCAACAATGAGAAGCATTAACAACATGGAGAGGAGTCTCCTGCTCACTGAGCAGGCACTCTCGGGAATAGAGGTGGGGGAGGACAGTGGGACGGAGTTGCAGGACAGTCAGGCAGTTAGCTGGGTTACAGTTAGAAAGAGGGGTAGGGGAAAAAGTGTCAGGGAGGCTAGTCCTGAACTGGCACACCCCAACAAGTTTGCCCGCTTGGCAGATGAGGGGGATGCCATTACAGAGCTAGCAGAACTGCAGCAGGATACCGTCTCTGACCGCCAGGGGGGTGTCTGCTCCAGTAAGGAGGGAGGGAGGAGTACAGGGCAGGCCAGACAGGTACTAGTGGTGGGGGACTCAATTATTAGGGGGACAGACAGGGCAATCTGTCACAAAGACCGGGATCGCCGAACAGTGTGCTGTCTGCCTGGCGCACGAGTTCGGCACATCGCGGATCGGGTTGACAGGTTGTTGGGCGGGGCTGGAGAGGACCCAGCAGTCATGGTACATATTGGCACCAATGACAAAGTAAGAGGTAGGTGGAGTGTCCTTAAAAATGATTTCAGGGACTTAGGCCGCAAGCTTAAGGCAAGGACCTCCAAGGTAGTCTTTTCTGAAATACTACCAGTACCACGAGCCGCACCAGAGAGGCAGCGGGAGATCAGGGAGGTAAACAAGTGGCTCAGAAGCTGGTGTAGGAAGGAAGGGTTTGGGTTCATGGAGAACTGGGCTGACTTCGCTGTCGGTTACCGGCTCTACCGTAGGGACGGGCTGCACCTCAATGGGGAGGGTGCAGCTTTGCTTGGGGAGAAGATGGCTAGAAGGGTGGAGGAGTGTTTAAACTAGGGACTTGGGGGGAGGGAACCTACAGCAAAGAGGGGGAAGATAGTGTAGATAGAGAGGTGGGAATTATAAATGTACCTGGGGGTGGAGCGGAGGGAGGGGTTAGAATAGTTAATAGGAATAGGCTTCATAGGAAAATAAAACTTACACCCTTGAATCCCATTAACCCCAATAACATAAAGGATGGAAATGTAAAGTGTATGTTCACAAATGCCAGAAGCCTAGCAAATAAAATGGGGGAGCTTGAGGCCTTGATACTGGAGGAACATATTGATATAGTTGGGGTCACTGAGACATGGCTGGACTCCTCGCATGACTGGGCTGTCAATCTGCAGGGGTTTACATTGTTTCGCAAGGATAGAATGAACAGAAAAGGTGGTGGAGTCTGTCTGTATGTAAGAAGTGGTATGAAAGTCAGTGTGAACGATGCCATAGTGTGTGATGATTCTGAGGATGTGGAATCATTGTGGGTAGAATTACAAAAGGAGGGAAATACTGAAAAAATAATATTTGGGGTAATCTACAGACCCCCTAATATCACTGAAGAGATAGAAGTTCGGCTTCATAAACAAATAGAGAGGGCCGCCCGGGCAGGTACAGTGGTAATAATGGGAGATTTTAACTATCCAGATATAGATTGGGGTCCGGGGTTGGCTAAAACTACAAAGTGGCGACAATTCCTAAATTTATTGCAGGATAATTTTATGGGCCAGTTTGTGGAGGACCCAACAAGAAGTGATGCCTTGTTGGATCTGATCATTTCCAACAACGCAGAGCTGGTTGGTAATGTAACTGTGCGGGAAAACCTTGGTAATAGCGACCACAATATAGTTACTTTTGACTTAAAATGTAGAAAACAAAGACAGGCGGGGAAGGCAAAAACATATAACTTTAAAAAGGCAAATTTCCCTGGGCTGAGGGCTGCACTACAGGACATAGACTGGGGGGAGGTGTTCTCAAATACTGATACAGAAGGTAAATGGGACATCTTTAAATTAACTCTAAATAACTATACAGCTAAATATATACCAAAGGGGAACAAATATAAACGATTGAAACTAAATCCTACATGGCTGACACATGATGTTAAAAGAGCAATAAACAGCAAATAAATAGCCTTCAAAAAATACAAATCTGATGGGTCAGCGATAACATTTAAACAGTACAAGGAGCTTAATAAAATCTGTAAAAATGTAATAAAAACAGCAAAAATTCAAAATGAGAGACAGGTGGCCAAAGAAAGCAAAACTAATCCTAAATATTTTTTTAGATATATAAATGCAAAAAAACCAAGGACAGAGCATGTAGGACCCCTTAATAATGATAATGGGGAGGTTGTCACAGGCGATCAAGAGAAGGCGGAGCTACTGAATGGGTTCTTTAGTTCTGTATACACTATGGAAGAAGGAGCTGACATTGGCCAGGTCAGTGCTGGTAACACATCATGTAATGTACTGAACTGGCTTAATGTAGAGATGGTACAAGGTAAGTTAAGTGATATAAATGTAAGCAAATCCCCAGGACCGGATGGACTACACCCAAGAGTTCTTAGAGAGGTAAGTTCAGTAATATCTGTACCCCTGTTCATGATATTTAGAGATTCTCTGGTGTCTGGTATTGTGCCAAGGGACTGGCGCAAGGCGAATGTGGTGCCAATCTTCAAAAAGGGCTCTAGGTCTTCCCCAGGAAACTATAGACCGGTAAGTTTAACGTGCATTGTGGGTAAATTGTTTGAAGGACTTATAAGGGATTACATACAGGAATACATAGGGGATAATTGTATTATAAGTGATAGCCAGCATGGGTTTACTAAGGATAGAAGTTGTCAAACCAATCTAATTTGCTTTTATGAAGAGGTGAGTAGAAGCCTTGACAGAGGAATGGCTGTGGATATAGTGTTTCTGGATTTTGCTAAAGCATTTGATACTGTCCCTCATAGACGTCTGACAGGTAAGTTAAGGTCTTTGGGTTTGGAAATTTTAGTTTGTAACTGGATTGAACACTGGCTCATGGATCGTACCCAGAGAGTGGTGGTCAATGATTCGTACTCTGATTGGTCCCCGGTTATTAGTGGTGTACCCCAAGGTTCAGTACTGGGACCGCTGTTGTTTAATTTATTTATCAATGATATAGAGGATGGTATTAACAGCTCTGTTTCTATCTTTGCAGATGACACCAAGCTTTGTAGCACGGTACAGTCTATAGAGGATGTGCATAAGTTACAAGATGACTTGGATAGACTAAGTGTCTGGGCATCCACTTGGCAAATGAGGTTCAATGTGGATAAATGTAAAGTTATGCATCTGGGTACTAATAACCTGCATGCATCGTATGTCTTAGGGGGGATTAAACTGGCAGAGTCACTGGTAGAGAAGGATCTGGGTGTACTTGTAGATCAAAGACTACAGAATAGCATGCAATGTCAGGCTGCTGCTTCCAAAGCCGGCAGGATATTGTCATGTATCAAAAGAGGCATGGACTCAAGGGACAGGGACATAATACTCCCCCTTTATAAAGCATTGGTACGGCCTCACCTGGAATATGCTGTTCAGTTTTGGTCACCTGTCCATAAAAGGGACACTGCGGAGTTGGAAAGGGTGCAGAGACGCGCGACTAAACTAATATGGGGCTTGGAACATCTTAGCTATGAGGAGCGATTAAAGGAGTTACAATTGTTTAGTCTTGAGAAGAGACGTTTAAGGGGGGATATGATAAACGTATATAAGTATATTAATGGCCCATACAAAAAATATGGAGAAAAACTGTTCCAGGTTAAACCCCCCCAAAGGACGAGGGGGCACTCCCTCCGTCTGGAGAAAAAAAAGTTTAGTCTCAAGGGGCGACACGCCTTCTTTACCGTGAGGACTGTGAATTTATGGAACGGTCTACCTCAGGAACTGGTCACAGCAGGAACAATTAACAGCTTTAAAACAGGATTAGATACATTCCTGGAACAAAATAAGATTAATGCTTATGAAGAAATATAAAATCTCATCCCTTCCCCAATATCGCGCCACACCCCTACCCCTTAATTCCCTGGTTGAACTTGATGGACATATGTCTTTTTTCGACCGTACTAACTATGTAACTATGTAACTATGTAACTAGACCTAATGTTTTTCTTTTATACTTCACACATTGTATGTAATTGATGTTATATGGTGTTAATAAAGTATTATTTTGGCATTTACATTTTCTTGCAGTGGATAATGTATTGTGGGAGTGCCCTTTCACCCCCCCCCCCCCCCCCCCCAATGTGAACTGGTATTATATTCTGATCTTGGACAACATCATCTCTAGTTACTGCAGCTTTCTCTATTCCTTCCAATCACAAGACACAATGTTTTAAATGAAGTGAGAAACTTCTAACCTTATCTGTTGTTTACAGTGTCAAAAGTGTAACAATTTGACTTTTCTTGAATAGAAGGCATTCATTGCATTCAGAAATGTTACTTTATGAATAGTTTGAAAAGACAACTCGAGCCATGGCCATGAACTAATATGTTTCCTAGAAGAGTCCATGGAATGCTATATGGAATGCCCAGTGAGGTTTCACTGGGCAGCAAGGTCATTTAAAATTTTCAAAATTGCTTGTAAAAAAAAAAACCTTCACTCTTTGCCAGAACATGGGTAAATTTTTTTTTTTTTTGTTTTACCTTTAATAACATTAGAACACAAACCAATGTAGAAATGGGTCCATTCTTTGTCTTCTGCTGGCGAGGAAGGTATGGCAAGATCTTTTGCGATTGGAACCCAGATCTGGCCAAATTAAAGGGGTACTCTTAGACATCTTATCCCCTCAATGCAAGCCTATGGGAGGGGCCGTGACAGCTGTCACGCCCCCTCCCATAGGCTTTCATTGAGGGGCGGAGCGTGACATCACACGGGGGCGGAGGCGTGACGTCACACCGCCTTGGTCGCCGGTAATCAGACCCGGAGCGAACATGCTCCGGGGACTGATTTTAACTGGGGTGCTGCGTGCAAGATCACGGGGGTCCCCAGCGGCGGGACCCCCACGATCAGGCATCTTATCCCCTATCCTTAAAATAAGAGAATTAGTAGTTGTTAATGTGCAGAGGAGGGTGGAGGGTGGGTGGACAGGGATGACGGGGGGATAACCCCTTAATACATAAACCACACCTAAAAAGCCTTTCACATTTAACAATATTTGGGTTTCCTTATTTGTAACAGGGTCTCAGGTGGATGTTCTGCAACCAGGGACCTGAGCAGGACATCAGAGGAAAATTTGTCATCTCAGCTACAACTTCTATACTTTTCTTCTATTTAATGCATTTACTCTGTTTTATTATTTTCTTTTAACCCCTTAACAACAAATTACAGATCTATTCAGACATGGTGCTGCTCAGGGTTTATGGAGCAGGCTCCTGACTCAAGCATTCTCCATAGCGTACCTGTTACCACATCCAGCTATTAACCCTTTAGATTGCTAAAGTCAAAGCTGTCATCTAAAGGGACCTTTAATCCGTGGTCAACCAACTCCCCAACCTACCAACACCCCCCTTCCCCCGGAAAGCAGTTGCAGGTAAGCAATCCCCTAAAGAGGTAGCTGGAGGGCTTGCCTCTCCTCCTCTCCTGGTCCCATCTCTGTCATTGATAGAGCCCACCTTTAGCAGGTTACACAGATCAATGCAGTTCAATAAAACTGTATTGATCTGTATTAGGGGGTCAGAAAAGGGCAAAAATAAAAGAGTTATGGATCTTAAATGGTGAGGGGGAAAAAAAATAAAGCACACAAATGAAAATTGGCCCTGCCCTTAAGGGGTTAATGAATGTTCCCTCTTATTCAGATTTGTGCCTCACCTCATTCTATCAAAACATTTCACTATACCTTTATTTGTTCATCTAAATCCTTTGTACACTTATACTATTACCCATATCACTGCCAGATATTCTAGTCACCATATTAACCATTTCTACACTACATGAGACCTTCACACTGAATCCTATTACCGTCATGTATAAGAGACACCATTAGAATGCCTCCCCCCCCCCCCCCCCCTCCCCCTTGGTTTGACAGATCATCTCCACATACCTATACACAATTCCAATTATTTAAAAAAAAAAAAAAGGGCTTCAGCAGCCATTTTAGATATAGCAGGTGTCAGATGAAGATCTCTGTGAGGAACACAAATCAGTGAAGAACACAGAGAGGAGTAGGACCACACACATAATAATTGTAGTCAGGGCTGCTTTTAGACTAAGTGTGGCCCTGGGCAAAATAAAAAACTGGGCCCCTGAATTGTGTGACCAAAGATCACCATGTTGTGCTCCCTGAATTATGTTGCATCTCATCTAATGTGGGTAAACTGGATTGTGCTGCAAACCACAAGTGACTGTGACTACAACATGGCAAATATAATAATTCCATCCAAGATTAATTTCTGGCTTCGGTAATTTGGGGGTCACACAGTAGTGCAAATCAGCTTAGTTCCCCCCTCTGTAGGAACAAAGTGCACGGACAGCTGTGGAGCAACAGCAATTTGTAAAAGCACACAGAGAAACCTAGCACAAATACGATTTTGCTCTTTAGCTGGTTTATTAAACACTTTAAACGGCATCATAAAATACATGGGCACAGGAAACCACAGGGTCACAGCAAACCATATATTTATGATGCAGTTTTAAGCATTTAGTAACCCACCTAAATGGCAAGAACTAATTTTTGCTGGATTTCTGATGTGACCGCATTTACTTATATTAATTGAGATTCAGCACGATTCAAGGAACACAACATGATGCATTTTCCAGGCCAAGTTGCCATGCAGCCCTAGCTTAAGAGTGTCAGCTTTTGTTCTTTATACAATTAGGGTATGTTCACACTACGGAATCTCCGCTCGAGAAATTCCGCAACCTAGATTCCGTCAGGTGGCAGCTGCCGAAAATACTTCAATGAAAATGAGTAAAAAATGTAAAATAAAGTGTTATCAGTTTGGCAGGCTAAGGCAGTCTAGACCCGTCCCATTCTTCTCCCGTCAAAAACAAAAACGGACTTAAAAAAAAAAGAAGAAAATAACGGATGCAAACGGATGTTATCCATTTGTATTCGTTTGGATCTATTATTGTTCAGTTAATGAACAAGAAACTTTTTTTTGTTCTGAGCATGCTCAGAAGTAAAAATGGATCAAAAAACGGATTGAAAAATTGGATGCAAACAGATGACATTAAAGGCTCATTCGTTTTCTATAGACTTCACTGTTAAATTTACTGTCTTCAGTTTTTCTTCTGTTTTTCTGACAGGAGAAAAAATACTGCATGCACCGTCTTTTCTCCTGTAAAAAGAAAAAAATACGGAAATGAGCGCAGACAGGTGAAAACGGATGTGAAAAGATTGTAAAAAGAAAATCCCATTGACATCAATGGGATTATTTTACAACCGTATGAAACCTGTTTACAAGCAGCAACAACGGAACCTAAACGAGGGGGGAAAAAACGGGCACAGACGGCCGTATGAACCCACCCTAAGCAATGACATACACCACCTACAGCATATGTGTTCTTTGTAAAGTGGTTCTGTAATAACTAAAACAGAGTGGCTCATAAAGCTTTAATATTGCTTTTACTGCATGGTGAACTATCACTGTGATAAGCTAAAAAAGAGACAGTTGAGCTATTAAAAAAAAATAAAAATAAATGACAGAAGATTGCTGCCAAAATAATCTTGTGAGAGTTATATTAGCAGCTTGGCAGACTACAAAGGGGATTTAGATAATGTAACCAGAAGGCAGGTATGTGAATAACACACAGTGGAAACTACAGACTATGGGGGAGATTTATCAAAACCTGTGCAAAGGGAAAGTTGTTCAGTTGCCCATAGCAACCAATCAGATTGCTTCTTTCATTTTGCAGAGACCTTGTTAAAAATGAAAGAAGTCAGCTGATTGGTTGCTATGGGCAACTAGGCAACTTTTCCTCTGGACAGGTTTTGATAAATATCCCCCTATTACCGCAAACTATACCAAGGTACCAGACATCTTAAAGGGAAATACATCCATAATACTACAATAAACTTAGAAAGACTTCCAACGCTTTCACTTTTTTCACATATTGTTACTTGCAACTTTGTGCTAAATAAAAATAAAAAAAATTACTGTCCAGGGTAAAAGGAAATCCCCATAGCAAACATATGCTGTTCTGAACAGTTCCTAAAATGGACAGAGATGTCAGCAGAGAGCACTGTGATCATGATGTCAGCAGACAGCACTGTGTTTCAAAAAGAAAAGAATGTCTGCTGTAGTATTCAGCAGCTAATAAGTACAGGAAGGATTAAGATGTTTTAATAGAAGTAATTTACAAATCTGTTTAACTTTCTGGCACCAGTTGATTTAAAAAAAAAAAAAAAAACGTTTTTCACCGGAGTACCCCTTTAACCCCTTAAGGACCAAGGGCGTACAGGTACGCCTTTGCTCCCTGGTACTTAAGGACCAAGGGCGTACCTGTACGCCCGTGGGAATTTCGGTCCCCGCCGCGCGCCGGGCAGGGATCGCGCCGGGGTGACTGCTGATATCTATCAGCAGGCACCCCGCGCAAATGCCCAGGGGGGTCATTAGACCCCCCCATGTTGGCGATCGGCGCAAATCGCAAGTGAATTCACACTTGCGATTTGCGCCGATTCCGGGTCATACGGGTCTATGGTGACCCGGTGACCCGGAATAGAAGGGGGATCGCGGGTGTCCTAGACACCCACGATCCCCCTGTAGCGATAGGAGTGAGGTGGCAGGGTTGCCACCCCTCCTATCTCTGCTATTGGTGGTCTAGACGCGACCACCAATAGCAGATCGGGGGCGGAGGGGTTTACTTTCGGTTTCCCCGTCCTGCCCTCCCACAATAGGCGGGGCAGAACGGGGAAACCGACAGGGACCGGCGCCGAAGATCCACTTACCCATCGGCGATGGCAGCGGCGACGATCAGCGGCGGCAGCGGGCGACGATCGGCGGAAGAAGAGGACCGCGACGCAGCTCCCTGGATCCAACGGAAGCCGGTGAGTTACTTAGCAACATCTGGAGGGCTACAGTCTGAGACCACTATAGTGGTCTCTAAACTGTAACCCTCCAGATGTGGCAAAACTACAACTCCCAGCATGCCCAGAGAGCTGTTTAGGCTTGCTGGGAGTTGCAGTTTTGCAACAGCTGGAGGTCTACAGTCTGAGACCACTGCAAAGTGATCTCTATACTGTGCACCTCCAGATCTTGCAAAACTACAACTCCCAGCATGCCCAGACAGCAGTTTGCTGTCTGGGCATGCTGGGAGTTGTAGTTTTGCAACATCTGGAGGTCCACAGTTTGGAGACCACTATGCAGTGGTCTCTAAACTATAGCTCTACAGATGTTGCAAAACTGCAACTCCCAGCAAGCCTAAACAGCAAACAGCTGTCTCTGCATGCTGGGAGTTGTAGTTGCGATCCCTCCAGCTGTTGCCTAACTACATCTCCCAGCATGCCTTTCGGCGATCAGTACATGCTGGGAGTTGAAGTTTTGCAACAGCTGGAGGCACACTGGTTGGAAAATACTGAGTTAGGTAACAGAACCTAACTGAAGGTTTTCCAACCAGTGTACCTCCAGCTGTTGCAAAAGTACAACTCCCAGCATGCACGGTCTGTCAGTACATGCTGGGAGTTGTAGTTTTGAAACAGCTGGAGGTTTGCCCCCCCCCCCCCCCCCCATGTGAACGTACAGGGTACATTCACACTGGCGGGTTTACAGTAAGTTTTCTGCTTCAAGTTTGGGCTGTGGCAAATTTTTCACCGCAGCGCAAACTCCTAGCCGTAAATTCACTGTAAACGCCCGCCAGTGTGAATGTACCCTAAAAACACTACACTTACACATAATAAAGGGTAAAACACTACACATACACCCCCTTACACTGTCCCCCTAATAAAAACTAAAAAACATATTGTACGGCAGTGTTTCCAAAACAGAGCCTCCAGCTGTTGCAAAACAACAACTCCCAGCATTTCCGGACAGCCACTGACTGTCCAGGCATGCTGGGAGTTTAGCAACAGCTGGAGGCACCCTGTTTGGGAATCACTGGCGTAGAATACCCCTATGTCCACCCCTGTGCAATCCCTAATTTAGTCCTCAAATGCGCATGGCGCTCTCTCACTTTGGAGCCCTGTCGTATTTCAAGGAAACAGTTTAGTGCCACATATGGGGTATCTCCGTACTCGGGAGAAATTGCGTTACTAATTTTGGGGGCTTTTTTTCCTTTTACCCCTTATGAAAAAGAAAAGTTGGGGTCTACACCAGCCTGTTAGTGTAAAAAAAAATTTTTTTTTACACTAACATGCTGGTGTTGTCCTTTACTTTTTATTTTCACGGGAGGTAAAAGGAAAAAAAGACCACCAAAATTTGTAACGCAATTTCTCCTGAGTACGGAGATACCCCATATGTGGGCGTAAAATGCTCTGCGGACGCACAACAAGGCTCAGGAGTGAGAGCGCACCATGTACATTTGAGGCCTAAATTGGTGATTTGCACAGGGGTGGCTGATTTTACAGTGGTTCTGACATAAACACAAAACAATAAATACAGACATGTGACCCCATTTTGGAAACGACACCCCTCACGGAACGTAACAAGGGGTATAGTGAGCCTGAACACCCCACAAATTTTCATTAAAGTTGGATGGGAAAGTGAAAAAAAAAATTTTTTTTTCACTAAAATGCTGGTATCACCCTAAATTTTTCATTTTCACAAGGGAAAATAAAAAAAAGCCCCCCAAAATTTGTAACCCAATTTCTTCTGAGTAAGAGCATACCCCATATGTGGATGTAAAGTGCTCTGCGGGTGCACTACAATGCTCAGAAGAGAAGGAGCGCCATTGGGATTTTGAAGAGAAAATTTGTCCGGAATTGAAGGCCACTTGTGTTTACAAAGCCCCCATGGTACCAGAACAATGGACCCCCCCATATGTGACCCCATTTTGGAAACTACACCCCTCATGTAATGTAATAAGGGGTGCAGTGAGCATTTACGCCCCACAGGTGTCTGACAGATTTTTGGAACAGTGATCCGTGAAAATGAAAAATGTAATTTTCCATTTGCACAGCCCACTGTCCCAAAGATCTGTCAAACGCCAGTGGGGTGTAAATGCTCACTGCACCACTTATTAAATTCTGTGAGGGGTGTAGTTTCCAAAATGGGGTCACATGTGGGGGGGGTCCACTGTTCTGGCACCATGGGGGGCTTTGTAAATGCACATGGCCCCTGACTACCATTCCAAACGAATTCTCTTTCCAAAAGCTCAATGGTGCTCCTCCTCTTCTGAGCATTGTAGTTCGCACGTAGTGCACTTCAGGTCCACTTATGGGGTACCTCCATACTCAGAAGAGATGGGGTTACAAATTTTGGGGGGTATTTTCTGCTATTAACCCTTGCAAAAATTTGAAATTTGGGGGGAAACACATATTTTAGTGAAAAAAAAATATATATTTTTTTACATATGCAAAAGTCGTGAAACCCGTGTGGGGTATTAAGGCTCACTTTATTCCTTGTTACGTTCCTCAAGGGGTCTAGTTTCCAAAATGGTATGCCATGTGTTTTTTTTTTGCTGTTCTGGCACCATAGGGGCTTCCTAAATGCGACATGCCCCCTGAGCAAAATTTGCTCTCAAAAAGTCAAATATCACTCCTTCTCTTCGGAGCATTGTAGTTCGCCCGTAATGCACTTCATGACAACTTATGGGGTACCTCCATACTCAGAAGAGATGGGGTTACAAATTTTGGGGGGTATTTTCTGCTATTAACCCTTGCAAAAATGTGAAATTTGGGGGGAAACACACATTTTAGTGGAAAAAAAAATATTTTTTTTACATATGCAAAAGTCGTGAAACACCTGTGGGGTATTAAGGCTCACTTTATTCCTTGTTACGTTCCCCAAGGGGTCTAGTTTCCAAAATGGTATGCCATGTGGGTTATTTTTGCTGTTCTGGCACCATAGGGGCTTCCTAAATGCAACATGCCCCCCAAAAACCATTTCTGAAAAACGTACTCTCCAAAATCCCCTTGTCGCTCCTTTGCTTCTGACCCTCTACTGCGCCCGCCGAACAATTTACATAGACATATGAGGTATGTGCTTACTCGAGAGAAATTGGGCTACAAATATAAGTATACATTTTCTCCTTTTACCCCTTGTAAAAATTCAAAAATTGGGTTTACAAGAACATGTGAGTGTAAAAAATAAAGATTGTGAATTTTCTCCTTCACTTTGCTGCTATTCCTGTGAAACACCTAAAGGGTTAAAACACTTACTGATTGTCATTTTGAATACTTTGGGGGGTGTAGTTTTTATAATGGGGTCATTTGTGGGGTATTTCTAATGGGAAGACCCTTCAAATCCACTTCAAACCTGAACTGGTCTCTGAAAAAAAGCGAGGTTCAAAATTTTGTGAAAAATTGGAAAATTGCTGCTGAACTTTGAAGCCCTCTGGTGTCTTCCAAAAGTAAAAACACGTCAATTTTATGATGCAAACATAAAGTAGACATATTGGAAATGTGAATAAAATAAAAAAATATTTTGAATATCCATTTTCCTTACAAGCAGAGAGCTTCAAAGTTAGAAAAATGCTAAATTTTCAAATTTTTCATCAAATTTGGGGATTTTTCACCAAGAAAGGATGCAAGTTACCACAAAATTTTACCACTATGTTAAAGTAGAATATGTCACGAAAAAACAATCTCGGAATCAGATTGATAACTAAAAGCATTCCAGAGTTATTAATGTTTAAAGTGACAGTGGTCAGATGTGCAAAAAACGCTCTGGTCCTAAGGTGTAAAATGGCCTGGTCCTTAAGGGGTTAACCTCTGAAGGACCCAGGACGTATGGGTACGTCCTGGGTCCTGCGATATAACGCGGGGTCACACGGTGACGCCGCATCATATCACGGCGGGCCCGGCGTCATAGTGAAGCCGGGACCCGCCTCTAATAGTGCGCGGCACTGATCGCTGTGCCGCGCGCTATTAACCCTTTAGCCGCGCGCTCAAAGCTGAGCCGTGCGGCTAAAAACGAAAGTAAAAGTGCCCGGCTAGCTCAGGGAGCTGTTCGGGATCGCCGCGGTATAATCGCGGTATAAACCCGAACAGCTGTAGCACAGGAGGAGGTCTTCTTACCTTCTCCTGTGCTGTCCGATCGCCGAATGAATGCTTCAAGCCTGAGATCCAGGCTTGAGCATTCAATCGCCGAAAACACTGATTGATCCATTCCTATGGAGATGAATCAATCAGTGTTAAAGATCAGTTAATGCACTGTTATAGCCCCCTATAGGAGCTATAATATTGCATAAGAAAAGTGTAAAAAAATCATTAACCCTTTCAATTATCCCTTCCCCTAATAAAAGTTTGAATCACCCGGCATTTCCAAGAATAAAAAAAACATTATGTAAATAAAAATAAACATATGTGGTATCGCCGCATGCGGAAATGTCCGAATTATAAAAATATACTGCTTTTTAAACCACTCGTTCAATGGCGTACGTGCAAAAAAATTCCAAAGTCCAAAATAGCGCATTTTTGATCACTTTTTATACCACAAAAAAGTGAATAAAAAGTGATCAAAAAGTCTGATCAGAACAAAAATGGTACCGCTAAAAACTTCAGATGACGGCGCAAAAAATGAGCCCTCATAGCACCCTGAACACAGAAAAATAAAAAAGTTATAGGGGTCAAAAGATTACCATTTTAAACGTATAAATTTTCCTGCATGTATTCATGATTTTTTTCTGAAGTGATACAAAATCAAACCTATACAAGTAGGATATCATTGTAACCGTATGGACCTACAGAATAAAGATAAGGTGTCATTTTTGCTGAAAAATGTACTGCGTAAAAACGGAAGCCCCAAAACTTACAAAATAGTGTTTTTTCATCAATTTTGTCGCACATTGATTTTTTTTCCCATTTCACCGTAAATTTTTGGGTAAAATGACTAATGTCATTACAAAGTAGAATTAGTGACGCAAAAAATAAGCCATCGTATAGAATTTTAGGTGAAAATTTTTAAGAGTTATGATTTTTTTAAGTTAAGGAGGAAAAATTGAAAAGGAAAAAACGGAAAAAGCCAGGGTCCTTAAGGGGTTAAAAGGAGACACTAAAATATTGCATTGACATAAGTGTTCTGCACTTTTGACAGCAAGTAAAGCCTCCAGTCTTCCTTGGCATAATGCCACAAGGTTTTTATTTTTTTAATTTCTTCCCTTCCTCGGTGCAGATCGTCTGAGGACCATTTTACACGGGGGAACTTTCAGTGAGCAAACCCAAGCAGAACAAGCTGGTGCTAGGATCACACAGAAATGTGCCTCCTCAATTGACAGCAATGCATTTCCGTGTAGATACTGCAGAAAGAATGAACACCTTCGGAATTTGAATTTCCGCAGCAAATGGTTCTGCTGTAACAATTCTGAAAACAATGGGGGTCTGCTGCAACAGAATTTCCTAGCAAAATGTTTCTGCTCAGAAATATGGACCCTGTCAGGTTGAATAGGGAATGTCAATGTACAGCCAATTTTAGGTTCATTGTATTACATTGCAGAGCACTGTACATGCTACCGATTAAGAAAGAGAGAGAGAGAGAGAGAGAGAGAGAGAGAGAGAGAGAGAGAGAGAGAGAGAGAGAGAGAGAGAGAGAGATAGCAATGGCACAATGCAAGTAACTTACCCAGTAGCCAAGCATGCCTAAAATATGGTAAGAAATAAAGTTTTACCATAGTTTTTCAATGCAAAGTAAAAGAGTTACTTCTACAAAAAGTGTCAAGGGGCTTCATAAAAATAATAAAATAAATAGGAGTAATTTAACTGATAAATCTCCTCCATTGCGCACTGACATATGTGATCATTTTGTACACTTTTGAACAGTCGGGCATTGTTAGGGCAGGGCAGGTCAGCTTGGCATGGAGCTTATCTCACATCATTATGGCTAATCATATGCAGTTTAAACATGCCGCTCTACTGCATTCCTGAACAATGGTTCACTGTGATGGGGATGCAAAGGGCACAACCACACACAGGCATGTATGACCTCCACAACCTCTGCCACATACAAAAAAATTGCTTGTGACATTACAATAACATTTCATACTAAATACACAGTAAAATTAGATTTAAAAAAAAAATAAAAAACTCCCACTCTCATTTATATTTCTGCAAAAAACAAATAAGGAATACTATGCAATACATAAAATGGACAACTCAGAACACAATATGACACATAAATGAAACAAATTGTAAAAAACTATTCTCATCATGAATCCTTATTTTAGTGCAACATATCTATCTGTTCAGCACCCCCATACTGCTGTATTCTCAACTTTCAGCAACTAGTAAGTTATACTCATTGCTGTCAAATAAAGTTTTAGCTTCTAATCAGATATTCTCGAACATCCTGCTGAATGTATGGTCACCGTGATCTAGATGGATCCTATTTTTTGTAACAAAAAAATCTCAATGGAAACACAATGCGACAGGATAAGTATCCTGTTTCAAAGACAAAAGACATATAGAAGAGATTTAGCATAGCCTGTGTAGAGGAAAGGGAAGTAGTTACCCATAGCAACCAATGAGTTTGCTTATTTTATTTTTTTAGAGGCATTTTTAAAAATTTAATAAGCCATTATTTATTTCAGTTTTTGAGCCAAAGCCAGAAGTGCATTCAAAAGGAATAGGACATATAAAGGAAGGACTTACACTTCTCCCTTATGGGTCCACTTATGACTTTGGCTCAAAATCTGCAGTGGCAGTTTTCCAAAAACTACCAGAGAGAAAAAACAAGTGGAAACGTAGCCTTAAAGATTACATTTAAAACCATTGTATTTTTAACCTATTAAGGATGTAGGGTGTACATGTACGCCCTGCGCCCACTCCACTGCTATGACACAGGCTCACGAGATGACCCCGCGTCATAGCTGGGTGGTCCCGGCAGCTATCAGCCGCCAGGACCCGTGTCTAATGCGGGACATCATCGATCACGGTGATGCCTGGCATTAACCCCTTAGACGCAGTGCTCAAAGTTGATCGCCACATCTAAACTGAAAGTAAAACTGTTCCCGGCAGCTCAGTCAGGCTGTTCGGGGCCACCGCGGGCACTTACCTGCCTCCTCGCTGTCCGATCGGTGACCGGCTGCTCTATGCCTGCTCCATAACATTGAACAGTGTATGCAATCAGAAGATTGCATGAAATAGTCCCCTATGGGGACTAAAAAATGGTGTAGAAAAAATTTAAAAAAATGTGACTTAACCCCTTCCCTAATGAAAAGTTGAATCACCCCCCTTTTCCCATAAAAAAAGTAAACAAAAATAAACATAAACATATGTCGTATCGCCGCGTGCGTAAATGTCCAAACTCTAAAAATATAATGTTAATTAAACCGCACGGTCAATGGTGTATACGTAAAAAAATTCTAAAGCCAAAAGTGCATATTTTTGTTCATTTTGTATACCCTAAAAAGTAATAATAAGCGATCGAAAAATCCCATCTAAACAAAATAAAAAAACAGGGGCAAAAAAGGAGCCCTCATACATCCCCGTATGCAGAAAAAAAAAAAAGTTATAGCAGTCAGAAAATGGCAATTTTAAACATACTAATGTTGGTGCATTTAGTAAATTTAGTAAAATAAAATATATAAGTATATATAATAAATTAGGTATCCTTGTGACCATATGGACCTACAGAATAAAGATAAGTGTCATTTTTACCGAAGTGCACTGCACTGCGTAGAATCAGAAGCCCCCAAAAGTTACACAATGGGTTTGTTTGTTTTTTCAATTCTGCTCCCCAAATTTTTTTTTCTGGTTTTGCTGCAGATTTTGTGGTGAAATGATTGATGTTGTTACAAAATAAAATTGTTGGCGCAAAAAAAATAAAAAAAAAATAAAGCCCTCATATGGGTCTGTAGGTGGAAAATTGAAAGCGTTATGATTTTTAGAAGGTGAGGAGGAAAAGTGCAAAAATGGAAAATGGCCTGGTCCTTAAGGGGTTAAAATATCGGAAAATAGGGGTGACTCAGTTCGGCCATAGACGTGAATGGTGTCCCCTGCTCCCCTCTTTGTTTTGGCGGGATCCCGGGGTTACTATTAACAGACTAATACAGTCTGGCAGACTAATACAATACACTGAGAATTTTTTTTTTATTATTTGATGATTTGAAATGTCCTGTAATAGAATAAAATAACATTAATTAAAAATAATGTAAGATTGGGACATTTTTTTTTTTTTATACAAAACCAGAATTCGAACAACCTTGTTTAACCTCATTACTCAGTTCAGTATCATTGAGTGAGTACAGAGGTTGCTCTGTTGTATGAAATGTTCTTTCTGGACACTGTCCTCTAGGGGGCAATATTGAGTAATTAAAGCCAGATCTTTTCAGTGGGTGGACATAATTGATGCAGGGAACAGTTCAAAGTTACTTGTGTCTGTGAGGCCAGGCTTAGTGCAGCTCTCCTGACTTCTAAAGACTCTTCTGGACTGTGAGGTAAAGTGAAATTTCTCTGTGCTTTTCCCTTCTGTCTAGACATTTGGGGTTGTTGTGTTATGTGACAAATAATCTATGCATGAATACATAAATAGTCTCTGCAGTTGATAATTGCGTAAACTGAATTTTAGAAAGATCTAGCGCAGTGTTTTCCAAACAGCGTCCCTCCAGCTGTTGCAAAACTACAACTCCCAGCATGCCCGGACAGCCGAAGGCTGTCCGGGCATGCTGGGAGTTGTAGTTTTGCAACAGCTGGAGGCACGCTGTTTGGAAAGCACTGCACTAGTTGAGGTTTTCTATAGTCAAATAGTTTTAAACAGATGACAGAAAAGGATCCTGCACAAAGGAATAATATTAGCCATTGCTTAATATTTCCCTTTGAATGAATTCCTGTAAAAAATGCATTAAAAACTGCGGTGAACTGTGTATGTGTGTGAATCATCCCTTAATGTTTCATTTAGTCATGTCGCCACAATCCACTTTGTAAAACATATATATCAGGAAAAACTAATGCTGGGAACAGTGAAAGATGCACGAAACATATCATGGCTGTACATTTCACAGACCGTTCTCTGTACACACTCACCTTTGCTCTCTGTTCATAACCCTAGATATTGCAATACACATATAATACATTTAAAGATACAGGCCTTCCCGTGATGGAGGCAAAAAAAAAAAAAAAAAATATATATATATATATATATATATATATAAAATAATAATTTCAACTGTTCAGAAGTTCTGTGCTCTAAACCATTGAATTCCACTTAAACATATACTAAGATTGGCGTCTTACACGCCATTTAATGAATGAAGTACTGCAGCAGCTGCGCCTTGCTTTGAAATCCACGCTCGCGCGGTGCTAGTAAAGGTTTCGGCTACAATATAGGCTAGCTTCCAAGTATATATAGTAGTAAATTGGGTGTGCGATTTATCCCTCGCTTTTTTTATGTTAAACCCCTCCCACTTTATTAAATTTATCGCGGCTAGCGTAAAAGGGCAAAAATAAAAACACACATTTTCCACAAACTGAAAACTTGTGCAAAATGTTTCGCCTTTTTTTTTTATGCTTAAGGGTACGTTCACACGAGCGGATTATTTTGCGGGTTTTCCGCTGCATATTTGAAAGTGGGCGGGCTCTTCTCTGCTGTCCGCAGCAGATTTTCTGCGGTGGAATTTACACTGCGGAAAATCCGCCACCGTCTCTACTGACTTCAATGGGGCTTGCGGCGGATTTTCAGCAGCGTAAATTCCTCCGCGGAAAATCTGCTGCGGACAGCCGAGAAGAGCCCGCCCACTTTCAAATACGCAGCGGAAAACCCGCAAAAAATTCTGCTCGTGTGAACGTACCCTAAAAGTGTACTTCGGCAAAAAACATCTTATCCCTTATCTTAGGATAGGGGATAAGATGTCTGGTCACGGGGGTCCCACCGCTGGGGACCCCACGCGATCTCCGGCGTGGCACCCTGGTCATCTGTGCACGGAATGAATTCTGGTACATGCCGGATAACTGGCGACTACAGTTGCCACGCCCCCTCAATTCATGTCTATGGGAGGTGGCGTGACGGCTAGTACGTGGCATCACAAAGGGCGCAGCGTCACAAACACGGAAGCTCCAAGCTTCAGAGTTCCAGACGCCACCAGTGCCAGCCTAGAGATGATAGGGGTCCCCAGCAGCAGGATAGGGGATAAGATGTTTTTCTCCAGAGTAAACCCTTTAATCACTGCCACAGAGCCTTCGTAAATTCCCCCATGTAATTTATCAGATTGCCCAAAAACTGTGTGCATCACACCCCAGCATAACATTGGGGGAGATTTATCAAAACCTGTCCAGAGGAAAAGTTGCCTAGTTGCCCATAGCAACCAATCAGATCGCTTCTTTCATTTTTAACAAGGCCTCTGAAAAATGAAAGAAGCGAGCTGATTGGTTGCTATGGGCAACTAGGCAATTTTTTTCTCTGATGAGGTTTAGATAAATCTCCCCATTGTTCTGTATTTTTGTGCTCTCACGTGGTGGAGTTTTGTGGTTTGAAAGCCAAAACCAGGTGTGGATTATAGTGAATTGGATAAAGAATAGATGCTACTTCTACTCTAATTTTGTAGCTATAACATTGGCGCGGGGGGGGTATCAAAACCTGTGTAGCGAAAAAGTTGCCCATAGCAACCAATCTTTTATTGTTTAAAAAGGCCTCTGAGAAATAAAAGAAGCAATCTGATTGGTTGCCATGGGCAACTCCTCAACTTTTTGGCTGCACAGGTTTTAATGAACCTTCCGATCTTCCCCATTGAGTTTTGTATGTGTAACATTTTGCTGTGTTTCTTCCTTCTATGGCAGCCGACTGTTTCATAGCTGTGAATAGGATTTTTAGGGCCATATTCATACACTTTGGTCTAAGCAGTGGCTCATATTTATCAATGTCTGCTTTGCCCATAGCAACCAATCAGATATCATGTTCCATTTTACCTTAGCAAATTGAGAAATTAAAGCTGCATTTTGATTGTTTGTGGAGATGGGCGAATTGAAGCTGACGAAGTCAAATCCGTTCCGAATTTCATGAAAAATTTGATTCTGAATGAATACAAAATTTCCTCGCGCTTCGTGGTAACGAATTGCTTCATTCACTACATTTTGTGCGGGGCGGGGGGCTAAAAGGCAGCTACACATGTGAGGACGTGGGGCATGGAAGTCTGGGTAGGCGGGATCACCCCGAATCATATGGCGGCATGCCACCTATCAGCAGCCAGGCAGCCAAGTGATGTCACAACCCTATATATTCGGCAGCCATGAGCCTGAGCCTTGTCTGGGGTGTAAAACACTTCAACCAGTATCTATATGGAAAATAATGATTTCTTGCTGCTTAACAACAACCCCTGCTCTCTAAAATTAACCCATAAAAAGGTATTCTGTTAACATGCTGCTGCATGTATAAAAAGATGAGCATTGTTTCTTGGAGGGCACAAATAAAAAAAAATTGAGGGTAGGGTCTTTTTCCTACTTATTAAAGTGAATCGGTAGCAAAGTCAGTTGGAGAAAATGTGCAGCAAAATATGGCACGTGTGATCCTACTATAAGGGTAGGGTCACACATGCCGTATTTTGCTACATAATTTCCTACCCATTAAAGTCAATGGGGAGCAAAATACGTAGCTGATTTTGCTACACATTGGGGGAGATTTATCAAGAAGTTCCCTTAATTTTTTGGGCTGTAAAAAGGCACAATTTTTTTGGAAATAGACATTTTTTGGAAAAACTGGCTGTGGATTGCAGGGCTGTGCATTTGCCCATACAGTGGACAGTATTTATTAACTCCACCTTTGTTAAAAAGGCACAAATATTTGTTTGCGAAACCGTGTTAAAAACACCACAAATGTAGATCATGACCAACTTGGCTTAAGAAAATGTCAGACCCCAGTGATTTACTTTCAAGCATGGGGGACCAGTTATTTAGTAAGGAGTCATCTGTTCTAATAGAGGAAGCTAAATCAAAGAAGAACTAAATTTGGGAGAGATTTATTTAAACCTGTCCAAAGGAAATGAGTTGCTCATAGCAATTAATCAGAGCGCGTCTTTTATTTTTCAGAGGCCTTGTCAAAAATGATAGAAGCGATCTGATTGGTTGCTATGGACAATGCAGCAACTTTACCTCTGGACAGGTTTTGCAAAATCTCCCACTAAGGCTAAGTTTCCACGTTTATTTCTGGCAGTTTTTGAGCCAAAGCCAGAAGTGTATTCAGAAGGAATAGGACATATAAAGGAAGGACTTACACTTCTCCTCCCTTATGGATCCACTTCTGACTTTGGCTCATAAACTGCAGTGGCAGTATTCCAAAAACTGCCAGAAAAAAAACCCAAGTGGAAACTTAGCCTTAGAACTTAGCAAGGTTGTGTGGTGACCTAATCAGATCATCTAATATATCAATGCATTATCCTAAACAAAGATCAATATATTAATACACATTACTAGTACAAACAAGCTAGTATTATCATGTTGGATTTTAATTCACATTTGGCAACAGCTGGAGACACCACTGCTGTCCTGGCATTTTCTAACAACCAGATGGAGAGAGTATTCATGTATTTGGGTTGCTCTGTGAGCCAAATTGCCTTAAAGGGATATTCCGGTAAAAAAAAAAAAAAATTTTAATCAACTGGTGCCAGAAAGTTAAACAGATTTGTATATTATAACAACAAAGGCACGTACGGAGACAGCTTGGCTTGAAGCTACGGAAGGCTGGATCACAGCATCGGTGCAGGTAAGTGGGCGCTCGAAGGCTACGCCGGCTGTTTCACACGTGTATGCGTGCTTCTTCCGGCCTCAAGATTTGTAAATTACTTCTAGTAAAAAATCTTAATCCTTCCAGTACTTATTAGCTGCTGAATACTATAGAGGAAATTCTTTTCTTTTTGGAACACAGAGCTCTCTGCTGACACCTCTGTCCATTTTAACCCCTTAAGGACCCGAGTGTTTTTTGCACATCTGACCACTGTCACTTTAAGCATTAATAACTCTGGGATGCTTTTACTTTTCATTCTGATTCCGAGATAGTTTTTTCGTGACATATTCTACTTTATGTTAGTGGTAAAATTTTGTCGCTACTTGCATAATTTCTTGGTGAAAAATTCCCAAATTTGAGGAAAAAATGTAAAGTTTAGCATTTTTTTAACTTTGAAGCTCTCTGCTTGTAAGGATAATAGGCATTCCAAATAAATTATATATTGATTCACATATACAATATGTCTACTTTATATCTGCATCATAAAGTTGACATGTTTTTACCTTTGGAAGACATCAGAGGGCTTCAAAGTTCAGCAGTAATTTTCAAATTTTTCACAAAATTTTCAAAATCTGAATTTTTCATGGACCAGTTCAGGTTTGAAGTGGAATTGAAGGGCTTTCTTATTAGAAATATCCCAAAAATTACTCCATTATAAAAACTGCACCCCTCAAAGTATTCAAAATGATATTCAGAAAGTGTGTTAACCCTTTAAGTGTTTCACAGGAATAGCAGCAAAGTGAAGGAGAAAATTCAGAATCTTCATTTTTTACACTCGCATGTTCTTGTACACCCGGTTTATGAATTTTTACAAGGGGTAAAAGGAGAAAAATCCCCCTAAAATTTGTAACCCAATTTCTCTCGAGTAAGGAAATACCTCATGTGTATGTCAAGTGTTCGGCGAGCGCAGTAGAGGGCTCAGAAGGGAAGGAGCAACAATGGGATTTTGGAGCGTGAATTTTGCTGAAATGGTTTTTTGGGGGCATGACGCATTTAGGAAGCACCTATGGTGCCAGAACAGCAGAAAAAAAACCACATTGTGTACCATTTTGTAAACTACACCTTTCAAGGAACATAACAAGGGGTCCAGTGAGCCTGAACACCCTACAGGTGTTTGACGACTTTTCGTTAAAGTCGGATGTGTAAATGAAAAAATAAAAAAAATTCACAAAAATTCAGTTTTTCCCCCAAATTTTACAAGGGTCTATAGGAGAAAATGACCCCGAAAATTTGTAACCCCATTTCTTCTGAGTAAGGAAATACCCCATGTGTGGACATCAAGTGCTCTGCTGGCACACTACAATTCTCAGAAGACGAGGAGGAGCGCTATTGAGTTTTTTGGAGAGAGAATTTGTTTAGAATGGAAGTCAGGGGCCATGTGTGTTTACAAAGCCCCACGTGGTGCCAGAACAGTTGACCTACCCCACATGTGACCCCATTTTGGAAACTAAACCCCCCACAGAATTTATTAAGGGGTACAGTGAATATTTACACCCCAATGGCCTTTGACAGATCTTTGGAACAGTGGGCTGTTCCAAAAATCTGTCAGACACCTGTGGGGCTTAAATGCTCACTGTACCCCTTTAATACATTACATGAGGGGTGTAGTTTCCAAAATGGGGTCACATGTGGGGGGGGGGTCCATTGTTCTTGCACTATGGGGGCTTTGTAAACACATGTGGCCTCTAATTCCGGACACATTTTCTCTCCAAAACCCCAATGGCGCTCCTTCTCTTCTGAGCATTGTAGTTTGCCCGCAGAGCACTTTACTTCCACATATGGGGTATGTTCTCACTCAAAAGAAATGGGGTTACAAATTTTGTTTTTGTTTTTTCCTATTTTCCATTGTGAAAATGAAAAATTTAGGGTAGCACCAGCATTTTAGTTAAAAAAAACCTTTTTTTTTTTCATTTTCCAATCCAACTTTAACGAAAATTTGTCAAACGCCTGTGGGGTGTTAAGGCTCACTATATGTTTTTTTTTTTGTTTTTTTACACTAACAGGCTGGTGTAGACCCCAACTTTTCCTTTTCATAAGGGGTAAAAGGAGAAAAAGCCCCCCAAAATTTGTAGTGCAATTCCTCCCGAGTACGGAAATACAACAGGGCTCCAAAGTGAGAGAGCGCCCTGCGCATTTGAGGATTAACTAAAGGATTGCATAGGGGTGGACATAGGGGGTATTCTATGCCAGTGATTCCCAAACAGGGTGCTTCCAGCTGTTGCTAAACTCCCAGCATGCCTGGACAGTCAGTAGCTGTCCAGAAATGCTGGGAGTTGTTGTTTTGCAACAGCTGGAGGCTCCATTTGGAAACACTGCTGTACAATACATTTTTCATTTATATTGGGGGGGGGGGGCAGTGTAAGGGGGTGTATATGTAGTGTTTTACCTTTTATTTTGTGGTAGTGTAGTGTTTTTAGGGTATATTCACACAGGCAGAGGTTTACGGTGAGTTTCCCGCTAGGAGTTTGTGCTGCGGCAAAAATTTTTCCAACCAGTGTGCCTTCAGCTGTTGCAAAACTACAACTCCCAGCATGTACTGATCGCCAAAGGGCTTTCTGGTAGATGTAGTTATGCAACAGCTGGAGGTATGCAACTACAACTCCCAGCATGCCGAGACAGCTGTTTGCTGTTTGGGCATGCTGGGATTTGCAGTTTTGCAACATCTGGAGGGCTACAGTTTAGACACCACTGCACAGTGATCTCCAAACTGTGGCCCTCCAGATGTTCCAAAACTACAAATCCCAGCATGCCCAGAAAGCAAACTGCTGAGGACAATGGAGACTTGCCACCAACCCCGGAGGAGGAAACGCCAGTTTTATAGTGCATCATCGCTGGTGAGGCTGTCCCCTCACCATCGGACCTGGGGGTACTGGGCCGAAATTCAGTAAGAAGTGAGTACCCCGGCTTAGACCGCATTCTCTACCCCTCCTTCTACCCTTAGCCTAGAGCAAACCCCCCAGGCACAGAAGTCTGTCACCTGTCCCCATTCACCACCATTACCTAAGTGGTTGTTTGGCGATGAGCACGGACTGATCCGATACATGAGGGAGAACCTCCTTCCCCTACCAGGGAAGTCCGATCCCCCAGTCCGAGAGGGCCAGAAGAGAGGCTCAGGTGGCTGAGATTGTAGAGGGACTGAGGGCACAGATAGTGGAGAGATATGGGCCGAATCTGCTGCCATATGAGGTGCGCAGCAACAGGACACCAAAGCATTAGAGGCCCTGTACATCAGAAAATTGGAACATCCCCGAGAGGGAGAGCCACCTCTGGAACGCCAATTCAACAAAGTGCGGGGGTTTGGCACCCTCATGAACTGTAATTGTGGAGGGACCATCCTTGTCAATCGTCGGGCAGTGCAGAGAGACTATCTTCCCCCGTCCATGCATTCTCTAGAGAGCAGGGAGATCATGGCGTATACTCCTTTACAGAGCTTGAGAGGAGAGTGGGCGGCAGTGGTGACCCATCCGAAGAATCAAACCCAGATTCTGTTTGCCTACTTCCCATCAGACGACTGGGACACCGATCCCTTTGAGTTGCTGCAACCTAAAGTCAGAGTTACCATCCAGGAGGAGGAGGTCTACATGCCCAAAGTGCCTGTCATGGGACCAAAGTATCTTCTACAGTCGTCTGTGAATGTGCCCAGGCCTACTCCTGTGGCTGAGGAGGGTTGGCCTAACCAGCGGGCACCAACTGAAGTGCCTCAGCCTACTCCCGCAGAGGAGGTTTGTCCGGCCCAACAAGCACTAACTGTTGTTCCCACAGTGGCACAAGCCGCTGCAGTGCAAATAGTGGTCACTTCAGCCCCACCATTACAGTCCACATTGTCCAGAGTGAACTGGAACACCTGAGTGAGTCCATTAGAGGGGACACAGTCCCATGGACCCCGTTACATGTCCCAGCCTCGGAAGCCGTTAGACCGGCGAGGCTGGGATGGCAAGTTCCCAAGTTAGGGAAATCTACCTTTGATAATTCTGATATATATATATATCATTAACTTTCTTTGTGAAGTACTTTTGTTCTCCACAGGTTATGAAAAGTTTAAGAAACGTGCCTGACTAACTTGTGTCATTTATTCATGGTGATCTATATGGTAGGCATCCTGACCCAGTCAGGAGAAGCATAGCCACTACCTCAGCGCCATGACAAATTCCTGCCAGGTAAAAAGATTAACTCCTAATGTAACGTTATGTACCACACATAGTCAGTTCACACATATGCAAATAGTTAAGATAGGACTGTAACATTATTTGTTGTCCCAGTCCACAAGTTCTAAATATATAAAGTTGTGTCTATTTTCTCTGGGGAGAAGAGTTGAGAACCGAGGGGCCCCAGCAGCCAAGGCCTTGGGTAGGTAGTCTCCGGGAGCCCAATTTGTGAATCTGTGTATATTATTGTCTTGAGCATGTTCAGAAAGCAGTTACAACGTCAAATTAACCCCATATGTTTAAAGAGCATGTATGGACATTTACCATGCCACATGGACTCATCCTTATCTTGTTTCTTAATCCAGACCTGAGAAGGACATTGTGTATAAATGTCCCAGGAACTGTCACTAGGCCTCAGTGACCACTTCAGTCCTTCGCCCTCCAGGACTGGGCGTTGAGGACTACTTTAATAAAGAGGGGGAGTTCGTGGTTGCCCACTACGGGAGGTGTTACCCCGTGCTCCTGCACTTGTTTCCCCATTGTAAATATGTTTTACGATGTAAAGTGTTATAAAATGTAATGTTGCTTTTAAGAGTTATACCATATGATATCTCATGTGATTGTTAACCAGGAGGTACAAGTGACCAGGTGATCCGAAGAGTGACCTATGGGCTCCCTGCTAATCTCCCCCATATAAGCCCTGGGTGGAGCTAGCGTCTCTCTCTTTGAGCTCTGCTCTTCTGCTAAGCTGAGGTCCAGTGCAGTCGTGCCTAGTGTGTGTGTCCAGAGTGTTGGAGACCTCAAAGTCCAGTCCTAACCCAGGATCCAGCAGTATACCTTCGGGTGGTTATAGTCTAAACCACGCCCTGGCGTCACAAATACAAGGGGTTAATGCCATCTGCCCCTAGGGTAACAACATCTGCCCTGCACCACACAGCCTGCCAGCACACTAGTATAGTGGTGGTCTCTGCTCCTGTTATCTGGAAATATCTTATCAGGAAGGGAATCGCATTGAGCTGCTGTAGAAACTATGCCAAATGTATGCCCGATTTCTGTACTTCCCATCACTTACTGTACCATCTACCATTCCTGACAAGGTGCCTGTTGTATCTGGTTCTGAAGGGCCTTCTGAATCTGCTACTGAGACTCAAAAGCTGGAGGGCACCCACAGGAGGATCAAGAAAATGGATAGTATATAGTGTTGAGGGCCATAAATGTCAGTACAGTGATTGCTTTAGAATCCTGATCCATGCATCACTCAGCTGCTGTAGATTGTTTTACCCTGTTGTCTCAGTTATATTTCCCTTTTATCCTCCATTTTGAGTTAAGCAGTTGACCTGACTGAAAACAATAGAATAATTTGAAATTATAAAAAATATAGACTTGTTTGTCAGGGTTTTGTGGAATGTTTGTTCAGTTTTTCCTATTGATTTCAATGGTGAGAAACACAACACTGGTAAACATTTTCTGTTGCTTTGCACAACTTATTAGACATTGCAAAGTCCTAAGGTTGGGATTATTCTTTACTCAGAACCACATATTGAGAAACCAATAGAGTTTTAATGATTAGCTCCTTTCTATGTAGGTAGATGAATGAGTAACAGAGTTTTTATATGAACAGTGAACCTGGTGAATTTGTCATATGGACTCTAAACTTAGGGCAAGAAATAAAACAGAATGCACCAAAAGTGACTTACATGACTTGCACCATGTCTGATAACCATGAAACAGAGATACTTATAGAGAAAGCCTAACTGAAGGATGAATATATAGACTGTACAGTGTGCTATTCAGAACAGTTCATCACCATATATTAGATGGTTGCCTTATTTGGGGAGGGCTGCGGTAAAACTCAGTTCTGCAAAGTTGGGCAAAGACATGAAACATGAATGCATTAAGGTATGCACACACACACACGTCTTGATCCCTTTAAACGTACCTGTCAGATCCCACAAATAAAAAATAAAAAAAGTTGTTTAATACCTAATCCTGACCATGTACATCTAAATTTTATGCCTTTCACACCTATATTTATTATAAAAATCCCTCTTTTCATTAGCGCACAGTGTTAGAAATCCTCTGAGGGGAAGGAGGTATGTCCCTCTCTTGTGGTGGTGAGAGGTGATTGGTGTGTCTGCTCATGCAGCCTTGTCCATGAGTCATCTCTTGTCCATGATTCATGGACAAGCCTAATTCTCCTGCAGGACGGGTTAGTTTCCCGGTAGGTATGGGGAACCCTAGTGGTGAGATTTTCACAATCCGTTTTCTTTACTAAATATTCAAAATCTTTTAAACAACCATATTACAAAATGTCCTTCATTTTCATCAGTAACAACACACAAAAAGTTTTTGCATCTGAAAGTACCCATTTAACCCCTTAAGGACCAGGCCATTTTACCCTTTAGGACCAGAGCGTTTTTTGAACATCTGACCACTGTCACTTTAAACATTAATAACTCTGGAATGCTTTTAGTTATCATTCTGATTCCGAGATTGTTTTTTCGTGACATATTATACTTTAACATGGTGGTAAATTTTTTTTGGTAACTTGCATCCCTTCTTGGTGAAAAATCCCAAAATTTGATGAAAAAATTGAAAATAGCAGAGCAAGGGTTAATAGCAGAAAATATCCCCCAAAATTTGTAACCCCATCTCTTTTGAGTATGAAGGTACCCCATAAGTGGACCTGAAGTGCACTACGGGCGAACTACAATGCTCAGAAGAGAAAGAGTCATATTTGGCTTTTGGAGAGCAAATTTTGCTCGGGGGGCACGTCGCATTTAGGAAGCCCCTATGGTGCCAGGACAGCAAAATAACCCCCACATGGCATACCATTTTGGAAACTAGACCTCTTGAGGAACGTAACAAGGGGTACAGTGAGCATTTACCCCCCACTGGTGTCTGTCAGATCTTTGGAACAGTGGGCTGTACAAACTTTTCATTTGCACAGCCCACTGTTCCAAAGATCTGTCAGACACCAGTGGGGTGCAAATTCTCACTGCACCCCTCATTACATTCCGTGAGGGGTGTAGTTTCTGAAATGGGGTCACATGTGTTTTTTTTTTTTTTGCGTTTGTCAAAACCGCTGTAACAATCAGCCACCCCTGTGCAAATCACCTCAAATGTACATGGTGCACTCTCCATTCTGGGCCTTGTTGTGCGCCCCCAGAGCACTTTGCGCCCACATATGGGGTATCTCCGTAGTCGGGAGAAATTGCATTACAATTTTTGGGGGGCTTTTTTCCCTTTTACCTCTTGTCAAAATGAACAGTATAGGGCAACACCAGCGTGTTAGTGTAAAAAATTTATTTTTTACACTAACATGCTGGTGTAGACCCCAACTTCACCTTTTTATAATGGGTTAAAGGAGAAAAAGACCCACAAAATTTGTTAGGCAATTTCTCCCGAGTACGGCGATACCCCATATGTGGCCCTAAACTGTTGCCTTGAAATACGACAGGGCTCTAAAGTGAGAGCACCATGCGCTTTTGAGGCCTAAATTAGGGACTTGCATAGAGGTGGACATAGGGGTATTCTACACCAGTGATTCCCAAACAGGGTGCCTCCAGCTGTTGCAAAACTCCCAGCATGCTTGGACAGTCAACGGCTGTCCGGCAATACTGGGAGTTGTTGTTTTGCAACAGCTGGAGGCTCCATTTTGGAAACAGTGGAGTGCCAGACGTTTTTCATTTTTATTGGGGAGGGGAGGGGGGGCTGTGTAGGGGTATGTGTATATGTAGTGTTATTTAGTGTAGTGTAGTGTTTTTAGGGTACAGTCACATGGGCGGGGGATTACAGCGAGTTTCACGCTGTTCCCACGAGTTTGAGCTGTGGCGCAAAATTTGCTGCATCGCAAACTTGCAGCCTGATACTCACTGTAAGCCCACTGCCCATGGGAATGTACCCTGTATATTCACAGGGGGGGGGGGACCTCCAGCTGTTTCAAAACTGCAACTCCCATTATGCACGGTCTATCAGTGTATGCTGGTAGTTATAGTTTTGCAAAAGCTGGAGGCACACGGGTTGGGAGACACTGAGTTAGGAAACAGACAATGTTTCCCAACCAGTGTGCCTCCAGTTGTTGCAAAACCACAACTCCCAGCATTCTCAGGCATGCTTGAAGTAGTAGTTCGGCAACATCTTTAGAGCCAGATGTTGCCGAACTACAACTCCCAGCATGCTTGGAGTTGTAGTTTTGCAACATCTGGAGGACTACAGTCTGCAGACCACTAATACAGTGGTTCCCAATCTGTGCCCTTCCAGATGTTGCAAACTACAACTCCCTGTATGCCAAAACTGTCCAGGCATGCTGGGAGTTGTAGTTCTGCAACATCTGAAGGGCCAGATGTTACAGAACTACAACTCCCAGCATGCCTGGACAGTAAGGGCATGCTGAGGATGTGTAGTTTTGCAACATATGGAAGGGCACAGTGGTCTCCAAACTGTGGACCTCCAGATGTTGCAAAACTGCAACTCCCAGCATGCCCAGACGCCAAGGGCTGTCTGGGCATGCTGGGAGTTGTAGTGTAAGGTGACCAGAGGCAGCAGTCCAGATCGCTTTACAGCGGTCTGGACTGCTGCAAAGGTCCCATGACGCCGCCGAAGATCCACTCACCTGTCGCCGCTGCTGCCGTCTCCCCCGCCGGGTCTTCAGGAACGAGGTAAGTACCGTGGCCGGTCCCCAGCACTCCCCCTTCCACCGCTGCGTCCTCCGGTCTTCCTCCCGTTCTCTCCGTACTTCCAGGGGTTCCGGGCAGGGCGGAAGGAAGCAACCGCCCCCCCCCCCCCCCTGGGATTGGTCGGTTAGCTAACCGAGGAATCACAGGGGATAGGAGGAGGTGGCAGGCTTGCCACTTCGCTCCTATACTTCAGCATGGTCCTGGCTGTCTGTGACAACCGGGATCATGCAAAATTACCGGGCGGTCAGGTCCCAGAAACCCAAACGGCGGGTTTTTTTCAATTTTGTCTCACAATGATTTTTTTTTCCGTTTCACGGTAGATTTTTGGGCACAATGACTGATGTCATTACAAAGTAGAATTGGTGGCGCAAAAAATAAGCCATCATATGGATTTTTAGGTGCAAAATTGAAAGAGATGATTTTTTAAAGGCAAGGAGCAAAAAACGAAAATGCAAAAACGGAAAAAACCCCGGTCCTTAAGGGGTTAAAGCCCAGGGTGCCAGGACTCATACGTGCCTGGTCCTTAAGGGGTTAAAGACCATTTTCAATTTTGTGTTTTCGCTCCTGCGCTTGCTTCAAAGTCACTTAATGCTTCAAGGTGTACATTTACGCATTAAGTCTGGTTAAAAGCAAAAAAATAATTAAAAAATTCTTGACTTTTTTTTTTTTTTTGGCTCCAGCAAAAGCACCTAAGGCCAGTGAATGGGGGTACATTGTCACCTTGACACAACAGTTGCAAGATATCAGTCTGAGATTTAGCTAGTCTTATTTGTAGCTAAAGCTGCGGTGTGAGATTGTTGGTCAAGGTAAAGAGCCCTTGGTGTTAATCGGTAATTTTGTGTTGGTTCCACACTCTACATGGGAAGTTTTTGCAGTCCATATGTTTAACCCCTTAAGGACAAGGCCCATTTCACCTTAAGGACCAGAGCGTTTTTTGCGTTAATAACTCTGGGATGCTTTAACTTTTTAGTCTGATTCCGAGAGTTTATTTTTATTTTTTGTGACATATTCTACTTTATGTTAGTGGTAAATCTGTGTTGATACTTGCATCATTTCTTGGTGAAAAATTTCAAAATTTGATGAAAAAATAGAAAATTTTGCATTTTTCTAACTTTGAAGCTCTCTGCTTGTAAGGAAAATAGACATTGCAAATAAATTGTATATTGATTCACATATACAATATGTCTACTTTATGTTTGCATTATAAAGTTGACATGTTTTGTCTTTTGGAAGACATCAGAGAGCTTCAAAGTTCTGCAGCAATGTTCTAATTTTTCACGATATTTTCAAAATCTGAATTTTCCAGGGACCAGTTTTGAAGTGAATTTGAAGGGCCTTCATATTAGAAATGCTCCATTATAAAAACTGCACCCCTCAAAGTATTCAAAATTACATTCAAAAAGTTTGTTAACTCTTTAGGTGTTTCACAGGAATAGCAGCAAAGTGAAGGAGAAAATTCAAAATCTTCATTTTTTACACTCGCATGTTCTTGTAGACCCAGTTTTTGAATTTTTACAAGGGGTAATAGGAGAAAAAGCCCCCAAAATTTGTAACCCAATTTCTCTTGAGTAAGAAAGTACCTCATGTGTATGTCAAGTGTTCTGTGAGTGCACTACAAGGCTCAGTAGGGAAGGAGCGACAATGGGATTTTGGAGAGTGAGTTTTTCTGAAATGGTTTTTGGGGGGCATGTCAAATTTAGGAAACTCCTATGGTGCCAGAACATCAAAGAAACCCCCACATGGCATACTATTTTGGAAACTACACCCCTCAAGGAATGTAACAAGGGGTACAGTGAGCTTTAACACCCCACAGGTGTTTGACGACTTTTTGTTAAAGTCGAATGTGTAAATGAAAAAAAAAATTTTCACTAAAATGCTGTTTTTCCCCCCAATTTTACAATTTTTACAAAGGGTAATGGGAGAAAATGCCCCCCAAAATTTGTAACCCCCATTTCTTCTGAGTATGGAAAAACCCCATATGTGGACATCAAGTGCTCTGCTGGTGCACTACAATGCTCAGAAGAGAAGGAGCACCATTGAGCTTTTGTAGAGAGAATTTGTTTGGAATGGAAGTTAGGGGCCATGTGTGTTTACAAAGCCCCCACGTGGTGCCAGGACAGTGGACCCCCCCCCCATGTGACCCCATTTTGGAAACTACACCCCTCACAGAATTCAAGGGGTGCAGTGAGCATTTACAGTTTGACAGATCTTTGGAACAGTGGGCTGTGCAAATGAAAAATGTCATAATGATAAGTCTCCAGTGATGTGTTCAGGTTCTGTTTGGCTTTCACAGGAGTATGTCTAAATGCAATAATAATACATAATAATGCTCAAAAAATGTTAATAAAAAGATCACATTCAGAAAATAGAAACCACTTGCGGCACGAACGGTCATACCCCGTCTCTGGAAGTCCACTACTCCTACCCTCTCATTCTGGCTTCAGGAGGTGGCTCACTTACACACAATGGAGGAATTGATTGCGGATTCACACAGCACAGTAGATAGTTATTCAGCTGTTTGGTCTCCATGGTTGGGTTTGCTATCCTCGCCGGACTTCAGAGACCTTCACACCCCCCGCCTGCACCCCTCCCCTGGCTCCCACTATTCCTCACCCTGGTTAGGTTGTGTAGTCACTGCAACGACTTGGAGGAGCGTGGAGCTGGGATCTCACCACAAGGTATGTTGTTTGCCTGGTCAGTTTCGTGCTTGTACTGTGGAATTAATCACCCTTTTTCCTTCCTTTCTTTCCCTCCTTCTCTTCTTTTTCTTTTCTTCCCCTAGTCTGTTCCTACCTCTCCTGCTCTCCAGGAGTTGTCTTCCTCCCCTTTTTCACCCCGGTCCCCCTTCCCCATGTCTTTTACCTAATTGTTATTTTTTTAGACCAGAGCCCCCCCCTTTTCCTGTATTTACTACAGAGGATTGTTACTTGTTCATAGGACTAATGCCTTCTATTGTATTGTTATGCCATACAAGTGCCTCTGCTTTTCTGACTGCTAATATATCTTTTACTTGCACTCCCCTACCCGCAATACTACCTGTTTTGGATCATTGTTATTACCATTGTCGTTGAAAAATAAAAACTTTCTAATTTGAAAAAAAAAAAGAGAAACCAATTAAAAAAAAATATTTTAGTATCTGGCTCTAGTCAGTAAAAAGAAATAAATTAAGTAAAAAAATAAAAGCATCATGGTAAAACAGGGGTACTCCGCCCACAGACTTCTTATCCCCTATCCAAAAGATAGGGGATAAGATGTCTGATTGCTGGGGTCCCACCGGTGGGGAGGGGTCCTGATGGCCGCCATGCCTCCTCTCGTAGACATGAATGGAAGGGGGCGTGAAGTGACGTCACGGGGGGGCATAGAATGACATCACATCTCCGTCCGCTGAAACCCACCGTTGTAAACCTACTGTTTAGAATGCTGGGTGCTGCACAGAGATCGCGGGGGGTCCCAGGGCCAGGACCAAGGAAGTTCAATATTTATAAATATCAGTCCTGAACATCATCTTTTGTTTCTAAACCCTCATAATCATGACAATTAAAATGTGTAAGCCTGTAATTATGGGTCATACACATTGAAGTGTTATATACCTGTTTGGGGCTGGGACACACAGTTTCCTGTTGTTAGAAGTACTATTCGTGTTACACAGAGAATTAATTGTGTTGTGTGGAATAGGAAATAGATAACATTTGGCATGACTCATACAATAGGAAAATAAAGTAGTGTAATTTGAATGTACTGTATCTATGTGCTTTATACATTTCTAAAGTGTTCTAGTTATACATTTCTAACTAGAACACTTAAGAAATGTATAACTATCATGAGAGATGTAAAATCTTCCTGTATCTATCCCTCAGTTGTCATACATGTAACTTTCTGGTAACATTTTTATACCACTGTGTCAAATAAGGTATTATGTCATAACAGAAATCAATATAAATATGTACTGTTCTCTACCTGGGACCTATGGTACTGTTTCTCATATAGACCCATACATGAAACATTTCCAAACAAAACATATGGTGACTTAAGCTCCATTTATATCATGTTTCGCTGGCCCATTTCTACCTCTGAGACTTTCTATTCACCGCTTCTCTTTAATACAGAGCCCTTCTGCCTACCAACCTGTTGACTGCTGTACTCTACCTCGGACCTCTGGTACTGTTTCTGGTACATTGTCCCATATACTTCATCCACTGTGGAACGCGAGCTTGCGTTCCACTTCATAGGAACTGATGCCACCATGCGTTCCACCTAGACCGAATGTGACGTTACGCTGCCTTCCACTTACCGGAAGCAGCGTCTGTCAATGTGCGAACATCGGCCTTTTTAAGGGCCAGATACATGGCCCAGAGCAGCGGCGTCTCTGGGCTCACCGGCAGCGTGCACCTTCAAATCGTAGAATAAGGTATGTTTACACTGTTAGCATCTCCTGGGCACAAAATTCTTTGGGGGCTCTTATGCGCCTATTATTGCATCAGCAGTATGGTAATTACGACCACCTTCCCTTTAGCTTACCACGGCTTGGTCCTTTATCCTGACTGCTCCCATCCTTTTGCCGGTCTTTTTGAAAATATCCTGCTGCCGGGTAATTTGAATATACCTTTTCCACCAGGTTAGTTTATGACCCATTGTTTTGCTGTTGGGACAATGTATATATTCTGCTATATTACTGATACAGTGCTTTTGTGTACTTTATTACAGTCTGCAACTTTGTTTTAGTAACTAGGGACCATCTTAGTCTCAGTGGTGTGTCATCATCTAACATGTTGCCCTCTTGTGTGGTCACATGTGTGGTTACATTACCTGGTGTACTGTTCCTGGATGTATTTATACCATAACCTCATATAATCCTATATATCTACGTATCTTTGCAGGCTACGGCCTGGTTCTTTCAGGTCCCCCATCTTAAGGACTCAATATTTGGATTATCTATCCATACCTAAAGTTGCGCTTGACTTACCCTACCTTTATCACATGTGGTAAGCAATTTTGTCACATGAGTTAATAACTTTATTACCATTTGGTGACTATTTGACATATCTTATGTACATATTTGTTGTGTTTTTTTTTCTCACAGCGGGCATGAATATCTCTTAGGAGACGGATCTAATCTGCACAATTAACTCTTGGGCAATAGCCATCTACTTATCCATACTTTGGTCTACTGTTACTGTTATGTAGCCATTGTCATCTCTACTGTGTGTCTGTCAGAAACATACTTAATATTGACAGTGACTTTTACCTTATATGACTAAGCTAACACCCACTTACTGTCAGGATCCGGACTGGTATGCGGACAGGACACGGGTAGTGGATCCTCTGTGCCAGAGAGGCGACGGCGTGGGCCGTACCAGGGGAACGGAATCTAAGGGGTTACTGGTTTTCACCAGAGCCCACCGCAAAGCAGGATGCGGCAAGTAACCCCCAGGTCGTTCCACCCGGTAGTGATTCAACCCCTCTGGCGGCTGAGACTGGCGCAGGACGCAAGGACAAGGCAAGGCAAGGCAAGGTCAGATGTAGCAGAAGGTCAGGGCAGGTGGCGACGGTTCGTAGTCAGGGGCAACAGCAAGGGTCTGGATACACAGGCAATGGGCTCACAAAAAAGCTTTCACTGGCACAAGGCAACAAGATCCGGCAAGAACAGGAAGGGGAAATGGGGTTTTATAGTGATTAACAGTGATTGGGCCAGGCACCAATTAATGGTGCACTGGCCCTTTAAATTTAAGAGAGCTGGCGCGCGTGTGCCCTAGAGAGCGGGGCCGCGCACGCCGGGAGGACACAGAAGGCAGGGGGAGGTAAGAAAAATGGGATGCGACCCACAGGCGGACTTGTGCGGCCAAGGGGATCGCATCCCCGCCGGCAGCACTGTAGCAGCGCTCCCGATCAGAGGGATAGACCGGAGCACTGCAGGAGCACACACACCATGAGCACTCCGGGATGGATGCGAGACCTGGAGCGCTCGGCGTTACACTTACCCATTGACGCTGCATTCATCATTATCCTTTTTGTACATCTTAATCATCTATGTGTGTTGGTCTCGTTTTATTTTTTCAATTATCATTTGATCTCTGTAATTAAATGTGGTATCCTCTCACACATTGGCAAGAGAGGTCTACTAAACTGCGAAAAACATTGGCAAGAGAGGTCTACTAAACTGTTTAATGTATTACTTTGTACCTTAATTCCCTGCCCCTATCCACACTTAGTGACAGGAGATCTCCACCTAGATAGGTAGGGTCTCCAGTGTCACCTATACCCTCACTCCCATCTCCCTTTCCAGCACTTTTTTGTCTGATATTTTTGTATGACATTTTATATATAGGTAAATCTAGTTTCATTAAACGGGCACAGTCAGATTCCAAAACTTTTTATATGTTGTACATCTTGGCAAAACCTGAGCCTTTCTAATAGACTTCATAAGAACATTTTATTTCCTTTTTATAGAAATCATGGCTTATAAAATCACCCTCACTTGCCCGCTCATCTCCCATTTCTGGAAAGACATCACAGGTGTACTGAAGGCGGTGATGGGGTGCGATATCCTTCGCACTCTGGCTCAGATATTCTTGGGGCTTCCCACCCCTACTTGTACCCCTGCCTATAGATCACTGCTGAATCACTTACTAACAGCAGCAAAAGCCCTGATACCTCTACACTGGAAATATTCCACTCCACCCTCTGTTCAGGAGTGGACTTGCAAGGTCTCTAATTTGTGCAGGATGGAGGAACTCTCCAGTTGGAGTACCCATAACCACGAGCGTTTCCTCCAGGACTGGAAACCTTGGAAGGAGTATCTATACTCTCAGTCTTAGTCGCGCTGCCCACGGCTGGCTCACGCCCTGAACCCTGCATTTTAGGTCTGACCACAACTGATCTCTTCCTGATGTACCAAATGGTACATCAGGAAGAGATCAGTTATGGTCAGACCTATAGTACACTAAAGTTGAGTACTATATAATTTGTCCCTTATATAGGATTAGTGTTGCTCGCGAATATTCGCAATTCGAATTTTATTCGCGAATATCGAATATTCACGAATATAGCACTATATATTCGGAATTGCGAATATTCGCTTTTTTTTTCACAGTACACATCACAGTGATCATCCCTCTCTGCTTCCAGCTTGCGTGGTGTAAAGAAGGCTCTAATACTACTGTGTGAGACTGCCGGGCGAATATTCGCATATGCGAATATTCGCGAATATTGATCCCTCCCTTCTGCTGCTTCTATCAAGTTACACTGGTATACTTACTATAAAGTTCATAAATTTTCACATACGCAAATTTTCGCATATGCGGAAAAAAAAACGGGAATATTATGAATATGCGAATTTAGCGAATATATGACGAATATTCTTCCATATATTCACGAAATATCGCGAATTCGAATGTGGCTTATGCCGCTCAACACTATATAGGAATTCAGATGTGAGAACCAGCATTGTTACAGACACAAGTGTTTTTAATGGGATATGTTCGGTGGGGGCGCTGTTACAGATTTTGCACTTAGGCGTGGGAACTTTATTTTTTAGTTATGCCTTTGCCTTTTTACTGCAATGTACCTGCCTCGAAATGTTGTCAGTAGATGCAGTTTTTTCTATGCGACCAAGTCTTAGTAATGTGATATCATGTGCTGGTAGAAACTCAGTATAAATGATCCTTTTAAGTAAATATGGAACTAGTTTGCATTATGTTTTCATTGAAAGCTCACATAATAGACTTTTGCTCTTTGTGCTACTTTATTGTTAGTGTTTCTCTCTATTTTGTTTGCACTGAGAATAGATAGGAAGATCAGATCTTGTCATACTTGCCCCATTATATTTCACATATACAGTTCTGGTTCATGCTTACATGTGCCTTTACAGTAAGTTCTTTGTGAGTATCATCGGATTACACAGCTGCCACGCCTGTTTTTGCTGGCATAATCTACTCTAAAAATAAAATGCAATGATGTGTTATTGATTACTTTTTAGCAGGTCAATCTATTTCTCTAAAAAACAAAACAAAAAAAACCTGAAAAAATAAAATTGAGTGGTTCATGGTGTTAATTTGTATGAAACTTTTTTTTTATAATTTTTTTTGTAATTTTGGAAATTTTTTTGAAATTACAAAGGATTACAATTTTCTCAGCATTAGCCATTGAAATATGCTAGTTTTATACCCGATCTTATAAATAGGAAGTAATTAAACGGAAATTTCAGTACATGAGTACTTATCCCCTATCCACAGAATCCTATGGATAGGGGATGTGTCTAATCATGAGGGTCTGACCGCTGGGACCCCCGCAATCTTCAGCCTAGCACCTGGCTCTTTCCATGCACAGAGCAACCTCTGCTTCGTGCATGGATTACTGTCGACCACGGTATGAAGCAGTGGTCAACACGCATCTCCATTTTTCATTATGGGAGAGCTGGAGATACCATGTTTGTGTATCTCTAGCTCTCTTATAGTGATACATGGAGGACTGCTACATATGGGAGCAGAGGGGAAGAAGGAAAGGATGCCGTACTCTCTCCTCAATTGTATAAAGGGGGATAATTATCATACTAGCAATGTAGGCTAATACTGGCTATATCTCTGTAAGGCTAAGTTTCAACTTTTTTTTATTTTATTTTTTGTGAAAACGACAAGAAAAATGCCAATTCTGCCGTATGGCGTTTTTTCGGGGCAAAAAATACTGCGGCCAGATGTTAGCTGTAAATCAATGAGAAATCACAAAATGCTTATTCCACTTGGAGTTTTTTACTTTGGCGGGTTTTTTTTTTTTTTTATCCTTTTGGCGTTTTTTCACTCTTTTTGGCGTTTTTCAGATTGTTGGTAATCGCAGCATGTTGAGCCACTGGCGATTTTTATTTTTATTAATTTTTTTGTCAAAATCGTGGCGTTTTTCTCCCATAGAAGTCTATGGGAGTGAAAAAATGCCAATAAAAACGATATGTGGGTTTTAACTTTGGCGTTTTTGCAGGCGGTTTTTATTATTTTTTGGACTTCAGCGACCATTAGAAAAAAAAAAAGATACAGTAGTGAAGAAAAAAATTGTATCTAATGAAATGTATCTTTTTATAACAAAATTTGTATTACTTTTTAAACAGGGATCAATTCATGTGGGCGGGCGGGGACCTAAAAATGTAGCTGACAATAAGAAAAATGTAGTGTGTGTATGTTTCTCGCTTTTTTTCTTTATTTTTTACCTTTTTTTTAGGTAATACTACTACTCCCAGCATGGAACACACTGTTCCATGATGGGAGTAGTAGTACCTGTACTAATTGACAGATCGCCCATTGCGATCCTCCTGTATAATGTATAGATTCGGCAGATGCTCTTCTATGGTCCCCTGCACTGGCGTATATATACACATATTCATATTTCCCGCAGAGAGCTGTGATTGGTCAGATGGTTCCAGCCAATCACAGCTCTCTGTGGGAATTAGGAATATGTGTATATATACGGCCGTGCAGGGCACCAGAGAAGAGCGGCCGCATCTATACATTAACTGCAGGTACTACTACTCCCAACATGGAGCACACTCTGCTTCATGCTGGGAGCTGTAGTACCTGCATTACTAGACAGATCGCAGCGGGTGTCAGAAGTTACACTCGCTGTGATCTGTCTATTAATGCAGGTACTACATCTCCCAGCATGGAACAGAGTGTGCACCATGTTGGGAGTAGTAGTACTTGCAGTTAAGGAAAGATCACAGCGGGTATCACTACTGACATCCGCTGTGATCGTCCTGTCTATAGCAGAGATGCAGAGCGACTGTATACAGCACTCGCATCTCTGCACTATACTCGGCCACTCACTCATGCATATTTCCCTCAGAGCTGTGATTGGCTGCAACCATCCAGCCAATCACAGCTCAAAATTCAAAATATGAATGTGATGTTCTATTCACATCACTGGCTGGAGTACAGAGCAGAGATGCGAGCACTGTATAGAGCCGCATCTCTGCTATATTATGGACGATCGCATCGGGTGTCAAGACTGACACCTGGGGCGATATGTCTATACTACAGGTACTACTACTCCCATCATGGAACAGTCTGTTCCATGCTGGGAGTAGTAGTACTACCTAAAAAATTAAAAAAAATAGAGAAAAAAGTGAAACACACGCACTTTATTAAAAAATAATAAAAATGTTGTTATATACATTTTGTTTAATAAAATATTTTTCCATCACTGCTTCATCCTTTTTTTTATTTTTTTTTTTATTTTTTTCTACCCAACAAATTTTGGGTACCAAAAAAAAAAACTGCCAAGGTGCAATTTCCACACAAATGAAAAAACGGCAGAAAAAAATCCAGATGCAGGAAATTGCACTGGCATTTTTTTCAGGCATTTTTTTTAGGCATTTTTTTTCTACCCAAAAAACGCAGCACAAAAAAAACAAGTAGAAACTTAGCCTAATGGCAGCACCGATGCGGGTGAGTTATACATCAGTTTAATCCAGTTTACCCGCATTATGACCCTGTGTATTGAGTTTAATGTGGGTGAAACAGCTGTCAGTTTCCCTTTTAACTCCTCTTATTGGTGCATCAGCACAAAGGCTTCCATTCCTCACCCTACGATTTCTACTACATTGAATATCTGTGATGGTCTAACCTACTTATCTTTGTTCCCTATTCCCCTGTTCCTGATTCTCAAAATCCCTACCTTCTCTCATGCCTTGTCAGACCCTTCACTTGTGTGTTGGAACTTACTGGCCAAATGCAAAGTGCAGGACTTTTATCAGTTTTTTTCTCCTAAGACTGACTTTCAATGACTTTTCATGGGCTTTAGCCTATGCTGCCATGACATGTAGGTCTTGCTGCCAGACCAACCGCATATATTGATCAGAGGAAGGCAAATTCTATCAAATGGGGTTTTATTGGTCTTCAGATTTGAAGTAGATCCTAGAGCACTAGAAACCACAAAGCCTTAAATTGCCCACCCACCCAGCTTTCAACACTTTCACCACTTTCAATACTTTTTCTTTTACTGCAACATAGCCCCCCTTATGTTTCCAATAGAGTATATACCCTTCAATAGTTTTATTGTATTGCTTTGTTCATGCTATATTTTCTCTTCTCTGCGCAAAAGATGTTCATTGCTTTATTGTTCACCCACCTCCTCTACATAGAGGTTGTTGTTTTTTCTTTATGTTTTTGTGAAAATTCTTTAGATAATTTGTGAAACAATCACAAATGTAACAATATAGAGTTTTTCCAAAAATATGCCATACAAAAAGTAGAGGAAATATGGCTATGAAAAGTATTTGGACACGAGATAAAATATGGAGTCATGCTGATTCTCATTTATGGGGATACAGAATATTTAGCCATCTTATTTTCAGCTCAAAAGGTATCCTGTAATTCATACTCTAAATAAATGTCTTGTTATCTATAGCTATCTCCTGTTTTCAGGAAAAGGAAATACAGGAGTTGTCAGGAGAGGGAAATTCAGAATGTCAAAAAGTTGAGTTTTTCCTTAGTAAGGAGTAAGTCATATTCAGTCTTGGACTTGCTTTGCAAGATATCTTGTAAAACAAGGAAGCAACTGCTTCCCCACTACACAATAGTTGAATTCCAGGAATTCCATATCTTATATTTATTCTCATAAGAAATGTGACAGATAAATTCTCTGACTTCTTAGCGAAAAAACTATGAATGTGTAATTTATACACAAGGGACCGGCCATATGTAGTTAGACAGTGATAGGAATGGTGGTAGAGGAATAGAGGATTGCTGGTGTACCTGGTGTACCTACCAGGTTTCAGGATGGCACATCTCATCCAGGGAAAGCTGAGGTATTGCAGAATAGTTGAATCCATAGCAGACCATAGCTGCTGAGGACTTTGGTAATGTTTTCGGGTCTGGATTTTTATAGAAGCTAGTTGGTGGTAAGGTAGGGCTGAAGACAACTGATTAAGATGTTTTAAACCAAGGTCTAACTCAGTTTGCTGGCTGAGGTTGGGAAGAACCTGTACATCTTATGGGAATTAAAAAAAAAAAAGCAGATTTTTTTTTGTGCTGAAAAATAGTACTTCTCATTATCTTGATAAATTTTATAATCCTTCCAGTTCACTGTCCCCATCATGATAAACCACCTTCTGCCTTTATTTGTATTATTATAAATTTTTTGTTTTCTACCTTGATATTGCTCTGTATTTTCTGCTCAGTCTCAGTCAGATTCACAGACTGGGAAGGGGTGTTACCCTGCAGGCGTGACATCATGTGAAGCCATACACGGGAGAACTTCCTCCCTCACTCTGCTACACACAGCCCAGACCAGTTCAGTGTGTGAAATGAGCTCTGATTGGACAAGGCTGCACACACCCCCTCAGCATTTCCTTATTTTTTACTTCTGCCAGGCCTGTGGGGCCAAGTCTGTGGGGAAAATGGGTTCTGAACAAGTAGGGAGAGACCTAGTTGCAGCTTTTTTTAAACACAAAACATAGAAAACTAAAAAATGTTAAACAAAGTACATTAGAAAGATTTTTTAAGTTACCATAAGGAGTGAAATAGCAAAAATTAGTTTTAATGAGAGTGCCCATTTAACAATTATTTTGACCTGAGATCCCCCAACTTTTTGTACCTTGTTAGCCACATTCAGATTTGAGTGATTGTTGGAGACAATCAATTGAAATCACAACTTATGTTCTTAAAAAAAAAAAAATCTTCTAAAGCAAAAGTCACAATGAAATTTCTCTAAACTGTGATAAACTGTGCAACAAATTTACCTCCCAAAACCCAGGTAGAACCAATGATAACACCCCCCCCCCCCCCCCCCCCCATGGTCCTTATGGTCTTCAATGGTACACCACAAAGCAGGGTGTTACAAGCACTTGAGCCACTGGTTGGGGAACACAGATTTAGAGACAACAAAGCCATTTGTTGAGTCTGTGCAACATGTTAGGATTCTACTTTGGCTTTCACCAATATTGCACAATTTTGTAATATACCTTACATAATCCATTTAATGCTGTTATGGTGATGCACACAAAGACACCAAATGTATCAGTAGTGGGTTTAACTAAATTATAAGGTGGAAATAACAAAACATGGTGGGTAGAATGTATGCAATATTTATAATGGTAATGTAGAATGTTGTGCCCACAGTCACACAGGGCACATCATTTGTCTGCATAATATAGCGCAATTGAATCACAACCACGGGGTCCTGACCAGCTGAAAGGACGGACAGAGGATCCCTACCTTCCTCCTTCCTGTCCGATCAGCGCTTCAACAATGCAGGCAACCTGTAGTAATGGAGTGCCGATAACACTGATCATTGCTGTGCTATAGGCTCCTATGGCAATGGCAGAGCATTGATCAGTGTCTGAAAGAAAAATATTACATCTCTGTGTCCCCAGCTGTTGCAAAACTACAACTCCCAGCATACCCTACAGCTTTTGGCTGGAGATACACTGTGTGAAATTGCTGCCCCATGGGGACTAAAAAAAAAAAAATTGTGGAAAATAAATAAAAATAAATAAATAAAAACTCAATAAATGTAAAAAGGCCCCATCCCCTAATAAAAGTGTAAATTACCCCTTTTCCTTTTCATTTTTCGAATAAAGTAAATAAAAATAAACATAAAACATATGTGGTATTGCCACATGCATAAATGTCCAAACTATGAAAATATAACATTAATGAAACTACACGGTCAATGGCGTAAATGTAAAAAAAAATACAAAGTCCAGAATTGCTGATTTTTGGTCACTTCACATAGCTGACAAAAATAAAAAGTGATCAAAAAGTCCCATCAAAACAGAAATGGTGGCAATAAAAAATACAGATCACAGCACATGCCCCGTATATGGAAAAATAAGAAATTTTCAGGGGTTAGAAGAGGATAATTTAAAGGAGTACTCCAGTGTAGTAAAACGTATCCCCTATCCAAAGGATAGGGGATAAGTTACAGATCGTGGGGGTCTGACCGCTTGGAACCTACGCGAACTACTGCATGGCACCCCGGCAGTCCCCAGAAAAGGGACCTGCCGACCCCTGCAAAAGGTTGCGGCCGACATGCCCCCTCCATATATCCCATAGAGCTACATGAGGAGCGTGTCTGCCACCACTTCCTGCAGGGGTACTGTGCAGGAGATAGCTGGTGGGTCCCAGTAGTCGGACTTCCTGCAATCTAAAACTTATCACCTAACCTTTGGCTTGGGTATAAGATTTGCCGCACTAGGGTACTCCAATCCCCCCCCCCCCCCTTCCAATTTTATATTGACTATATGAAATGAAGGGATTGGACATGCAATAGGAGGGATTTCACTATTTGTTATATCGCAATCGCATATCGAAATAGCAATATTTACCTCCATAATCTCAACGCACATTTTCCCCAAATCTTGCAGGCCTACGCTAGAGCCTGTATCTTTAATTCCACAATTGTTCCTGAACCTGCAATGGTGAAAAGAGCGAGCTGTACAGGATCTATCTTTATTCCCTAGTAATTTGGTTGGGCAGTGCTTTTTGCATACGATATGTTACTGTATGATATGATTATTATTATTTTTATTGTTATTATTATTATATGGTACACCATAAGGGGAAGTATCATTAGAAGGTAATGCAAAGGGCACCATCCAATCTAAGGTAGGTATTTGCAGTTATACATGTAATTAAAATAAAACACTTTCACATAGGCTTGTATATGATTCATACGTTGACACACAGTTTCATGTGATATAAAATAGAATAATTCCTATGGTTTTGTATTTCTTCTGTTTCAGGATTACATCATGCCGAACTACAAGCTTACCTATTTTAATTTCAAAGGTAGAGCAGAGATTCTTCGGTACCTCTTTGCCTATACAAACACTGAATTTGAAGACCATAGAATTGAATATAAAGACTGGCCTTCATGTAAAGACTGTAAGTTCTGATGCCTACTTTACTTACTTTGCTATTCTATTACTCTTGTTTGTTATTCGAATGAAATTATGTACATAATGATCGACATCTCACAAAAGCATCCACAGAGTTATGCAAGGTCTGATGGAAAAAATCTAGGACTACTGCTTCAGATGCCAGTACATAATTAGTATGCATCACTGACATGTATCAAATATACGTGTGGTCTACCACACCGGCAAGTAAATTCCCCAGGAATGGTCAAAGATGCCTAAGAATGTTCAGTGTTTTCTTCATCATGATCATGTTCCTTCACATGCTGCTCTGCCTGCTCAGACCTTGGCAGGAGAAAACATTCCTGTGTTCCCACAGCCATGCTATTCTTCTGAATTTGTATCTTTTTTAATTTATTTTTTATTATGTATCAAAATTTCTGTATTCATTGACATACTATTATCACAATATAAAGCAATACAAAATTAATTCCCAAAACCCACCCCTCCCTCCCCCTCTGTGTTGGAAAGAAAAAAAAATGTATCCTCTTTGAATTTGTATCCTCTTTGTTTTCTTTGTTTTGTTGTTTGTTTGTTTTTTCAAGCCCCAAAAATAAGTTGAAGGAAAAAATTCTAAAGTTAATTTTCTATATGGATTCTGATGCTGATTGTATGTAAGATTCTGTGTGGAATCCACATACCATGGGTTTTAATGGAAATCCATGCCACGGTTCATATGGCAAAAAAATTTCCAATGTGGATTCCTAATCTCCATTGTGGGAAAAAATTGTGACTTTGTTTCTTGCAACAGATTCTGCACAGAATCTGCATTAAAGAATTAAGAACCCAGATTTGAATTCCAGGTTGAAAAAAAAAATAAAAATGAATGAGGCTAATCCTAATCCAAATGTAGGACATACAAGCTGCAAATCCGCTGCAGGAATCCAAAATCTGAAATAGAAAAATATATTGTTGAACATGATTTAAAGGTGACCCCTTCTGCATGATTTCCAGCAATTGCAGGAGGCTTTAGAACCCATTATTAATAAATGCACATTATTGTGGTGGGTGAAACAAGCATAATGTTACCATAACCCATTAAATGAAAACTCCAGCCAAATGAAATTACCTTTTATGTAGCTGCACAGGTAAAGTTATATACCTTTGTATTGCAAAGTGTAATCTTTACTGAGCACATATCCTGCTTTTCTCTATGACTAGCATCTAAAGTAGACAACACATCACACTTCCTTCTCCTCAGCTCAGAGAGCCCAGCTTCATTGTGCTGTGTGCGATTGTCCTTGATTGGCTGACACTCACACACCTGCTCATCTATATTCACTGCTCACTCTCTGAAGGCAGCCCCTACCTGCAGCTCACACAGAAAACAGATGCAGGGGCTTTTGGTTTGTGCTTTTTTTCCTTACTTAGCTGGATTTTTAAAGGTTGTTTATGGGAGGTATGGGGGTCCAATTTTGAAACAATATGCTGTGATGCCTTTGATGTTATTGGTGGGCATCAGTGTGATCACTGATTTTTGCCACTAGCGGCAAGGCTCCCCCTTCTATGAGGCAAGCACAGCTCCTGCGCTCGCTTCATAGATTGTACATGTCGCAGGGTGTAAGTGTACACCCTGGTGCACGAAGTACCAGGCTGTCAGACATAAAGTGCAAAGCAATTATAAAAATGCTTTTAAAAAGGTCGTAGTCTTTAACAAATACCTAATCTGAATACTGTAATATTGCAGAATATGTTCTTAGAGAGGAGAATTGTATTAATCCCTTAGGATAGGGTCACATAGTATTTTGTTCAGTATTTTTGCCAAAACCAGGAATATGACCAGAAAAAGAAGCAAATCTTTCCATCATAGTTTGTGTGTCTGTTCTCTCATTCTTGTTTTGGCTTAATATGTTGACCAAAATACTTCTTGTGAATCCAGTCTTAGGGTAGGGTCACACAGTGTATATGCAGCGCATTTCACGCTGCACGAAATATGCTGCACAGTGGAAATACGCTGTGTATTCTCTTATGAGAAGACACACAGAGCTACCTGTGGCAGCCCTGTGTGTGCAGTAAGATCTGGAGGCGGGCACAGCGTGCCAACACCACCTCCAAACCTCACTGGGCACACAGGGCTGCCGCCGGGTAGCTGCTCTCTCCTGCTACGCAATGTGAGAAATGTTATGTATACACTGTGACCTTACCCTTAGGGTGTATTAACATGTACAGTCTCTTGGGCATATTTGATGGGTAGGATTTGAAGCTGTGCTCAGTCATTTAATTTACAGTCAACTCTTCAACATAAAATCTGCAGCTTCAGTACCTGCGCATCCATTATGCAGATGATACTGTACATGTGAATACACCTAAGAGCTATTTCAGAGTTCAGGTAAAAAAAATGGGAAAAAAGGCTGCAGGGTTATTACACACAGAGCAAAAGCGTAGCACTAATCCTGCATCCTAAATATACAATAGAGCTTTCCTGGTTTTGTTACAGGTTGCTCTCATGTGCTCCTTCTCAGTACAGCAACAATCAACCTTACCTCAACAGGTAGATTACAGTTCCCACGATACATTGCTGACATCTGTTCCACCTGTATTTCCCTGGCTGCTGCTCAACTTGAGGCCTTATTTATAAAATTGCCTAAAAGAACAACTGTATTATCCATAGCAACTAATTGGTTCTCCGCACCAGAACTTTGCGCAATTCAGATTCACTACTGAACCTCACTGTGCACTGGAATACAGGAATAATGATGAATATTTAACAAATAATAATTTGATGAGCCTGGACAAACTGTACCTTTTAGATGTACCATTATGGAATATGTATGTATTTTCTTTTAACCTTTATGAGTTGTAATGTACTTCATTTAAAAGTTGTAAAAGAAAAAATCTGACACATCAATTGCACCAGGTGTGACTCTTACCTCTTCATAACCTATAGGTACAGCCAAGGAGCCAGCTGCAATATTCATAATGTACTGGCCATAATATTATGATAACCCAAGCAACCACAGTTGTCCCCAGTGAGTGCCTTGCCAGCTTACATCAATAATGTTTCCACCTTGATAATCCCTGTAATCAGGGCTCATGTCCTGCAGGAACGCATGGGAACGGAGTTCCTGTACTTTTTCCACAGCAGGAACACCATTCCCATTAGCAGAAGTCCTGCAGGACCAGCCCTTGAGTATAAATCTTGGGTGAGTTCCCACACTTTTTTCCTAGGACTTGACCCTTGCCTATAATCATGTCTGTGATGAGGAGGGCACTGCCAAAATGTAGATTGGTGACATAGAACTTCTGTCCTAAAAAACTATAGAATGTTTTGTGTGATACAGCTGCAGTGAGTCTTAATTTCTCCCTTTTTAGTGTAGCTTATACACACAGACTAATGGTGACAAGATCCAGCTGCAGTAGTGTACTAGTGACAGATACAGATCTGTAAGGCAGCAGCCATTTTGCCTTCTATGGATGCTTCCCTTCAGGGCCAAGTTGAAGCATCCACAGAATGCGAAACAGTCTTGGTCCTGCTTGTCTGTACCTGTGACCGGAATTGTATTTCTCCTACATTTTTAAATATTTGATATACTAGCTTGTGACATGCTTAAAAACTTTCAAAGTAAAACTCAGCAGGTCCGTCCAAATAAAGCCAAAAACCATCCCCAAATATATCAATGCTTTGTCCTTTACACATGTCCATGCCTTTTTTGGTGAATGACAAAACTCTGCTGGCCCCATAAGCATCTGATTGACATTGCATGCTAGCATTTAGTATATGATCCACACGTACATCCAGGTTCTCTTCAACCATTCTCTTCAAAGATTTCTCCAGAAACTGGCTGAACCCCAAGAAATCACTGCTATTGATCTCCCAGTAATTGACCACTCCAATCTCCAAGGTGGAGTTGAAGAATTTGCACCCACCTCTTCTGTAGTGGCATGCGTCACCGAAGTTTAATTTAGTTTCCTTTTATTTTACACAAGGCAATTGACATATTTTTTCATTCTATATATTGCACATAATTGTATATATTTTATAAACATAAAACTATATTTTATTAACAGTAAACTATATATTTGTACAGAGCCATAACAGGACTCCTGTACATACGAAAGTATTAACCTCTATAAGCACTGCTTCTAGGTAAAAACCTCTCTAGGTATGGCAGCGCTAAGAAACCAAACAGTTTTATACGAGGGAAATGTACCCCTAAAACCTACAATTTGATCTTGAGGTAAGGCTGCTTTCACACAGTGAAATAGTTCCGTTTAGGAACTTCCACCAGAAGTTCCGTCACTATATCGGCAAAACCCGGCCGTGACTAAATTGCATTGCAGCCTATGGGGTTTTGTAACTGCCTGCTTGCACCCGCATATGCCCGTAATTTATTACGGGCGTTATATAGTGACGGGACATCGTGCCGGAAAAATTACTGCATGCAGTAATTTTTCCGCCACGATGTCCCGTCACTATATAACGTCCGGAATGGATTACGGTCATATGCGGGTGCAAGCAGGCAGTTACAAAACCCCATAGGCTGCAATGAAATTTATTCACGGCCGTCAGGGGTTTTGTTACGGCCGGGTTTCGCTGATATAGTGACGGAAATTCTGGCAGAAGTTCCTAAACGGAACTATTTCACAGTGTGAAAGCAGCCTAAGATTTATGCAACTGTGCTGCACTGAGCATTATTGTGTTTGCCATTCGAATACATCAGAAACACATTTAGGGTCTATTCACACGTACAGTATTCTGCGCAGATTTGATGCGCAGGATTTCAAGCTGTGATCAGTTTACATTGAAACTGCAGCAGAAAATCCTGCGCATCAAATCTGCACAGAATACTGTACGTGTGAATAGACCATTAGGGCGCTAACATCTAGGATTTGTGGATCCGTCAGGCAGATAGAGCAGAAGAATTTTAAAACCAACTCCTGCCCGATCCATACTGTACCCCACTGATTTCCGTGAGCCAACTGGAGTCAAGAAGTGTCTCCAAACATATTCCATTTTTGAACTTGACTAAAAAGTGCAACAGACCATGATTTTCAGTTTAAAAACACCCCCCAAAAAATACAGTAATCCCTCAACTTACAATGGCCTCAACATACAATAGTTTCAACATACAATGGTCTTTTCTGGACCATTGTAAGTTGAAACCAGACTCAACATACAATTCTACAGACAGTCCAGATCTGTGAAACGTGTCAATGGCTGGAAGAACTGACCAATCAGAATGGGCATTCACTGGTAAAACCCCTGTATTACTGAAGCGTATGCACTGACTGATGTCTGGTAGCGCCCCCTACAGTACAGGGAGGTATTACATGTTCTGTACACTTTACCTGTGCCAGGGTTACCTTTGGACATCATGTGAGGGCGGCTCCATGTTACTTTTTTAGGACATTGCGTGTACTGTACAGAACCCTGAAGAAGCTCCTGTCCTCTACATAGACCAGTGTTTCCCAAGCAGGGTGCCCCCAGCTGTTGCAAAACTACAACTCCCAGCATGCCCGGACAGCCTTTGGCTGTCCGGGCATGCTGGAAGTTGTAGTTTTGCAACAGCTGGAGGCTCCCTGCTTGGGAAACACTGACATAGACAGTGATTTACAGCTCCCAGCAGATCTTTTACTTTTATATGTAACTTACTATTACTTTTATATGTAAGAACTTGCTTTATCTATATTAATTATCTACTTATTTTTCTTTAATCATCACTTTTTCCTATTTTTTGGATGACATTTTGGTGCCTTTAGAACCAATTACCAGGTTTCCATAGAGCTTTGGTCTCAACATACAATGGTCGTCCTGGAACCAATTAATATTGTATCTTGAGGGACCACTGTAAAAAAAAATAAAAAAAAAGGAATATGGTCGGAAAATTAGCCAATTTGAGACCCTTCCTGACTCCTGATGGCTTATTGAAATAAAAGGGTACGTCATGGATATGGCAGCCATAGGGCAGGAGGGGGTGTAGAAATGATCTTGCCGGATCAACAAATCCTACATATGAATGTACCCTTACATTGCACCTATGATTATGTGTTTTTACTACATTAAACAATCAAAGTGCATAATATAAACAGAACTCTTCTGTCATTGTACAACACTGTTTACTGCGGTGATAAACATGATATTACTCAAGATCGTTGCAAAGTGACTGTAAAATACCACTAAGGCAGCTCTATATAATCTAATTAGAGATGAGCGAACTTACAGTAAATTCGATTCGTCACAAACTTCTCGGCTCGGCAGTTGATGCCTTTTCCTGCATAAATTAGTTCAGCTTTCAGGTGCTCCCGTGGGCTGGAAAAGGTGAATACAGTCCTAGGAGACTCTTTCCTAGGAATGTATCCACCTTTTCCAGCCCACCGGAGCACCTGAAGGCTGAACTAATTTACGCAGGATAAGTCATCAACTGCCGAGCCGAGAAGTTTGTGACGAATCGAATTTACTGTAAGTTCGCTCTTTTCTAAATCTAATGTATGGAATCAAGTGTAAATCAGGGCATATTTACTGAGACAGTCCTCAGCACAGGACTAAGCATACTATGAGTCCATTGAATCTAGTTGTAATGCTGCCAGTAACAGTCCAAAGGCTTTACTTCTCATTTATAATTGGCATTTTCGCAATTTCCCGTGTACGCCTTTGTAATACTAGGTCAGATGTGTACGAGAAGCTATGATCATGCATTCATAATGACTATGCCAAAGAAAAGAAGCCAGCATAAATAAAATCCGCTTTCCGTTTTTACAGTCATTTACAGTAATCTCAGTTTAGGGTTATTGAAATCATTGCCTGGTCTTTTATTTTCGGTTTCTCATGCTGAAACTACTGTTTTAAATTGGTTATTCACTGTAAGCCTGGCGATGGCCATCTCAGTATGTACACTATGCTTCACAAGAAATGTATCCTTTCAAGGTCAAATTGTGCAAAAAAGGGAGGATGGTTCCCTTGGGGAAAAATGTTTTAGCAGCTGTGGAAAAGAAGTTGTTTTAATGATTTCTTCTAAACAGCATATGAAAAGATGTTTTACAAGAGGGATTATAACTTTAGGGCTGTAACTGACCGCAGCTGAGCATGGCAATGAACTTCTATATAGTGACTTGCACTAGCCAGAGATCGGCAATATGAAGGTCTGATACAGCGCAGATAAACAAGACCCATTATCTCCTTACATGTTTGTTTTATTAAATATTTGCATCCCTCATTAAATCAAAATTCTGGAGCATCTTTTCTTAGAACTCTGTATCAGACCCCGGAGTTATTGAATAAATTGAATCCTATCACCCCACACCCCCTAATGCTGGCGTTTTGGGTGGGATTGGGCTCCATCTTCCATATTTTCTGGTCATGGAATATGGTGCAGTGTTTGCCTACTGGTGTCTTGAGTGTCTCTGTCCCCCTGGATCCCCCTACTTATTTTTTGCTCCATCTCTCATTTAGGGCTTTGTCCAAGAAGCCCTTTTAAAGGGGTACTCTGGTAGAAAACTTTTTCTTTCTTTTTTCTTTTTTTTATATCAACTGGTGCCAGAAAGTTAAACAGATTTGTAAATTACTACTATTAAAAAATCTTAATCCTTAATCTTAATTAGTGGCTGTATACTACAGAGGAAATTCTTTTCTTTTTGGATTTCTTTTCTGTCACGACCACGGTGCTTTCTGCTGACACCTCTGTCCATGTCAGGAACTGTCCAGAGCAGGATAAAATCCCCATAGCAAACATATGCTACCCTAGACAGTTCCTAAAATGGACAGAGGTGTTAGTAGAGAGCACTGTGGTCATGACAGAAAAGAAATCCAAAAATAAAAGAGTTTCCTCTGTAGTATACAGCCACTTATAAGTAATGGATTAAGAATTTTTAATAGAAGTCAATTACAAATCTGTTTAACTTTCTGGCACCAGTTGATTAAAAAAAATAATAATGTTTTCCACCAGAGTACCCCTTTAAGCTTTTTATGCACATTGTCCTTGCTGCTAAGACCCTCATTGCAAAATACTGGAAGAGCTCTCTTCCTCAGTCTGAGAATGACTTAATGGCTCCTATACAGGACATTTGTTTCCTTGAATCCCTGACAACCTCCTTGAATAATACTTTGCCCTGGTTTCTCTCTGTTTGGGAACCATGGGATCGCTTTTCCGGTTGGCAACCTCCGTGACCCTGCTCTGCTCTATGTGATGCCTTCTTTCTTCTGTCTCTTTCTCTCTTTCTACATGTCTTGTCGTTCGTCCTTTGTGTGGTAGTTTGTATTTCCCTCTGTTGTCCAATGGTCTTTTATGTTCCCTCTTTGCTGACCACTAGTTATACCTCATGTACACTGTCCTTGTAGATGGAAGTTGTCGACTGCTTCTTCTTCCCGGGATGGGGGAATTGTATATGGTTTTGTGTGCTTTTGTCAATTTATTACTGCCTTAGTTCTGTATTGGGACCCTCTGCGATATGTTCCTGCTGTTTCTTATTTAGTTTCTGTATTACAAAATCTCTTAAATAAGAATATACAGTTTAAAAAAAAAAATCTACCATTGATCTGCTTTTTTTTAGTGGAAGTATGTGAATAAACAATTATCATTTGGTTCATAGGAATTGTCCCTACATATTCTGACACTATCAGCACTGAATTGATGGTGCCAGACTCTGTAAAGACACATCCCAGTGACATCTGGAATGGTGACACCCAGTTAATTTATCATACACATACATTTCCAGGAGGAATAACAAAGTTATTAAATCGGAATTACAGTGTTGCAAAAACATTTTAAATTGGATTAAAGATGTTTAAAAAAGAAAAGTATACCTACCTGCCTGATCAACCACCAGCAGCTCATAATCCCTGCTTCCTCTAATATGTCATCCCTACAGGATATGCCTGCTCGTTGATTTTATGGAGAATACAAGTTTTGGAGTGCTGATGGGTCTACTTTACCTTACATAGATATATACTTAATTTTCCATGCTTTTAGTCTGTCCATATTTTGTTTAAATGGATTGTCTTCTGAAGCCAACCCCTTCTCTATAGACATCCATTATGAATCCTGGGCCTGTGATTATGTTATCACCAGGAAAGTTTGGGTCGGCCATACATATCTACTGTGAGTTATATTAATGGATGACTATGCTTTAAAGGAGTTATCCAGGCATAGAAAATCTGAGCTAATTTATTTCAACAACAGCTCCCCGTCTGTCTCCAGGTTGGTTCTGCAGCTCTGTCCCATTGAAGTGAATGGAGCCAAGTTGTAAAATCACACCCAACCTGGGGACAGACGGGAAGCTGTTTTTGAAAGAAATTAGCTCTGTTTTTCTATTTGTGGATAACCCCTCTTAACATGGAAAAAAAAAACAGGAAGGATAGCCAGCACAACTACCTAATACACAGGTACATGCTGCTGTGGCAAATGTAAAGTATACTAAAAAGATGGTTACAGCAGCACTCTTGGTCAAAAAATTGAGGCTCTTAGCGCACTTTTTGATCAAAACATGTCCTCTATCCACCACGCGGAGGCAGCCTCACTTCAGATGGGACCCTTACACACTTATTCTACTCACCTCCGCTGGTCATATGGCCTCTAACTGGGTGACATGCAGGATCCACTATCATTTAAAAAAAACTCCTGTGAACAGGGAGGGGTGCACGGCTACAGAGGGTGCCACTCCCCCCTAACTTGCATAGCAAAAAAAAAAAGGAAATATAGCCAGCACAGCTACCTAATACACGGGTGCATAGCCCTGCCCCCTCATGTGATGCCCCACCCCCTCAATGCAAGTCTATGGGAGGGGCTATGATGTCATGAGCTAGGTTAAAGTTTATTATTTCTATTCTGGCAGCCCAGGCATATAGGAGAACAAAAAGGTTTTTGTCGGAGTTCCCCTTTAATTGGTCTAAAAGAGAATCCAGTGAACATCAGGAGGCACCATAACAATTCTTCAAGAAAAATACAGACAGGAACATTTTTATCGACTACATATACCATGAATTATTATCCACAGCTTATACCATGAATGTTTGATGCATAAGCATCTCACCTCTGGGACCCACACCTATCTTGAGAGTGACTGCCTTTAATCAGTCAAGTTACCTTGAGTGGCCAGAGGTTCGGAAGCCAGACAGCTTAATGGGCTGTTTTTACACACTTTACTTTAGTTCACTCTACACTCTACTAGAGGTTAATGGGAGCTGTATTAACATTGTAGCACAGCTATTATGTTTGATCTGCATCTTTTAGACATTTATGGCATATCCTGTGGATGTGTTACAAACACAGCTAAGCAAAACTACAGCAGTGTATTCACTCTGTGTAGAAAGAAATTCTGCCTCGCCAAGTCTGGTATGACTTTTCCAATGAATCAATTCTTTAAAGCAGAACTTCTTTTTCTAGATCTGTATTGTTTTGTAGATCTGTACTGTAGTCTCATCCATCTCTGGTTACAGATAATAAGATGGGAGTAAACCTTTGAACAGTGTTCAATAATACTTACCATAACATGCAGCTGTATTATGGCCATGTTAGAGCAGTTTTCAACTGATCAGATGCAGTCACAGATACATAACTCTTACATCCAGTGATTCTGATAGTAGACTTTCTATCTGTCCCATCCTGATTTACAATGACTTATTTGGCAACTGCAGTGTTTGCTGCCCTGCCTCTTACTTCAGCAGCCATCCTCAGCCCCTATAACAGCACAAAACCCCACTCCTATAATACTGCAATTCCGTTGTCCCTTGTGCCCCCATAATTGGGCCTACAGTGCAGCCCAAGTCCTACAACTACTCACTACTATATCTGATAGTAGACCATGTGAATAAAGATCACAGAGGGAATATAACTACAAAATTGAGTCCTAGACCAAACCATAAAATTCCATACACAGGCTGCTACATGTGGCCCCAAAATAGAGACTGCTACCTATGCATCCCTATCACATTGACTGTTTTTTTTTTAGCACTAGCACCCCCACCCCCCCTTAAAGAAGTACTCCAGGATTGGAAAACTAAGGATAGGGGAGATAAGTTTCAGATCATGGGGGGTCTGAACGCTAGGACCCCCGTAATCTCCTGTATGGGGCCCCCGGCAGTCCTCAGGAAGGGGGCGTGTCGACCACCACACAAAGCGGCAGCTGACACGCCCCCTCAATACAACTCTATGGGACAGCCAAAGCGCTGCCTTCGACAATCTACAGCTCTGCCATAGCGCTGAATTGAGGGGGGTGTCGGACGCCACTTCATGCGGAGGGTGATGCCCGGTATCTGGCCAGAGAGCCAGTGCCCCGTACGAGAGATCAGTACCCAGCTGTCAGACCCTCTCTATCCTTAGAATAGGGGATAGGTTTTCCAATCCTGGAATACTCCTTGAAGACTTCTTCTCAAGGTCTCCTTGCTTCCCTGCCTCATGGCTCCCCTTTACTTTGTACCACAGCAGCCTCCTCTTCTGTGGTACAGCGCATTTTACAGGTCATTCATAACTGTGATAGTTAGCCCTGTTGAGGCTAATGCTTGGAGTTTTCTTAATAATATCCATGGGATTTTAATGTTGAAGGGGTTATCCAGGATTAGAAAAACAGAGCTTATTTCTTCCAAAAACAGCACCACACCTGTCCTTAGGTTGTGTGTATTATTTCAACTTGTCTCCATTCACTTCATTAGAACTAAGCTGCAATACCACACAAACTGAGGACAAGTGTGGTGCTGTTTTTGGAAAAAAAAAATTGCCCCGTTTTTCTTATCCTGGATAACCCCCTTAAGCCTGCAACCCTCTGCAGTTTTTTTCTCTTTACGCAGGGTCAGATCAAAAAATAAAAAGTGGTATTTGCAATTCTCACTAGTACTTCCCAATTTTAGACATAATAGCAAAATACTCTATGCTTTGTTGTATGTGAAACTAGTTATGAAGGAAATTGAGGTTGCATACGTTGGATGACAAAATACTTACATTACAACAGTTTCCTGAAGGTTTAGGGCCTATGGCTTTGAAGTAAAAAAAAAAACATATTTTGTCATTAAAGTGTGCCCTTCCTATGCACTTTAAACTTGGCTATTTCATACAGTGCATTCATAAAGTTTTCCAACTTTACATTTTTCACATTTTGCTATGTTGCGACCTTGTGCTACATTCTACACAATAATGGTTTGACAGAAGTATTGAGAGCCTGTACTGATTTTTAGCACCTTTGGCAGCAATTACAGCCTCCAGTCTTCTTGGGGATGATGCCATTAGGTTTACACACCTGGATTTGTGGATTATCTGCCTTTCTTTTCTGCAGATCCTCTCAAACTCTGTCTGTTGCATGGGGACAATCTGTGAACAACCTTTTTCAGGTCTCTCCAGAGTTGCTTAACTGAGTTCAAGTCAGGTCTCTGGCAGAGGTCTCTAACAGAGTTATCCGTAAGTCACTTATGTGTTGTATTGGCTGTGTGCTTAGGGTGAGCCTTCTGTCCAGTCTGAGGTCCAAAGCCCTCTGGATCAGGTTTAACCCCTTAGGGACATAGGCCATTATGACCATAAGAATGAGAGCATTTTTTTTTGCAAATCTGACCTCTATCACTTTATGCATTAATAACTCTGGGATGCTTTTACTTATAAATTTGATTCCGAGATAGGTTTTTCGTGACATATTCTACTTTATGTTAGTGGTAACTTTTCGTCGATACCTGCATCATTTATTGGTGAAAAATTCCTACATTTCAGGAAAAATTAGAAAATTTTGAATTTGTCTAACTTTGAAGCTCTCTGTTTGTAAGGAAAATAGACATGTCAAATAAATTACATATTAATTCACATATACAATATGTTAACGTTATGTTGGCATCATAAAGTTGACCATGTTTTTACTTTTTGAAGACATCAGAGACCTTCAAAGTATAGCAGCAATTTTTCACAAAAATTTCAAAATCAGAATTTTTCAGGGACCAGTTAAATATATATATATCAACTGGCTCCAGAAAGTTTAACATGCTTGTAAATTACTTCTATTAAAAAATCTTAATCTTTCCAATAATTATCAGCTGTTGAGGTTGAGTTGTTCTTTTCTATCTGCCAACAGTGCTCTCTGCTGACATCTCTGCTTGTCTCGGGAACTGCACAGAGTAGAAGAGGTTTGCTATGAGGATTTGCTTCTACTCTGGACAGTTCCCGAGACAGGTGTAATCAGAGAGCACTTAGACCTAAAAGAGCAACTCAACTTCAGCAGCTCATAAGTACTGAAAGGATTAAGATTTTTTAATAGATGTAATTTACAAATCTGTTTAACTTTCTGGAGCCAGTTGAGATATATATATATATATATATATATATATATATATATATATATATATATATATATATATATATAAAAGTTTTCCTGGATAACCCCTTTTAAGTTTTGAAGTGAATATGAGGGTCTTTATGTTGGAAATCCCGTATAATGAACCCCATTATGAAAACTGTACCCCTCAAAGTTTTCAAAATGACATTCAAAAAGTTTAACCCTTTAGGTGTTCACAGGAATAGCAGAAAAATTGAGGAGAAAAATAATACAACTCTCCATTCTTTACACTAACATGTTATTGTAGCCTCATTTTTTTAAATTTTTACAAGGGGCAAAAGGTAAAAAGCCCCCCAAATGTTTTTCTCTTGAGTAAGGAAATACCTCATGTGGATGTAAAGTGTTCTGTGGGTGCACTAGAGGGCTCAGAAGGGAAGGAGCGACGTTGGGCTTTTGGAGAGCGAATTTTGCTGAAATGGTTTTTTGGGGGCATGTCGCATTTATGCCAGAACAGTAAAAAAAAAAAAAAAAAAAAAAAAAAAAAACTCATACTATAGCATACTATTTTGGAAACTACACCCCTCAAGGAACATAACAAGGGTTAAAGTGAGCCTTAAAGGGGTATTCCAGGCCAAAACTTTTTTTTATATATCAACTGGCTCCAGAAAGTTAAACAGATTTGTAAATTAACTTGCTATATAAATTCACTAGCGCTGGATGGGTTTGGATCTGATCTGTGGCTGGACTGCTGCTAAGCCAATAGATGTGCTCCCCTGTTGATGCACACCAATATATAGTGTATATAACAAAAGTATTATTGAATTGGCAAGCGCTGTATCAGACACATTACAATTATAACTATATAGTTGAAACTGACCTGTATAAGCAGTAGGAGGAGGGAGTGTTCCTGATGATACAGATGGAACTGTGGGCGGTGTGAGGGAATGTTCTCAAGATGGCTAAAATGAAGACATGATAGCTTAATTGTTTGAAGTGATATATGTATCAATAGAATTGGGCTGTGTCTATATAGCGTGATATACCTGTAGGGGATCAATCGCGCTGGTACATGCAATATTGGTGGGGATATGCAGGTTCAGATGCCCGAACAGCTGATATAGTAGACTTGAAGGAGTGATATTCCTGTGGTGTAGAATGGGTTAATCAATCTGTATATAGTGCAAGGAACTATTGTTAGTTTCAACAGTATCGTTCCTATTAGTACCTGTTAGGGAGCTGTATTGCTGTATCCGTATGGATATTGTAGTGGAGAGTGCTTTATACTGTGTATCTGCGTGGGCTCTCCCTGAGGGTGCTCCAGAGGTTGAAAGTGCGTATTAAGAATCCTTTTCTACAGTTCAACTCTGTAACATAGGCAATATAATGATGTCACTACCTAGTTCCAATGAAAAAAATCTTGCAGGCTGATGGATGTCCGTATTGCATATAGATACTTTCATGAATGACTGCTTACTGTTATAGCACTGAGTAGCGTACCTGGTGTGGCTCCGGCAGGTGTCAGCTGCATAATGATCGCTGTTGAGAGCTCTCGATGAGGGTGCTCCTGGAATTGTTAGAGGGTGTTGAATTGAAATCCTGTCCGGGAATGGTTGTTGGTAATTCGGTTTGTTGGAAGTAGCATTTAGCGGCAGTGGGAATGCGCCCCGGCCGGTGGCGCCTCTACCTACCTGCACGCCTGCTACTAGATGGTTAAGGTAGAAGTGATTTGGATATGAGTGACGTCACTACGGTATCCTCTGTGGTCCACAAACCTATCGACGCGTTTCGGAAGACTGTCGGCTTCCTTCGTCAGGAATCTGAGGACCTGTGCGTAATAAGCAAAAACCAGGGGCCAGTGGGCAATTACAGTAGCACTAGACCGACATGCAGCCTGCTCCCAGTTCCCTCCGGTGTGACTGAGCACACATACAATGGGAGAAGGGAGAGGTCTCCCATGAAAAATTTGGGGTAACACCAGCATTTCAGGGGGAAAAAACGAATTTAGAATTTTCACCTCCAACTTTAATGAAAATTCATCAAAGACCTGTGGGGTGTTAAGGCTCACTATGCCCCTTGTTAAGTTCCGTGAGGGGTGTAGTTTCCAAAATGAGGTCACATGTGGGTGTTTTTTTTTTTTTTTTTTTTTTGTGTTAATGTCAGAAATGCTGTAATCAGCCACCTCTGTGCAAATTACAAATTTTACATCCACAAATGGGGTGTTTCCGTACTCGGAAGAAATTGCATTACAAATTTTGGGGGTCTTTTTTCTCCTTTAACCTCTTGTGAAAATTAAAAGTATGGGGCCACACCAGCATGTTAGTGTAAAAATGTAAAATTTTTTACACTAACATGCTGGTGTAGCCCCTAACTTTTCCATTTAATAAGGGGTAAAAGGAGAAAATCCCCCCCAAAATTTGTAACACAATTTCTTCCTGAGTACGGAAATACCCCATATGTGGCCCTAAACTGTTTCCTTGAAATACGACAGGGCTCTGAAGTGAAAGAGGGCTATGCGCATTTGAGGCCTAAATCAGGAATTTGCAATAGGGGCGGACCTGGATACAACGATGGGGCTTGTCTCCACCAAAACCCTACGGCAGTGTTTCCCAAACAGGATGCCTTCAGCTGTTGCAAAACTCCCAGCCTGCCAGGACAGTCAATGGCTGTCCGGCAATACTGGGAATTGCTGTTTTGCAACAGCTGGAGGCTCCATTTAGGAAACACTGCCATATGAGACATTTTTCATTTTTATTGGGGGGGGGGGGGGGGATGTGTAAGCGTGTGTATGCAGTGTTTTACTTTTTAATTCGTGTTAGTGTAGTATAGTGTTTTTAGGGTACATTCACACAGCGGTGGTTCACAGTGAGTTTTCCGCTGGGAGTTTGAGCTGCTGTGGAAAATTTGCAGCAGCTCAAACTTGTAGATGGAAACCCACTGTAAACACGCCAATGTGAATGTACCCTGCCGCCCGATGTCTCTGCCGCCGCTGCTCCGGTAAGCCGGCCATGTCCCCCCCACTCTGCCCGGACTTCAATCGGTGGGCAGAGCGGGGAAAATTAACTTTAACTTTTTTTTTTTTTTTTGGTACCCAACACATTTTGAAAAAAAACGCCAAAGGGGCCAATTGCAAAAATGCGATTTCAACTCAAATGCAAAAACGCCAGAAAAAATGTCAGACGCAGGAAATTGCACTGGCGTTTTTTTCTGGCGTTCTTCACTGAAAAAAAACGCTGGTAAAAAAAAAAAGTGGAATTCCAGCCTTAGGCAGCTGCTGCCAAGGCAAATAAGATCAAGGGGTATAGATGACAAGGAAATTGTTTAATCACTTTACAAATCACTAGTCAAAGAAAACATTGAATACTGTGTACAGTACAAGAAAGATATAGTGGAGCTGGAGGGGCTTCAAAGACATCCAGAGTATAAATGGAATGGGTGGACTACAATACCCTAAAAGATGATCAAAATGAGGGTTATTTAGTTTAGAAAAAAGACTGCTTAGGGTTGACCTAATAACTGTGTTAATATATCAAAGAACAGTACAGAGATCTCGTCCATGATCTATTTATATTCAAGACTGTATTTTTAATGGGAGGCATTCTCCATGCCTAGAGGAAAGAAGGTTTCTACATCAGCACAGAAAGGGATTCTTTACTGTAAGATCAGTGAGGTTATGAAACTCTCTAGTAGAGAAAGTTGTCTACTGGATGTATTTATGGAGAGAAATAACATTACAAGTTATTGATACTAGATTTATAGGGACAGAATGTTGATCCAGATATTTCTCTATTTCCCCCTGGTATGGGGCAATTGGCATCAGCCACATAAGGTTTTGTTGCCTTCCTCTAGATCAACACAGTAGGGAAACAGTTGGCACATAAGTTAACCTTGATGGACTTTGGTCTTTTTCCAACCTTATGAAATATTTATTTCTCTATCGGCTCCATTGGGGGACACAGACCGTGGGTGTATGCTGCTGTCTCTAGGAGGTGTGACACTATGGTAATAAAAAAAAGTTGGCTCCTCCCAGCAGGATATACCCGCCTTCAGGCCCTGAGCTAATCAGTTTAAGCTTAGTGTCTAAAGGAGGGGGACATGGTGTGGAATTCTCCAGACCAGGTCTTCTGATTTTTTGTTTTCCTAGTATAGGGACGTGTTAGTTTTTTATTCCTTTTTCTTTCCTGCTTTCAGGTGGGGACTCAGGGACTCCGGTTCCCTGTTTCCCCATTGCGCGTAAGGGGGCACAGACATTGCGTGTATGCGCTGTTCACCCCCCTCGCCAACGGTCAGCGTCTGGGTTGGTACCTCATGGGTCCGGTCCCCCTATTTCCCTGCTCGCCTCGCTCGTGCATAGCAGCCAGGCGTGATGTAGGTAACTAAAGCTGACTGAAGACTTCACTGAAGACTCCATTAGGTAAGTTCTTCTGACTGAGGTAAGTACTTTCCCCCTTTTTCTCCTTAGGTATGGACTTGCAACCTCTGAAGACCCCCTGTTTTTGGCCCACCTTTCAGGTTGTGGGGCTGGCTTATACAGGGGCTGGACTTTTATTCTGGGGAGCAGTGGCATTTTAGCGGGCATCTAATTTATGTTTTACATGGACACTTCACTGTGTGTGTGTGTGTGGTTACTTGCGGCTATGTCCGCAGCGCCTTATATGCGGCTGACAGCCGCGGCGCTGGTACGGGCCAGGCGCTCTCAGCGCCGGCTTACTTTCACTTTCTCCGGCAGCGCCTTATATGCGGCTGACAGCCGCGGCGCTGGTACGGGCCGGGTGCTCTCAGCGCCGGCTTACTTTCTCTTTCTACAGCAGTCTCTGCCGGCATATGGGCCGCCCGGTCTATTTCCCCAAGCGCATATGCGGCTGACATGTGTGCTCGGGACAAGGAGCGGGCGCCATTACAGCTTCTTCTCAGCCAGTCTATAGCTCCACCCACAGGGCTGTCGGAGCTCTTCAGAGGCGCAAAGTAGCCTCCAATCAGCACCGTGGGTGTTATTTTCAGTTAGAAGGGGCCAATTAGTTAGTGCCTCTGCTTCAGACACACCCCTCTCTCCCTATTGGCTGGCCTGTTTCTTACACTCTAGCTACACGGAGCCGAGTTCTCCTCACTGCAGCTGCCAGGGGACACAGACTAGGGTGAAAAAGTTCCTGTCTCTTTTCTCATTATGTCCGTACCCAGAGCTGTTCCTCCCTCAAAACAGAAACCTGGTACGTCAGTGACTTATTTTGTCTGTAGGCACTGTAATACCAAGATGCCTGGCTCTACTGAGCCCACTTGCCCTGCCTGCTACACTGCTCCCCCAGACCCCCTGGTATCTCCTGATGCCCTTTCGGTTGGTGTGGATTCAGCCGCTCCCCCAGCCTGGGTTTCTTCCCTGACCCAGTATATGGCTGACTTGACCCAAGTCTCCCGTTCGGTGGCTGAGGCCTCCCGGGAAGTGGTGTCCGCCTTGAAGGGGTTTTCCTTGCGCAAGGCCTCTGAGAGGGCCCGCTCCTCGTCTCCACATACTTCACGCTCTCACAAGCGTACTAGGGGTGCATCTTCTGACTCTTCCATTGAGTCTTCAGGTAGACGTGGGCGCTCCCCTCGTGGAGCCCGCCCCCCCCCCCCTGTCATCTGGGCACAAACGTCGCTCCTCCAGAGGATGTTCTCTGAGTCGCCGGTCTGCCACACCCGAGCCGCGTACCCGGTCAGGGTCGCCCCCCTCCAGGACTGCCTCTACTCGTTCACATTCTCCTGGTGAACTGGGGGGACGAGGCTTCTGAGCCGGCATCTCACTCAGAGGACCGCCCGGACTCAGTTGAAACGGTGAACTCATTGGTGACAGCCATAAGAGACACCTTTCACTTAGAGGACCCAGGATCTTCGGATGTCACTCCAGGAGTATCCTTTCATCGTGCTAAGCCAGCACCACAAAGGTTCAGCTCTCACGCTGACTTTGACGACATTCTGGAATCTGCATGGAAACATCCGGACAAGAGGTTCCCGGGAATCAAGACTATTCAAGAACGTTATCCATTTGACAAGGACTTTGTCACTAAGGTGGTTTCCCCTCCCTCAGTGGATCCACCAATCTCCTGGATCTGTAAGGCGACTACACTGCCACTGGCAGATGCTGCTGCCTTCAAGGATTCCACGGACAAGAAGGTAGAATCCTTATAGAAGTTTGCCTCTGAAGCAGCTGGCTCTTCTCTTCTTCCCATCTTCGTCTCGACATGGGTGTCCAAGGCCCTGTCGGAGTGGTGCCAAAAGCTCCATCAGGATATCTTAGCGGGATCCCCCCCAGAGGATCTATCTGCTCTGGCTCTCCAATGCTCTAAAGCTGGGGACTTCCTGTGCTCAGCTTCCATGCAGTCAGCCCGTTGTTCTGCCTTTGCTGTGGGTTACCTAGCGGCTCTCCGCCGCTCTATGTGGCTTAAAGCTTGAAATGCAGATGCCACTTCCAAAAGGTCTCTCACTGAGCTTTCTTTTACGGGTGGCCGTCTTTTTGGCAAGCGTCTTGATGAGATTATCTCTGAGGCGACGGGAGGTAAGAGTTCCTTGTTGCCTCAAAATAAGGCTCGCCCTACTTCCCAAAGGAAGTCCTCTTCCTTTCAGTCCTTTTGGACCTTTGGCTCCAGCAAAGCGTCCGGGCAGGCGCCTTTGCGGGACAAGAAGGCTCCCTCGTTCCGGGCGCACGCGTCTTGGAAGTCGGACTCCAACCGGTATGGCCGTTTTGCGCCCAAATCAGGCAACCGCAAGCCCACTTCTGCATGAAGTGAGGCCCCCACCTGCGTTTTTTTCTCAGGTGGGAGGTCGTCTCTTACTTTTTCGAGACATCTGGTCCTCACACATTCAGGACTCTTGGGTCAGGGATGTGGTGTCCAACGGTTACCGAATCGAATTCGCCTCCCATCCGAGGGATCGCTTTTTTCGATCCCGGTCTCTCTGGTCTCCTTCTCTGGCGAAGCAATTTCGAGAGGCTCTCCAGTCTCTGCTTCTCCAGGGGGTTATCGTTCCCGTTCCTCCAGGGGAACGGTTTCAGGGTTTCTATTCCAATCTTTTTGTGGTTCCCAAGAAGGACGGTTCTGTGCGACCAATCCTAGACCTCAAGCATCTCCACCGTCATCTTCTTATCCACCACTTCCGAATGGAATCTCTCCGTTCGGTGGTGGCGTCCCTGGAACAAGGGGAGTTTCTTTCATCGGTGGACATCAAGGATGCCTACCTCCATGTGCCAATATTTCCAGGCCATCATCTGTACCTCCGCTTTGCGGTTCCGGAGGGGCATTTTCAATTCTTAGCCCTCCCCTTTGGTCTGGCCCCAGCTCCTTGGGTCTTTACCAAGATCCTTGCACCAGTGATGGGCCTGTTACAGTCGAGGGGAGTCTCTGTGATACCCTACCTGGACGACCTACTCATCAAGGCTCCAACCAGAGCCCAGACTCTGGAGAATGTGGACGTCACTCTCCACACTCTGGATCGCTTCGGTTGGATGGTCAACCGGGACAAGTCAGTCCTCTGTCCTACCCAGTCTCTAACCTTCTTGGGACTTCGCTTCGAGACGGCCTCTGCCCGAATTTGCCTCCCGCTGGACAAACGTCTGTTGCTTCTGTCGGGGGTCCGCTCCCTTCGGACCCAGGTCTTAGTCCCCATCTGCACTTGTATGGAAGTCCTGGGTCGGATGGTGGCAACTATGAAGGCCGTACCCTTTGCCCAGTTTAATTACCGCCCCCTCAATGCAAGTCTCAATGTAAAAATAAAAAATACTGTGAAATACCGTGATACCGTGATACTCATTTTTTGTCATATCGCCCAGCACTACTTACTACACAAGCTTATCTCTCCATCACTTCTTTGTTTCGTCAGTGTGATTCCTTTTTCGTCCTTACGGAAGGTCATTGCAAGGGACAACCTGCTTCCAAGGCCACCATTTCTCGGTGGATTCGGTCCCCCATTTCGGAAGCCTATCACTGTAAGGGGAAGATTCCTTCGTTCAGGGTTGTGGCTCATTCTACCCGTTCTGTTGGGGCATCCTGGGCTCTCCAGAATAGAGCCTCTGCCTTGCAGATTTGCAAGGCGGCTACCTGGTCGTCTTTGCACACTTTCTCGAGGTTCTACTGAGTTCATACCTTCGCATCGGCTGATGCTAGTCTGGGTCGTAAAGTGTTGCAGGCGGCCGTGGATCGGCCGTCTGCCTCACTGCTTATCTGCCCACCCAAGGGACGGCTTTGGTACGTCCCACGATCTGTGTCCCCCAATGGAGCCGATAGAGAAAAGGAGATTTTTGTCTACTTACCGTAAAATCTCTTTCTCGGAGGATCCATTGGGGGACACAGCTCCCGCCCTTTTTGGGGTTTCCTTTGGTTCTCTGTCCTAAGGTGTGTTCAGTTATGTTCTTTTCTTCTGGTTCTCAGACAGTTTGGGGTTTTTCTTTGACCTGTCGGTCTCCTCCTATTGCTCTGGAACTTAAACTGATTAGCTCAGGGCTCAGGCGGGTATATACTGCTGGGAGGAGCCGACTTTTTTTTATTACCATAGTGTCACACCTCCTAGAGACAGCAGCGGTCTGTGTCCCCCAATGGATCCTCCGAGAAAGAGATTTTACGATAAGTAGACAAAAATCGCCTTTTTGGCAGAAATTGAAGGGTCAGTTTGCAGCAGGGAATTAGCTAATGCTTGGTGTTTCCAGGATAAACAAATATGTGCCATGTCACTAAACTAAAATAGAATAATCACAAAAAAGTTATGATTCATGTAACCAGGGCAATTGAAACCATGAAATCCAATGACAGTCCACCTCCAATGCAAGTGGATGAGCAGATTTCTGTTTGGTATTTGCAATAAATTGCAGGTCAAATGTGTCAACAGAACTCTGCTTCACCAGAAACTAAGAAATGTCTCAACAGAACATTTATATGTATTCATTCTTAGAATATCAAAGTAATTATGTCAAACATTTGGTTATCTGGGAGAAATACATTGATTACAAATGTAATAAGGGATGGACATGGAATGGCCCAGTTGAGCATAGAGTATATTGCTCAAGCAAAATACTGCAGGATAGAATGAAAACTGGATTCTATTTGACTGGCTGTAGTATGCATGGCATGATTTCTGGACTCCAAGCCTGACAAAGACAGAAATCTGAAGCCACATAGGAAACAGAGAACTGCCTGTCTGCCCTCATTCTACACTATGAATGCTCCTTTGACTTTACTATGCTGCATTACATTTTCACAGACATTTGCAGAATGTCAGAATGTACCACTTTTTAAATAGTTTATTGGACCCTATGTTTTCCTGTTTTTATTATACGAATCATAAGGTTGAATTTTAACAGGGGTTACTCCAGACTTCCAGAATTTCTGGCAAAATGCTCAGTGGGAGTTAGTGTTGCACTCTGGTTTGTCAGAATGTATTTTGTAAAAAGAAAAGGAAAAAACTAAGCATGCTAGACCCCAAAATGTAAAAAATTTATGGAAGAAGAAAAAAGTAATATTGCATAATTCAAGCATAAAAGCATCTAAAACGAAAAAGCAACCTTAAGGGAAAGGATCTTTGGTAAGGGGACTTAGCATGAGTATATACAGTATCTCCCATAAATGAGTACACCTCTCGCATTTTAGTAAATATTTCATCATATCTTTTCATGTGACAACACTAACAAAATGAACAACTGCTACAATGTAAAGTAATGAGTGCACAGCCTGTACAACAGTGTTTAATGTTGTGTTCCCTCAAAATAACTCAACACACAGCCATTAATGTCTAAACTATGGCAACAAAAGTGAGTACAGGCCCAATTAGCCATTTCCCCTTGTTACTGTTACAAGGTTTCAGGTGTGAACGAGGAGCAGGTGTCTTAAATGTGGTGTTATTGCTCTCATACTCTATAATACTAATCACTGGAAGTTCAACATGGCACCTCATGGCATAGAACTCTGACAATCTGAAGAAAAAGAATTGTTGCTCTATATAAAGATGACCTAGGCCAGGGGTCAGGGGCCAGGGAAATTTTTTTCGATGTCGCTTGGTGTGCCAGCAATATGGGTGGGGCTTGTCGTGGGTGTGGTTTGTGGGGGGGGGTGGCATGTCACAGGGTGGGGGTTCTTCAGAATCCAGAATCAGACTCCACTATAATAACAGACCCCAGAATCAGACTCCACCATAATACGGACCCTATAATCAGACTCCACCATAATACAAACCCAAGAATCAGACCTCCCTACAAAATACAGACCCCAGAATCGGACTCCACCATAATACAGACCTCAGAATACCCATCCACCATGATACAGATCCCCAGAATCAGACCTCCCTACATAATACAGACCTCAGAATCAGACCCCAGAATCAGACTCCACCATAATACAGACCCCAGAATCAGACTCCACCATAATACAGACCCCAGAATCAGACTCCACCATAATACAGACCCCAGAATCAGACCCCTCCATAATACAGACCCCAGAATCAGACCTCTCTACATAATACAGACCTCAGAATCAGATCCCACCATAATACAGATCCCAGAATCAGACCTCCCTACATAATACAGACCTCAGAATCAGACCCCACCGTAATACTGACCCCAGAATCAAACCTCTCTACATAATACAGACCTCAGAATCAGACCCCACCATAATACAGACCCGAGTCGTGTTGCGCAATAATATACATACAGTTACATTGATTGGCTCACAAATTACGTCTTTTACGGTCGGCATCGTCCTCAGACCACCATGACGACGACTTCCAGCCAAAACCCATCACTGCAGCATCTGCAGGACAAACATCTTAGTTTCTGCATTTTTCCAGTGCACTCCCCAGAAGTGTAGAATTCAGTGAAGTTTATTCCATTCCAAACAGTGTTAGGGCTGTATGCGCTTTTTCCCCGAACCTAAAACTATGGTCAACCACGGTTTTAGGTCCAGTTGTAAAAGCGCCTACGATGCAAAAATGAGCTGACCGGACCGAACGTTTCACTCCGGCCGGCACATTGAAATGAATTACATACAGGAGCGCATACGAATGCATATTGGAGTGCAAGGTTTTAGCTCCCCCCTGCCGTATGCGCTCCCGTATGGGAGAAAATGTGATGTGAACCCAGCCTTACAGAGCAGGATACGTTTCAGCGACCTGTCTTCGCCTTTGTCAAACATGAGAGGCGATGAAACGTAGCCTGTTATGTAACACTGTTTGGAATGGAATAAAACTCCACTGAATTCGGAAGTTTATACTTTGGTTTTCTGTGATTTTCCTTGGATAAAGGTAGCATGTAGTGTTGCTCGCGAATATTCGCAATGCAAATTTTATTTGCGAACATTGCATATTCGCAAATTCACGTATATAGCACTAAATATTCGCAATTACGAATATTGTTTTTTTGTTGTTGTTTTTTTCACAGTACACATCACAGTGATCATCCCTCTCTGCTTACAGCTTGTGTGGTGTAAAGAAGGCTCTAATACTACTGTGTGAGACTGGCGTGCGAATTTTCGCATATGCAAATTTTCGTATATGCAAATTTTCGCATATGCTAATTTTCGCATATGCGAAAATAAAACGCGAATATTACGAATATGCGAATTTAGGGAATATATGACGAATATTCGTCTATATATTCGCGAAATATCGCAAATTCCAATATGGCCTATGCCACTCAACACTAGTAGCTAGCTAGGTAGGTAGGTACCCACGTAGGTAGGTAGCTATGCAGGTAGGTAGGTAGGTTCATAGGTAGGTAGCAAGGTAGCTAAGTAGGTAGCCAGGTAGGTAAGCAGGCAGCTATGCATGCAGGTAAGTGGGTAGCTATGTCTGTAGGTAGGTAGCAAGTAGGTAGCTAGGTAATTAGGTTGCTATGTAGTTAGGTAGCTATGTTGGTAGGAAGCAATGTAGGTAGGTAGCAAGGTGACTGAGTAAGTGGTTAGGTAGCCAGGAAAGTAATAATTTAGGTAGGGAAGTAGTCAGGCAGCTAATTAGGTAGGTTGCCAGGTAGGGAAATGGCCAGTCAAGTAACTAGGTAGGATGACAGGTAGGGAAATAGTCAGGCAGGTAACTAGGTAGATTGCTAGGTAGGGAAGTAGTCAAGCCGTTAACTGGGTAGGTTGCCAGGTAGGGAAGTAGCCAGTGCTCCTCCACATAATCACCCCCCCCCCTTCTCACCTGCGCCCCCTCACTTGCACCCCCCTTCCTGCTGATGGCAGAATGATAAAAAATAAAAACACCTTTACTCACCTACTTTCCACACAGGGATCTCCTGGGCACAGCTGGTTGCGTTCTCCTCTCAGTGAAGCCACAGGTCGTGCGGCTCACACTGAGAGCAGGCTTTAGGTGTGTGTGCGCACAAAGCTAAAAGTGGCTCTCGCTCACCTCAGGATCCTGGATCCCCATTAGCAGAGTGAGCACCTCTGCCATCAGGCTCCCTTTCCGCCCGTGGCCCGGCATTCCACTCCAAAGCACTCCATGTGCTGTGAGTGGCATGCGTGCCAGGGGTTGCTGGCCCCTGGCCTTAAGCTATAAGAAGATTGCCAAAACCTGAAACTGAGCTGTGTGCTGGCGGCAAGACCATACAACGATTTCATAGGACAGGTTACACTCAGAACAGGCCTCCACATGGTCTACCAAAGAAGCTGAGTGCACATGCTTTGCATCATATCCAGAAATTGTCTTTGGGAAATAGACATATCAGTGCTGCCAGCAGGTTGAAGGGGGGGGGGGGGGGGCAGCCTGTCAGTGCGTAGACCATACACTGCAAATGCATCAAGCAGGACTTTATGGCTGAAGATGAAACACTAGAAAGCCAACAAATCATTTGCTGAAGACAAGCAGACTAAGGACATGGATTACTGAATCATGTCCTGTGGTCCGATGAGACCAAGATAAACTTATTTGGTTCAGATGGTGTCAAGTGTGTGTGGCAGCAACCAGGTGAGGTGCCTATAGTCAAGCATGGTGATAGAGTGTCACGATCTGGTGCTGTTGGAACTGGGGAGCTACAGTTCATCAAGGGAACCATAAATGCCAACATGTACTGTGACAAACTAAAACAAAGCATGATCCCCTGCCTTTGGAGACTGGGCTGCAGTGCAGTATTTCAACATGATAACTACCAAACACACCTCCAAGATGAACACTGAAAGCTAAAGAAGATGAGGGTAAAGGTGATGGACTGGCCAAGCATGTCTCCAGACCTAAACCCCATTGAGCATCTGTAGGGCATCCTCAAATGGAAGGTGGCGGAGCGCAAGGTCTCTAACATCCACCATCTGTGTGATGTCATCATGGAGGAGTGGAAGGGGGACTCCAGTGGCAACCTGTGAAGTTCTGGTGAAGACCATGCCCAGGAGGCTTAAGGCAGTGCTAAAAAAAAATAGTGTCAACACAAAATATTTATACGTTGGGCACAATTTGGACATTTCTTCTTAGGGGTGTACTAACTTTTGTTGCCAAGGTTTAGACAAAAAGGTACGTGTGTTGAGTACATTGTTCATGAGAACTAGCAAGTCGGCACTGCCTCTGCGCAATTTAGAACATGCCCCGCAGCTCCACACCATTCAATCCCAGCTTCACTGTTTTACTGCGGTGCTCAATCCAGAAGCAACTTTATCCACATTGCAATATATGGAAAAGATGGCACTTACGAATATTCAGTGTCCAATGCATTTATTAAACAGTCAGGTCCAATATACAGGCTGGCCACAGGCCGTTTCTGCTGACAATAGCGCTTTCTCAAGACCGCTCAAGAGAGATCTTGAGAAAGCGCTGTTGTCAGTGAGAAACGGCTCGTTGGCCAGCCTGTAAATTGGGCCTGTCTCTGTGTTGAGTTATTTTGAGAGGACACCTCATTAAATGCTGTTATACAGGCTGTGCACTCACTATGTTACATTGTAGCAGAGTGTTATTTCTTCAGTGTTGTCACATGAAAAGATATAATAAAATATTTACAATAATGTGAGGGGTGGAATCACTTATGTGAGAACCTGTATTTTACATGCATGTACTTTTATTAAATGTAGTCATCCATGAACGGTTTTTAAACTGTGGTTTATGTTTGCTTTTTTTTTTTTTTCATGCAGTAACTTATACAGAAGAACAAAAGAGAGCAAAATAAAAAAAAAATTATGAAAAACTTTTTATTGTAGTGTTTGGTGATGTGTATTACTTTATTACCATTGTTTCATTAAAGGAAACAGTAAAACTAAAGATGAGGCATTAGAAAAAAATTAAACCCAGTCTGTAAAACTTTTGGCAAGCTGCTAAAGCAAAACAAAAATACAACATAACTCCATTTTCACATGATCCTTTCTAATCTAGACTTAGAATCAATGAGGATTAAGATTTATCTTTGTAAATAAAGAGCAGAGGAACAGTCAAATATCCTCCTCTGCAAAAGATTCATGATTAAAGGGGTATTGTAGGTTTTTGTTGTTTTTTTTAAATTATTATTATTATTTGACTGTGCTACGGGAGCTATAAAGTTAGTGAATTCATTATATAGTGTATGTACCTGTGTTTGATGGCTGGTCTCACAATTCTTATGTGATCTTTGCACCAATGTTTATTTTTAGCAGCACACAAAATGAGTGTTGTTTCAGGTTTTCCCAGGTTGCAGTGCGGCCAGAGACATAACATCACTAGTCAGGTGTCGAAAGGGTTTCTGTCTGCTTCAAGCGGTGGAGTGACCGCTCGGTGGGAGGGAGATCATTCTCCACGGGGCTGCAGGATATTGTAGTTCTAAAGCATAACAAACATGGAAGGCAGCTCAGGTGTGTTGCAATGGGTGGAGTGGCTTGGGATGTGTGGTAGAGAGAAAAATGACCTGACACTTACAAACAAGGGATCATGGGACTTGTAGTTAGAGGAAGGGAACTCCAACAGGATATAGCAGTTTCACAAAAAGAACACAGCCACTTGGCCCCAAGACAAGCAGGGATCCTTCCAAAGCATGTCTATTACTCTCTAGCAAGTAAGTAGTAAAATCACCTTATGGTGGATAACCCCTTTAAAGGGGTACTCCGGTGAAAATTTTATTTTTTAAATCAACTGGTGCCAGAAAGTTAAACAGATTTGTAAATGACTTATATTTAAAAATCTTAATCCTTCCAGCTGCTGTATGCTCCACATTAAGTTATTTTATTTTCTGTCTGACCCCAGGGTTCTCTGCTGACACCTCTGTTTGTGCCAGGAACTGTCCAGAGCAGGATTGCTATGAAGATTTGTTTCTGCTCTGGACAGTTCCTGACATGGACAGAGGTGTCAGCAGAGAGCACTGTGGTCAGACAGATAAGAAATTCAAAAAGAAAAAACTTCATCTGTAGTATACAGCAGCTGATAAGTACTGGAAGGATTAAGATTTTTAAATAGAAGTTATTTACAAATCTGTTTAACTTTCTGGCACCAGTTGATTTAAACAATGTTCTTTCCATCAGAGTACCCCTTTAACATTGTTTAGCACTGACGAGGAAGCACACAGATACTTTCATAAAATGTATGAGACTTTATCAAATTCTGTGTATTTAGATCTGGAACAGAATCAAGGAAACGAGAAATAATGTGTGAAGAGTTTTTCTAGTCAGGTTATTTCCTTTTAGTTTTTTAAAAGTTGATGACCCTTTTGATGGTATAGAGTATTGCATGCCCTAAAAGATTAGAATAAAGCAGATGACTGTCAAACTTGAACATAAAGCAATGCAGTAAGTAGCTGAATTTATACCATGCAGTAAGGATATAATTGTTCTGCATATTACAAAAGATCTTTCTCTGTGGTACAATGGTTGTGAAATGACAATCAAATTTCAGTTATTTGTGATGACAATCTGTTATTTTCATTTAATACACATTTGGTCACTAAACATCACTTTCTGTAGAAGCAGACTATCACAGATCACATTTGGAGGAAGCTTCATCTTAAGATGATATGACTCCCTCTTTCTTTAACCCCTTAAGGACGCAGCCCTTTTTCACCGTAAGGACTGAGCCCTTTTTCGCAGTTCTGACGACCGTCACTTTACGAATTAATAACGCGAAAACGCTTTTACAGAATATTCTGATTCTGAGATAGTTTTTTCGTGACATATTCTACTTTATTTTGGTGGTAAATTTTCGGCATTAATTGCATCCTTTTTTGGTGAAAAATCCCAAAATTTCATGAAAATTTTGAAATTGTAGCATTTTTCTAACTTTGAAGCTCTCTGCTTGTAAAAAAAAAGGATATTCCAAATAAATTTTATTTTTCTTCACAAATACAATATGTCCACTTTATGTTGACATCATAAAATGGACATATTTTAGCTTTTTGAAAAAATTAGAGGGCTTCAAAGTACAGCAGCAATTTTCAAAAATTTCATGAAAATTGCTAAATCTGAAGGGACAGATGTTACAGAACTACAACTCCCAGCATGCCTGGGCAGTCCAGGCATGCTGAGAGTTGTAGTTTGGCAACATCTGCAGGGCTACTGTTTGGGCACCACTGTAACAGTGGTCTCCAAACTGTGACCCTCCAGATGTTGCAAGACTACAACTCCCAGCATGCCCAGACAGCCTTTGGCTGTCTGGGCATGCTGGGAGTTGCAGTTTGGCCTTCCTAGTGGTTGCCACAATAAAGATCGTTTTACTTTCACTTTCAATTACCCCCCCCCCCCCCCCCCCCCCCCACTGTCGATTCCCTACCTGATCCAGCAGGCTCCAGCGAAGATCCCAGGCCCCCAGGCATCTTCTCCTTCAGGTACGGCCTCCATCTTCTTCCCAGATCCCCTCGACATCCAGGGGCGGGCAGGATGGGGGTTGCCATGCCAACCCCCTGTCCTGCGCTGCCATTGGTCAGAACTCCGTTCTGACTAATGGCAGGGGATAGGAGGAGATCTCAGCTTTGCGACCTCACTCCTATCCCTTAGGCTGATCGGGGCTGTTGCTGACAGCTCCGATCAGCCCTAGTTTCCGGGTGATCGGGTCACCAGAGACCCGATCAGCCCGGAATTGGAGAAAATCGCATGTCTGAATTGACATGCGATTTTCTCCGATCACCGACATGGGGGGAGGGGGGGTCTCAGGACCCCCCTGGGCGATGTGCCAGGGTGCCTGCTGAATGATTTCCATACGTATCCATACGCCCGTGGGAAATCCGGTCCCCACCGCTAGCCGGTTGGGGACCGGATTTCCCACGGGCGTATGGATATGCCCTCAGTCCTTAAGGACTCAGAATGCAGGGCGTATCCATACGCCCTGTGTCCTGAAGAGGTTAAAAAGGTTCTGCAGCAGCTGCAGTGCGTATTATAACACAGGATAACATACCACAACTCAGAAGCTGCACCTCTTCCAAATGCACACCCCTGCCTTGTTCTAAAAAGGATTTTTGCAGCACTTTGGGTGTGTTTTAGTGCTATCAGCCTGAAGCCTTATTCTTTCTATATGGTCATGGAAGTCCTTAAAGTCTTCTAATCCTATCATTTTACACTAGAGGTTACATAGATCAGGGCTCATAAGCCCCAAACTACAATATTTATATTTTATAACTGCATAGATTCTTCTTTTAGATGTATCCTGATCAGGGGGCCTGGCTGGGGGAGGCAACTGGGGCATTTTCCCCATGCACAGTAAAGGCAGAGGGCATATGGGCATACTTGTTCCCAGGGCTTAAATATATTTGGGAGAGCAATCAAGTGCCTGGCCAAAAATACTATAAAAGTTGGTAAAGTAAAACAGGGCTCCAAGGTAAAGGTCATCAAAATTAAGTATAACAGGACCCAGAAATAGAGGAAATAGGGATCACTTCCCCCCTTCTCCTCATCCTGTGTCTTGCCTTGTCTTCCCCGAAGCTTTCTCCCATTCTGTCTCCCCTAGTTGCTGTTGCAGTAAGTGAGCCCTGTGCTCCTATCTTTGCTTATACAGTATTACCCACATTTTATCATAGTTTATTTCCCAGTATTTTATATAAAATCCATGGGGGAGATTTATTAAAACTTGTCTGTCCAGAGGAAAATTGGTCAGTTGCCCATAGCAACCAATCAGATTCATTCTTTCATTTTTGAAAAGGCCTCTGAAAAATTAAAGAAGCGCTCTGTCATTGTGCCGCCATATGGTCTCCTTATGCTGATGCTGCCACCTCCAGGCTCTGTCATTATGCCATCATGTGGACTCCTCATGCTGCTGCCACGTCCAGGCTCTGTCATTGTGCAGCCATGTGATCTCCCCATGCTGAAAGAATTCAAAAAGAAAGAAAGAAGCACTGTGGACAGACAGAAAAGAAATTCAACAAGAAAATAATTTCCTGTGGAGCATACAGCAGCTAATAATTACTGGAAGGATTAAGGCGGTACTCCATTGGAAAACATTTTCTTTTAAATCAATTGGTGCCAGAAAGTTAAACAGATTTGTAAATTACCTCTATTAAAAAAATCCCAATCCTTCCAGAACTTATCAGCTGCTCTATGCCCCACAGATAGTTCTTTTCTTTTTTAATTTGCTTTCTGCCTGACCTCAAGTGCTCTCTGCTGACACCTCCGTCTATGTCAAGAACTGTAAAGAGCAAGAGAGGTTTGCTATGTGGGGTTTGCTCCTGCTCTGGGCATGGACAGAGGTATCAGCTGAGAACACTTCTGGTCAGGCAGAAAGGAAATTCAAAAAGAAAATAACTTCCTGTGTATTATAAGTACTGTAAGGATTGACATTTTTTAATAGAAGTCATTTACAAATCTGTTTAACTTTCTGGCACCAGTTGATTTTTAAAGAAAATGTTTTCCATTGGAGTACCCCTTTTAATCTCTTCAAAATCTTCAAATTATAACTCAAAAATCTCTTCAATTGTGACCCCATATGGTCTCCCGACCCTGCTGCCACCTCCAGACTCATTATCATTATGCCACCTTATGATCTCGTCATGCTGCTGGAACCTCCAGGCTCTGTCATTCGGCCACTCTGCGGCCTAAATAGGCTGCAGTCACCTCCAGGGTGTGTCATTCTGCTGCCATATGGTCTCCCTATGCTGCCGCCACCTCCAGACTGTGTCATTCTGCCACCTTATGGTCTCCTCATGCTGATGCAGTTGGCATTCTGCCACCATATGATTTCCTCATGTTGATGCCACCTCCAGGCTGTGTCTTTCTGCCACCATATGGTCTCCTCATGCTGCAGCCACCTCCAGGCAGTGTTATTCTGCCACCATATGATCTCCTCATGCTGATGCCACCTCCAGGCTGTGTCATTCTGCCACCTTATGGTCTCCTCATGCTGATGCAGGTGTCATTCTGCCACCATATGGTTTCCTCATTTTGATGCAACCTCCAGGCTGTGTCATTCTGCCACCATATGGTCTCCTCATGCTGCAGCCACCTCCAGGCAGTGTTATTCTGCCACCGTATGGTCTCCTCATGTTGATGCCACCTCCAGGCTGTGCCATACTTCCACCATATGGTCTCCTCATGCTGCAGCCACCTCTGGGCAGTGTTATTCTGCCATCATATGGTCTCCTCATGCTGATGCCACCTCCAGGCTGTGTCATTCTGACACCATATATTCTCCTCATGCTGATCCCACCTCCAGGCTCTGTCATTGTACTGCTCTGCAGCCTGCATACGCTGCCGCCACCTCCAGGCTGTGTCATTCTGCCACCATATGGTCTCCTCATGCTGCCGCCACCTCCAGGCTGTGTAATTCTGCTACCGTATGGTCTCCTCATGCCGATTCCACCGCCAGGCTGTGTCATTCTGCCGCCATTTGGCAGGGGCTGGAACAGGTGATAGCTCGCCTAGTGGTGGACCGCAGCTCAATTTTAAGATACAAGTACAAGCTTTTACACTGCAGCAGTTATACACTATTAAAGCTGGAATTACCGTAGTTGCTGGCACCAGAGTTGCCCTCCAATGGGTCCCCAAAAAAGGATTTAAAGTTTGCTCATTCCAATTACCAAGCTCTATCATTGTGCCGCCATGTGATCTCCTCATGCTGCTGGCACATTAAACTTGTTAATCTATTCAAAATCTTCAATTCAAATTTAAAAAAATCTCTTTAATCTTTTCGATTATGAGGCCCTATGGTCTTATCAGGCTGCTGCCACATCCAGGCTCCAAGGAAACTGGTTTGAGTAATAAAAATAAACCATAACATGGCACACGTGTTCAATCTGATTGTCAAGTGTTTACTTAAGTCTTCCACCCATCTGCAAGACATCCTAAAAATGGCCAGGAAACTTTGCATGCACTTAAGACATTGGTCCACCGCAAATCATACCCTCCATAAGCTGTTTGTCATCATATATTAGCTCTGGAATTACCACAAGAATCAAAAGCAAACAGGTTGAAGCGATAGAAATAAACCATAACTGATTAAATGAAACATTCGCAGTTTTAGACGCAGTTTCGCAGTACGAGCCATGTTTACTTACACGTGCATGGCTTAATATTTTAGCCAAGCATATGATACTGGCAGGATCTACCCAGTAGCCCTCCCAGGTCAGGCCTGCACCACTGAGGGAGGACAAACTGACACACTACTCTGTTGTTGTGCTGCTCTGCGGCCTACATAGGCTGCTGCCTCCCAGACTGTGTCATTGTGCCGCCATATGGTCTGCCACCTCCAGGCTCTTTCATTGAGCCGCCATGTGATCTCCCTACTTGTTATATAAAAATTTTTTATCATTCAGTATTTGTTCAAAGTAAACACTTCGGCCATTTTAATAGTGATTTGCCACGAATGAATACGGATCAAACCGAATTTATTTAGGAAAATTCAGCGAATCGTTCGAATCGAATTTTTCAAAAATTAACTCATCTCTAATGAGAAACTATGTAATATATCTCATTAGACCAAATTGCTTCATTCTGCTATCACCCCCCCCCCCCCTTCTGTCTCCTGTTCAAATCTTCATTCTCTGAAAATTAGCTTAGCTTTGTCCTGTATCTGCAAGACAAGCAATACAAGTCTATTTAAAGGGGTACTCCGGTGGTTAATTTTTTGGACTATATGGCATCTTCTTTGTAAGTTTTGTTTTTTTGCAAAATACATGTGTTATATGTTTTAGCAGCATGTGTGTGTTTTTCTTACCTGTTTGTTGGCCAGGAAGTTCTGTAGTTCGAGGGTTTTCTTTTACTGTTGTCCACAGTTCTGAGTCTGTGGTGGACAAGATCTCACAGCTTTTTTTTTTTCTCTCTGTCTGCATGAGAGGAATCAGCCACGCCCCCTCATCTCATCCTGCTGAGTACACATCTCCTCACCTCCCCTCCCCCCTGCTCTGTGTTCTAAGGACGCAGGTCTGCACAGGAGAAGGACCTCACAGAGAAGATAAGTGTTATCTGAAGGGGAGGATGAGAAGGTGCACGGGCTGGTGACGTATGAACTTCAGGGGAATAAATCTCATACTGAGAATGATCTCTATATGTGAAGGGGGTGGGTGGGACTCCCGAATGACACATGCTGGGAGTTGTAGTCCCTGTTATGTGTGTGTGTGTGTGTGTGTGTGTGCTAGTTGTTACAAACCAGTGTGCCTCCAGCTGTTGCAAAACTACAACTCCCAGCATGCCCTGACAGACTTTGGGCATGCTGGGAGTTGTAGATTTGCAACAGCTGGAGACACACTGGTTGGGAAACACTGTTCTAGCCTATTCAGCATACACATCATGTTACACCAGTGTTTCCTAACCAGTGTGCCTCAGGCTATTGCAAAACTACAACTCCTAGCATGCCCAAAGGCTGTCAGGGCATGCTGGGATTTGTAGTTTTGCAACACCTGGAGGCAACCTGGTTGGGAAACACTAGTGTATGCCCTACAGAGGTGTGGTGAACTACAACCCCCAGGAGACTACAGAGGCAGCATGCTGGTGTTATTCCACAGACTGAAGACTCCTGAATGACACATGCTGGGAGTTGTTGTCCCTTTTGTGTGTATGACAGTGTATCCCAACCAAGGCTGATTATATTAGTGTATGTGTATAAGGGGGCTGACCCGGGAAAATAGTAGGATGGGTAAAGGGCAGAACAAACAAACAAAAAAAAGGAGCTGCCCCAAAACAGAAAGCCATGTGGCATGCTGGGATTGGTAGTTTTCAGCACAGCAAGAAACAGAAAATAGAAGCAAAGATAGGAAAACAAAGTGGGGGATAAAAAGACAACAAAAAACGAAAATAGAGTAGGCTAAACAAGAATAGAAAAGAAACAAAACAAATAGGGTAAGTCAAAAACGGAAAAACACGTTGACCACCGGAGTACCCTTTAAAGATACCTCCGGGATGTAACAATGTATCCCCTTATCCTAAGGATAGGGGATAGGTGTTAGATGGTAGGGGGGGGTCCGACCGCTAGGACCCCCCACGCCCAATCTCTTGAACGGAGCCCCATCTCCGTGCATGTAACAAGCGTTTTTTGACCACAGCACGAAGCTGCGGCCGACATGCCCTCTCCATACAGTTCTATGGCAGATCCGGAGATTGCCAAAAGCAGCGCTCCGGCCGTGCCATAGAACTGTAAGGGGGGATAAGTTGTTACATCCTGGAGGTATCCTTTAGGATGGGGAAAAGGGAACTCCACCCACCAGCTCTGGGAGCACTGCTAATTAGAGATAAAGCCTGCAGCACAGAAATGGGCTGTAAAATACCAAATGCAAGTTATACAATGACCAGAAATAGTGCTGCTTCCCATTTATAAATGGCAAGTAAAAATAAGCAAACAATAAAGTCTCTAGACTTTGTTTGCTTATATTTACTTGCAAAAGAAGAAAATAATCAAGGTCAGGGCAGGTTGCACTGGTGCACGGTCAAAGGAATAGCCTAAGATCAAAATCCAGGGGGTCCAACAGAAGGTTATGGAGGGCAGGAATGCAGCAAAATATTCGAACACTGATCTAGAGATCTGGCTTTGTTTTTAAGTCCACGTGAACCAGGAATTCGCCTGCTGATGAGACAACACAGTTGTGGCTGGTTCTAAGGGATTGTCTGCTTGTGGGGTGGTGTCCCTCACACATTCCCCATGGTCTACAGGTACATTTGCACACATATTAGGATGGCTGCGCCATAGTAGATGGGAGTTCTGTTTCAGGCATGCGCACTTTGGATGCGTATGTCCCAGTCACCATGATAGTAACACAGAGAAGACGAGATGGTAGATTTTTCCTGTGCCCAGGTAAGGGAGCCCCTACTGGCTCCATGACACATATATTCTTTATTTTTTAGATTGCATATGCTCCCCTCTGGGATGCTCACCTATCAGAGGAATGAGGGTTCAGTGACCTTCTTTGCAATACACTTGAATAGAGGTGCATAGAGGTGGCTTGCACAAGGCCATCCTATTAAAGTTTATAGGATTTACAGAAAGACTAAAAAAAAGAGACCCAGGCAGACAGAATCACTTTTCTTCTTTCTAATACAATTAGTTTTTTTTACCTATAAACTTTCATTACCTTAAGTAACCACACAATACAAGAGCATGACTAAGCTTGAATAACTTTGTGGCGAAATCATAGCTTGTTTTTCTTAGTGTTCAGTGCCTGCATTAGATGTTTTTCTTCACAATAAGTTTCATTCAGAGTAATTGCTGCTAATTTTCTATTGATGGCTACAGAGACTTCATTTACGCAGCAATTTCCTCTCCTATAATAAGTTTCCTGCGACTGATGAATACTACTGGCTCCGGGAATAGAAGAGGAGGTTTCTTTCATGTATTCAGTAAAGGAATTGCCACTAGGAGTGTTTTTGGATAATGCATATACAACTTCTTACAGTTACACATACATTCCAGCAACATTTACCTGCCTGAACCTTTGTTTTTCTCTACAGCATACCCATTTGGAAAACTCCCAGTTTTAGAAATTGATGGAACTGTTTATTATCAGAGTCTCGCCATTGGGAGATACCTAGCAAAAAAAGCAGGTAATATAATTTACTATGCATACAGTGATATTATAGTTTTCTCGAGAATTATTATGAATAACTTTATTTAAACAATAATGGTATTATAAAAGACACATGGTAGGCGGGGGTGGCACTTTGGATTTGGCATTAGAGCACAGCAGTTTTAAGTTACGCCTGTAGTGTAGTAATTTGTATTTTGTCTGTCATTTTTTTTTCAAACTACCATAAAAAAAACTACTGCATAATGTGAAGATGAAGTTTAACCTTGAATCTCCAAATGTAGAAATACAGCACTAATGTCGGAACTAGCACAGTGTGGAAATTGGTGACAAGTTGGTGAAAGGGACAAGAGTACCACAGAGACTTCAACACTTTCACATCTTTACTTATGCATTCAAATACCCTGATGGGAAAATCTCTAATAGAGAGACACAGGCCTTAAAGACTTGACATTTTATGAGTAAAGGAAGTGATATAAGTATTTAAAAATGTATATTCTTGAGAGGTCAGAAATGGCTTACTTTGTTGTGGAGGATTGCTAACACACAAGATGAAATGTTTGTCATCTGGAAATATACTGTCACGATTCGGCTGGCTGGAGGTGGATCCTCTGTGCCAGAGAGGGATTGGCGTGGACCGTGTCGGTGGACCGGTTCTAAGTTGCTACTGGTATTCACCAGAGCCAGCTGCAAAGCGGGATGGTCTTGCAGCGGCGGTAGCAACCAGGTCGTATCCACCGGCAATGGCTCAACCTCTCTGACTGCTGAGATAAGCGCGGTACAAGGGAGTAGACAAGAGCAAGGTCGGACGTAGCAGAAGGTCAGGGCAGGCAGCAAGGATCGTAGTCAGGGGCAACGGCAGGAGGTCTGGAACACAGGCTAGGAGCACACAAGGAAATGCTTTCACTGGCACAATGGCAACAAGATCCAGCGAGGGAGTGCAGGGGAAGTGAGGTATAAGTAGGGAGTGCACAGGTGAGGATACTGATTAGGTGAGGAGCGGGGACCCGGAGCGCTCGGCGTAACAGTACCTGGACACTAAAGCGGACATACTTAGCGGAGAGCCATACCTTGTCTCCGGGAGCAAAAATGGGGGGAGTTCTTCTTTTTTTTATCAGCAAATTTTTTCATCCGGGATGAAGCCTGTAAAAGAGAATTTTGGGTTTCTTTCCATATGGTGGAAAGATCTCAAGTCACTTCATCAACAGCGGGCAAACCAGAGGGCATGGGAGTGGGAGGGGAGGAAGAGGGTGACGGCCATACACCACGAAGAATGGGGATTTAGCAGAAGATTCGGAGACTCTGATGTTGTATGAGAATTCGGCCCATGGTAGAATATCTGCCCAGTCATCCTGGCGGGAGGAAACAAAATGTCGTAAATAGTCACCCAGGATCTGATTAATTCTTTCTACTTGCCCATTGGATTGGGGATGATAAGAAGAAGAGAAGTTTAATTTGATCTTGAGCTGCTTACAGAGGGCCCTCCAGAATTTAGACACAAATATCCGAGACGATATGCGTGGGCAACCCGTGAAGGCGAAAAATGTGTGTAAAAAATTGCTTTGCCAACTGAGGCGCTGAAGGAAGGCCTGGAAGAGGGATAAAATGTGCCATCTTGGAAAATCGATCAACGACCACCCAAACAACTGTGTTGCCACGGGATAAGGGCAAGTCAGTAATAAAGTCCATACCAATCTGTGACCAAGGTTGTTCAGGAACAGGCAGAGGGTGAAGGAGACCAGCAGGCTTCTGGCGAGGAGTCTTATCCCGGGCACAGACAGTACAGGCTCGCACGAAATCAACAACATCAGTCTCCAGAGTAGGCCACCAATAAAATCGAGAGATGAGTTGAAAGGATTTTTTGATGCCCGCATGGCTTGCGAGGTGGGAGGAGTGTCCCCACTTGAGAATCCCGAGGCGCTGGCGTGGAGAAACGAAGGTCTTCCCTGGAGGAGTTTGTCTGATGGAAGCTGGAGAAGTGGAGATCAGACAGTCCGGAGGAATGATGTGTTGCGGAGAGGCTTCTACTTCAGAGGCATCTGAAGAACGAGAGAGGGCATCGGCCCTAATGTTCTTGTCAGCAGGGCGAAAATGGATTTCAAAGTTAAAACGGGCAAAGAACAACGACCACCTAGCCTGGCGAGGGTTCAGTCATTGGGCAGACTGGAGATAAGAGAGATTCTTGTGATCAGTGTATATAATAACTGGATATTTGGATCCCTCCAGCAGGTGCCTCCATTCCTCAAGCGCCAATTTTATGGCCAGTAATTCTCGATCACCAATGGAGTAGTTTTTCTCCGCCGGAGAGAAGGTCCTAGAAAAAAACCCACAAGTAACAGCATGCCTGGAAGAATTTCTTTGTAGAAGAACTGTTCCAGCTCCCACTGAGGAGGCGTCTCCCTCCAATAAGAAGGGCTTAGATGGGTCAGGTCTGGAGAGTATGGGAGCAGAAGAAAAGGCAGACTTGAAATGTTTAAATGCGTCTTCCGCTTGAGGAGACCAGGACTTAGGATTGGCATTTTTCTTGGTTAGAGCCACGATAGAAGCCACAATAGTGGAAAAGTGTGGAATAAATTGTCTGTAATAATTGGCGAACCCCAAAAAACGTTGGATAGCACGGAGTCCGGAGGGGCATGGCCAATCTAATACGGCAGATAGTTTATCTGGGTCCATTTGTAGTCCCTGGCCAGAGACTAAGTATCCTAGGAAAGGAAGAGACTGACATTCAAAGAGACATTTTTCCATTTTGGCATAAAGTTGATTGTCCCAAAGTCTCTGAAGAACCATGCGGACATGCTGGCGGTGTTCTTCCAAGTTGGCAGAAAAAATCAGAATATCGTCCAGGTAAACCACAACACAGGTATATAGAAGATCGCAAAAAATTTCATTTACAAAGTCTTGGAAGACGGCAGGGGCGTTGCAAAGGCCAAAGGGCATGACCAGATACTCAAAGTGTCCATCTCTGGTGTTAAATGCAGTCTTCCATTCGTCCCCCTCCCTGATGCGGATGAGATTATAAGCACCTCTTAAGTCCAGCTTGGTAAAGATGTGGGCGCCTTGTAGGCGGTCAAAGAGTTCCGAAATAAGAGGTTGGGGGTAGCGTTTTTTTACCGTGATTTTATTAAATCAGCGGTAATCAATGCAAGGGCGTAGGGAGCCATCTGTTTTGGAGACAAAAAAAAAATCCAGCTCCGGCAGGAGAGGAGGACTTGCGGATAAACCCCTTTTTTAAGTTCTCCTGGATGTATTCCGACATGGCTTGGGTTTCTGGAGCAGACAGAGGATAGATTCTGCCCCGGGGTGGAGTAGTACCCGGGAGGAGGTCAATAGGACAGTCATAAGGCGTGTGAGGAGGCAAAGTCTCTGCTTGTTTCTTGTAAAAAACATCAGCATAGTCCAGATAGGCCTTAGGAAGACCAGATACCGGGGGAACAACAGGGTCTCGACTGTGAGTACTGGGAGCCGGTTTAAGACAGTCCTTGTGGCAAGAAGTACCCCAGTTCTTGATTTCCCCTATGGTCCAATCAAGGGTTGGGGAATGGCGTTGAAGCCACGGTAATCCAAGAAGAATCTCTGAAGTGCAGTTAGAGAGGACCAAAAATTTAATTTTTTCGTGATGGGGTCCGATGCACATTAAGAGAGGTTCCGTGCGGTAACGCACGGTACAGTCCAATCTTTCATTGTTAACAGAGTTAATGTAGAGGGGTCTGGCGAGACTGGTCACCGGGATGTTGAACCTGTTGATGAGAGAGGCCAAAATAAAATTTCCTGCAAATCCGGAATCCAAGAAGGCCAAAGCAGAGAAGGAGAAGGTAGAAGAAGACATCCGCACAGGCACAGTAAGACGTGGAGAAGCAGAGTTCACATCAAGAGTGGTTTCACCTTTGTGCGGAGTCAGCGTGCGTCTTTCCTGGCGAGGAGGACGGATAGGACAATCCTTCAAGAAATGTTCGGTACCGGCACAGTACAGGCAAAGGTTCTCCATGCGGCGTCGTGTCCTCTCTTGAGGTGTCAAGCGAGACCGGTCAACTTGCATAGCCTCCACGGCGGGAGGCACAGGAACGGATTGCAGAGGACCAGAGGAGAGAGGAGCCGGGGAGAGAAACCGCCTCGTGCGAACAAAGTCCATATCCTGGCGGAGCTCCTGACGCCTTTTGGAAAAACGCATGTCAATGCAGGTGGCAAGATGAATAAGTTCATGTAGGTTAGCAGGAATTTCTCGTGCGGCCAGCACATCTTTAATGTCACTGGATAGGCCTTTTTTAAAGGTCGCGCAGAGGGAATTGGATGGCGTACTCGCCAACAGAAGAATTACCCTGGACCAGGTTCAGCAGGGCAGTCTCGGCAGAAGAGGCTCGGGCAGGTTCCTCAAAGACACTTCGAATCTCCGTGAAGAAGGAGTGTACAGAGGCAGTGACAGGATCATTGCGGTCCCAGAGCGGTGTGGCCCATGACAGGGCTTTCCCAGACAGAAGGCTGACTAGGAAAGCCACCTTAGACATTTCAGTTGGAAACTGGTCCGACATCATCTCCAAATGCAGGGAACATTGCGAAAGAAAACCACGGCAAAACTTAGAGTCCCCATCAAATTTATCCGGCAAGGATAATCGGAGGCTGGAAGCGGCCACTCGCTGCGGAGGAGGTGCAGGAGCTGGCGGAGGAGATGATTGCTGAATCTGTGGTAGTAGCTGCTGTAGCATCACGGTCAGTTGAGACAGCTGGTGGCCTTGTTGCGCTATCTGTTGCGACTGCTGGGCGACCACCATGGTGAGGTCGGCGACAACTGGCAGTGGGACCTCAGCGGGATCCATGGCCGGATCTACTGTCACGAATCGGCTGGCTGGAGGTGGATCCTCTGTGCCAGAGAGGGATTGGCGTGGACCGTGTCGGTGGACCGGTTCTATGTTGCTACTGGTATTCACCAGAGCCTGCCGCAAAGCGGGATGGTCTTGCAGCGGCGGTAGCAACCAGGTCGTATCCACCGGCAATGGCTCAACCTCTCTGACTGCTGAGATAAGCGCGGTACAAGGGAGTAGACAAGAGCAAGGTCGGATGTAGTAGAAGGTCAGGGCAGACAGCAAGGATCGTAGTCAGTGGCAACGGCAGGAGGTCTGGAACACAGGCTAGGAACACACAAGGAAACGCTTTCACTGGCACAATGGCAACAAGATCCGGCAAGGGAGTGCAGGGGAAGTGAGGTATAAGTAGGGAGTGCACAGGTGAAGATACTGATTAGGCCTGCTGCGCCAATCAGTGGCGCAGTGGTCCTTTAAATCGCAGAGACCCAGCGTGTGCGCCCTAAGGAGCGGGGCCGCGCGCGCCGGGACAACACAGACGGGGAACGGGTCAGGTACGGGAGCCGGGATGCGCATCGCGAGCGGGCGCGTCCCGCGTCGCGAATCGCATCCCGGCTGGGAGTAATATCGCAGCGCGCCCGGTCAGCAGGTCTGACCGGGGCGCTGCGAATGAGAGCACGCTGCGAGCGCTCCGGGGAGGAGCGGGGACCCGGAGCGCTCGGCGTAACATACACATGATGAACACCTAGGTTACCATTAGGAAATCAGGCAGAGAAAAAGAGGAAAATCCAGCTCCCAAGGTGCAAGTACAATAAAACTTAACGTTTACTTCATCCAATTAAAAATAAAATTTCATGGTGGAAGTGAGTGGTGACATGTCACTCTAAAATTGAAGTGAAACACTGACGTGTTTCGAGCATAAGCTCTTAATCATTAGAAAATGTTACCATTTCTTCCTAACACTGTCTAATTTTGTAGTCTTCATGGAGATTTGGCTACCTTCTGTAGTCACCATATTGGAATGTATTTAGGCTCTGACATTGACTATTTAAAAAAAAAAATAATGGTTTTACATACTGCAGAACATACTGCAGACACAAAACATCCCTGACATACCTCATTAAAAAGATTCAGCCTTTTTTTTTCTTCTAATAATAGTGCCACTCTTGTCCGGAATTGTGTCATATATTGCAGCTCAGCCCTATATAAAGAGGGCTTCCCCAAAAATTTAATTAATTTTAATGAATGAATGGATCTGATTCTAGCAGAAGGGATAATCCTCCTGAGTTGCTGTGGCAATGCCAGGGTCAATCAGGGGGCTTAGATGACAGGCCAATTACATCTGCTCTCAGCATCCACGCCTTTCCCAGGTGGGATATACATACTTAGCCAACCTGTTACTCTTGGCCTGTGTTTGAGTTCTTTCTGCACTAGATCTTGTAATAGTAAAGTGAAGATATCTCAGCACTCAGCAGGAAATTCTTAAAAACACATAGCTTTATTAATCACTTCTTAAAAATCCATATAGGAAGGGACACTATAAAAAATAGACCAACGCATTTCAGGATCACCCTTTTTCAAGGTCCTACCACTACCCCATTAGACACCAAATAAATACTAAAGAGATTATGAAATCCCTCCCCTCCCACATTTCCATACAGCTTCCAAACCACAATTTAACTCTATAATAGCTAGCACAGAAAATTCAAGCAGCAGATCATACTATAGGAGTGTAAACGGGGACATATACTGAATGTAGTTTTATAATGCAATGTTGGTTCCAAATAATAAGGATCAAAAAATACTGATTTATTTCAATAAAATAACATGACGTCCGACTTATAATTAAGACCCTGTGGGAACCGTGATCCCATTTTTAAAATCCAAAATGCCTCTCGTGTAAGGAGTTTCCTCCTTCTATCTCCTCCATGAGAAGGTTTGAATACCTGCTCAATAGGAACAACACAGATAGCTGAGACACTGCCATTTGTGAGTGTCTCAAAAATGTTTTGATGTTTTTGAAGTCAGACGTTCTCGCACCGGACACATATTCCGCAATTCTTTGTTGGAGTTTTCTCGCTGTGGAACCAACATATTGCATTTTACAAATAGAGCAAGCGATACAGTAAACCACAAACTTTGTTTCACAAGAGATGTAAGAATTGATTTTAAACTGCTGACCATTAACCTCCGATTTAACCATATCTGTTTTAACCATATATTTGCGCACCGAACATTGTGTGCCTCCACGTCGCACTGAGCCTGTGTATTTAAGCCAGGTTGGTTTACTTTGCTTATTCATCAATTCCTTATTTTCAAAGAAGCTCTGTGAAATAGTATTGCCTATTGTACAATTTCATTTGGCTACATACCGGCACCCTGAGTGTAAAATGTTGGCTAATACAGGATCCTGTTTCAAAATACTCAAATTATTCATGATGATATATTTTTTCTATGGAAACTGCTTAGAAAATACTTTGAAAAAAACAGGTAATCTGCTCCCTATTTTAGATGTCTCTTGAAAGTGCTAAATATCTTGAAAGAAGGAGAGAGTCTAAGTATTTTCAATGAAAGGATGCACAATTATCTTTACGTCCCCCAACCAGTCTGTCCTATCTTACATTGCTTGCTTAAGTTGCATAAAGGGGTTTCCAACCCCTTTGCGACCCATAGTAGCTGGATTAGTGTCAGCCTGTGAAAGAATCTCTATGTGGCTGGACAGTCTCTAACTGGACAGCCTTTGGAGGTTTGTATCCCTGGATTTATACGGCACACCAAAGAGCTTCTAAATTCTCTGCAAAATATGACATGGGACTCTGAAACAGCGTGAGTATCATGTGACTTAACATCTTTGTACAGTATTATTTATTCTTCACGAATGAGCTTTGGTAGCTGTTGAGTTCCATCTTAGGAAGTACAGCAATTCTTCTCCCATTTTGAAACAATACATTTTGAATGTTACTTTGTTTTGTTACAGCATAATTATTTTTAGTTTGACGGATCTTTCCTCCTCCAAGTCTGTGGAAATCCAATGGGGGCAAAATTCTTGCCCTCATTGGCAAAACTATACATGGCTTGGTGGAAGGAAAGATCCGTCTACACCTCTGCCAATCCTTTTCTCCACCTCATCACCTGGTAAAGTCGTTATATTAATGACATACTGGTGGTGTGGCGGGGGCCGTTGGATGATCAATACATGTTTTCTTCAGTATCTCAATTCCAATTATGACAATTTGGTGTTCACTTTTAATTTCAGTACTACAGAAATGGTATTTTTGGATGTTGATTTTATGTCAGACCCAGCAGAGGGTAACGTGCAGTCCAGATTGCATAGGAAAGTTATTTATGGGAACTATATGCTTCATGCAGACAGTAGTCAGAAAACCATACAATTAAAAATCTCCAAATAGGAGAATTTATTCGTGCAAGAAGATCATGTTCCACAGAAAAGTTTTTTGAGGAGAAATGCATCACTATACTGCGAAAAAAAGACTGCGAAATAGAGAATATGAGCAGAAGGTATTGTAAAATCTAAGAGCAAAGAGGATTTTTTTGTATAGTGGATGGCGTAATTTGAATAACTCTCAAGAGACATCTAAAATAGGGAGCCGATTACCAGTTTTTTTCCCCACAGTATTTTCTAAGCAGTTTACACGGATAAAAAGATATCATCATGGATAATTTGAGTATTTTGAAACGGGATCCTGTATTAGCCAACATTTTATACTCAGGGTGCTGGTATGTAGCCAAATGAAATTGTACAATAGGCAATACTATTTCACAGAGCTTATTTGAAAATAAGGAATTGATGAATAAGCAGAGTAAACTAACCTGGCTTGAATACAAAGGCTCAGTGCAACGTGGAAGCACACAATGTTCGGTGCGCAAATATATGGTTAAAACAGATATGGTGAAATCGGAGGTTAATGGTCAGCAGTTTAAAATCAATTCTTACATCTCTTGTGAAACAAAGTTTGTTGGTTTACTGTATCACTTGATCACGTGTAAAATGCAATATGTTGGTTCCATAGCGAGAAACCTCAAACAAAGAATTGCGGAATATGTGTCCGGTGTGAGAACGTATGACTTAGTTCAGACTAGAGCGATTTCTGGTAGATTAAAACATTTTTGAGACACTCACAATGGCAGTGTCTCAGTTATGTTCGTTGTTCCTATTGAGCAGGTATTCAAACCTGCCCATGGAGGAGATAGGAGAAGGAAACATGAGAGGCATTTTGGATTTATAAAAATGGGATCACTGTTCCCACAGGGTCTTAATTATAAGTCAGACGTCATGTTATTGAAATAAATCAGTTTCTTTTGATCCTTATTATGTGGAACCTACATTGCATTATAAAACTACATTCAGTATATGTCTCTGTTCACACTAGTATAGTGTGCTTTGCTGCTTGAATGTTCTGTGCTAGCTATTATAGGGTTAAATTATGGTTAGGAAGCTGTATAGTATTGTAGGTAGGGGGAGGGATTTCATGATCTCTTTAGTATTTACTTGGTATCTAATGGAGTAGTGGTAGGACCTTGAAAAAGGGTGATCCCAAAAGAGTTGGTCTATGTCCCTTCCTATATGGATTTTTAAGAAGTGATTAATAAAGCTGTGTTTTTAAGAATTTCCTGCTCCGGAATGCTGAGATATCTTCACTTTACTATTGGAAGTCACTATTGTCGAGCTGGGAAGGACCGTGGATTATCAAGTGGAAGGGTGTGCTGAAACATTTTTCTTTTTTATTATTATTTCCATCCTGTGTATTTTTGACCCTTGGTTAAGTGACTCGACTATTCTTCTGTTTTACGTATTTGTACTGCATATTTTCTGCAGCTGATTTTGTTACCCATTTACTTCAATGGGTAGGAAAATCAACTGCAGAAAAGAGACATGATATCCTGTATGTGTGAACATACCCTTAAGGGGTATTTTAACATTGTTCAAAAATGTTATACACTACGGGGGATAAGAGCTTGGTGCAGGGCCTGCCCACTCAGTCAATCACTGGCCAAGACCGGACACCACCAGTGATTTGCTGAGCGGGCAAGTCCTGCACAGAGCACTAGTCTTTGATGCACCACCAGAATACCTGAGATAAAATAACAGCAATACTACTACTATTAAAATATAACTGACACAGTAATACCTACAGATTTATACTGTAAGCAGATTTGTGTACTATACATAATTTCTGACAATTTCCTATATACTGTATATATATATAAAAGAAGAAAATCCACCTATTCACATGTATAATTTGTGAAATTTTGTTTAAATATAAGAGAAAAAAAAGTATTACTTTTTGTTGTTTTTTTTACTTCCTTTGCTCTGTTTTTGCGGTATTTCTAATTGATATTTATATTGTTCATAAAGAAGAATTGTGTCATACATTATAGTGGAATGAGTTAGTATTCTGGATGTAGATTAACAAAGCCCATATCTAAAATATGTAGATAGAAATCCACCATACAAATGTATGGTTAATTTGTTTCATAGGTCTGGCCGGAAAGACTGATTTGGATGACCTTCGCATTGATGCCATATTAGACACCATTGACGACTTCGTATCACGGTTTCCATGGGATGCAGCTGACCAGGTATAAAAGTGTCATACAGACTTTTATTACTACTCCCATTGGCTCCTAGTGACAAGAAAATGTCTGCTGGATGTCTATTAAAGGGAATCTGTCAGCTTCATGTGTTGCTAAGGGATGCAGATACAGATGGATAGTGTTAAGGGTATAAAAGCAAATCCTGCCTCTCCTGAAGCTGATGGTGCCTACGAAAGTTATAAAGTCACCTTTCTATTTATCAGTGGGGCTAACACAAATCCTCCCTTGCCCTCACTTCCCAGCCCCATCTTGATTGATATTCAGGGATCTGTGCATCAGTTCAGGAGGTGAAAGGTGGTGAAGATGAGCCAGGATGATGCCAGCCCTTCATCCTACTGGAATGTATTTGCCATGTACATTTCTAGGAACCAGTGTAAGATAATATTTCTCTCTAAACGGATATATTGGTTGGCTGAATGGCCAGAGTGCAGCAGGACCAGACAGCTATTTAATGTGCATTATGACCTCCTAGGAGTTAAAGATTGAAAAGTTGAATTTCATCTGCTCAATCCTTTCATTCTCTGAAAGACAGACCAATGCCAGAGGGGTCTTGTTTGGCAAAGCGTGCATGCGTATGGGGCAGTTGGGTGAGCTGTTTGGCTAAAAGTTATCTAAAGCAGTGTTTCCCAACCCAGTCCTCAAGGCACACCAACAGTCCAGGATTTAAATTTTTCCCTGTTCTATTCCAATGGAGTAACTGAAAAAACCCGGAATGTTGGTGTGCCTTGAGGACTGGGTTGGGAAACACTGATCTAAAGCATATGGCTGGCTTAAAAATACAAATACATCTGTAAAACATATAGATAGCCACTATAGTCTGTAGACAAGTAAATGCTATGAGCTCCATCTATACCTAAAAGTTGGTTCTCATTGTGAGTAACGGAAGGAGTAGTGAAAAACCTAAAGATGTACTCCGCCCCTATCCAAAGGAAAGGGGATAAGATGTCTGATCACGGGGGGCCAGCCTCTGGGACCCCTCGCAATCTCCATGCAGTACTTGGCATTCTAAACACTATGTTGGTGTGAGCAGCTGTGGTCATGACGTCGGGTGCTGCACGGAGATCACGGGTGGTCCCAGTGGCCGGACCCCCACGATAAGATGTCTAGGGGCGGAATGCCTCTTTTATGAAAAAAAGAGGGAAAACCAATTGTATCATATGTTACTGAACTCATTTTCTACAGAAGCTGGAGTGGTCTTGCTGTGGCTCCTTGTTACACCTCAGAACAGAATCCTCTGTTATTTCAGATAACTTCTCAGGATGAGCTTTCCTGTGTGTTTGTGCTTGAAGAGTAGCACTATTTTGGCCATTATTTAAATTATATATGGCATTGTTCATCAGATTTCTGCTTTGTAGGCTCCATCTGTAATGTTCAGCTGCCCCATAGCTAGTAGAGTGGAGGCAAGCGATTACTTTGCACACCTAGAAGAGGGATTACTTTTCTCTTGTATCTTTCTTTATACCACACCCTAAGAAGCAGCAGCAGCAAGGATGACCTTACATAGCAGGACTGAGTAGCCTAAGCTGCTGGGGTGACATCTAATACTCACAAGTAAGCTTATGTATTCTGCAGTCTGTCTCATTTGAACTGTCTTTAGCCACCTCCCTCCTTTTTCCACAGACTTCTATAGGCAGCATGTAATCTGATCCTCAGTGAGTTGTTAGTCTGTCTTGTTAAGACAACACAGGCTTGAGCTGTTTATCAGAGTAGATGATAAGTTTAGGAAGGTTGAGAGAGCAGAAAAGGAGCCAGACAATTTGAAAAAAGATTCTGTTTGGTTAAGATACATAACAAAGTTTCCTATATTAGCTCGTACTATTGATTTATGCACAGTTTGTTAAACCAGACCTTTTATTTAAATTGTCATTGTACAGGTTTTATTAATTCTGTTGGAAATTTGAGCATGTCAGGAAATGTAAACTATTTATTATTATTATTATTTTGTACTTAAACTGGTATTTAAGATTTGTATGTTGGAAGTGTTTAAATTACCCCCCCAAAAAAAGATTCATGTGCAATAAATCAGTTTAAAATGTTGATAAAACGTTCACAAGATTTTGATTTCCTATGTGGCTCATTGTTATTTATTAAATGTATATTTTTGAACATTGAGATTTAGACATTTATATTTCTTAGGAGAAGAAAGAGTACATTGATAAATTTGGTGGCACTGTCCTGTCTGGCTTGGCGAAAGAATTGGGAGATAATAAGTGGTTTCTTGGGAAATATGTAAGTACACATTAAAACATTGTAGACTTGGTTTTTTTAGTATGTGATTTGTGTGTTTTTTATTTTTATTTTATTTAATCCATTGTCAAACTGTGTTTTATTTTAAGAAGTATAATTGTATTTCCATAATGAACATAAAAAAATGAGTAATTCAATGTCCAGTTTTATTCAGTATGACCTATTGTTGTAAACTTAGCTGATTAAATTAAGTTTGAATACAAATTTCTAAGTTCTTAAAGCATTACCGTAATAAAAAAAAAAAAAGCCAAACAACAACTTTAGACTTGTTACACAGCCATGTCCCAAAGTTTTTAATGGTGGGGGTCTAGGTGATGAAACCTCTAGATATAGTAGAGAGAAGTGCGCAGCTGTACACTTCACTTTCCAGCTCACTAGCCAATCCTCCTCATTACTGGCTTCATAGACTTACAATGGAGTCAGACTCCTGCAATAAGTCAGATAAGTTGGCAAGCCTGCGAGTGATTTGCACATTTGCATGCTTCTCCCCTCTATAAGTAGAGATCATGGGGGTTTCAGTATTGGGGCCCCCGAGTGATAAAAACATTTGACAAGTCTGCAACATGTTAAAGGTTTTTTTCTAAATGGCAGTAATGCTAAACCCACCCTAACTCTGCCTGCAGTCAGCTACAATGTTATCATTTTACTTTCTTAACTTTGGTGGGTTTGGCCGACTTTCTAAAGTTAAAGGAGGCCTTCTGACTCTTATACTTTAGACAGTCAGCCAAACCCACCAAAGGTTTCTCTCTCCCAAAACAATAGGGACAGGTGGCAGAAATCCAACACGTCTAACCCTTCTCTCCATAAACATCATCTGTCTGTGGAGAGAATGGTTGGGCATGTTGGATTATTGCCACCTATCCCTATTTTTCTAGGAGAAATAAGCCACCGCCAGAGCGGTCTGGCTGCGGCTTACCCCTCCCCATAGAAGATACATGAACATTCATGTAAAAGCTAAACTGTATTCAGGGTTGAAAATCTCTGACATTCATATCTAGTTTTGTTTTTATGATTATAAATGTCTAGAAATAATGAGTGAGATTTATTAATGCCGTTTTAACGGTTATGTTAATTTTATCTCATGTGGCTGGCTTAAAAAGATTTGCTTTATTTTGGGGCATTTATATCTCACTTCAAGTCACATTTTCTTGTCATTAAAGGGGAACTGCGGTGGGGAATTTTTTTTTTTTTTTTTTTTTTCAAGAAACTGGTTCGAGAAAGTTTAACAGATTTGTAAATCACTTCTATTTGAAAATCTTAACCCTTCTAGTACTTATAAGCTGCTGTACACTACAGATATACTATAGAGAAATTTGTGCATTTCTTTTCTGTCTGACAACAGTGCTCTCTGCTGACACCTCTGTCCGTGTCACGAACTGTCCAGAGCAGGAGAGGTTTTCTATGGGGATATGATTCTAATCTGGAGAGTTCCTGACATGGACAGAGGTTTCAGCAGAGGGCACTGTTGTCACACTGGAAAGAACTTTACAAATGTCTCTGTAGTATACAGTAGTTGATAAGTATTGCAAGGCTTCAGATTTTGAAATATAAGTAATTTACAAATCTGTTTAACTTTCAGGCACCAGTTGATTTGAAAACATTTGTTTTCTACTTGTTTCCACCGGAGTTCCCCTTTAAGCCTCATCACTTTTAACCCTTTTTCTGCCACGGACATATACAATACTTCCTGCCAGGGAGAAACTTAAAGGGGCACTCCGGTGGAAAACTTTTTTTTTTAATCAACTGGTGCCAGAAAGTTAAACAGATTTGTAAATTACTTCTTTTAAAAAATCTTAATCCTTGAAGTACTTATTAGCTGCTGAATACTACAGAGGAAATTATTTTCTTTTTGGAACACAGTGCTCTCTGCTGACATCATGACCACACTGTTCTCTGCTGACATCTCTGTCCATTTTAGGAACTGTCCAGAGCAGCATATGTTTGCTATGGGGATTTTCTCCTACTCTGGACAGTTCTTAAAATGGACAGAAATGTCAGCAGAGAGCACTGTGGTCATGATGTCAGCAGAGAGCTCTGTGTTCCAAAAAGAAAATAATTTCCTCTGTAGTATTCAGCAGCTAATAAGTACTGGAAGGATTAAATTCTTTAATAGAAGTATTTACAAATCTGTTTAACTTTCTGGCACCAGTTGATTAAAAATAAAAAAGTTTTCCACCAGAGTACCCCTTTAAGCAGACTAGGGTGAATTAAATATCTCCTGGCTACTCATAACTGTATCTAACCCTGTATTACAGTAAGAGCTGCAACCTTGGCTTCTTTTGAATTAAATACTGGTGCAATTCATGACAAAGTTGAGGAAAATGTAAAAATGCTACAAAATGTGGTTAAAATGCAACATGTGACCGTAGCCTGAAGACTTCCAATTTGCCTTATAGTAATATCTCTATGCTGCACATATCAAACAAAAACTGCACAGAATGTGAACTGACCATAGCCCATTTTTGAGTCTCAGCAATTTTGGCTGCTGGAGTCTAGTCGGGGGATAGATCATCAGGTGTTTCATAATAACTGATGAGACTTTATTCCCTCTTACTACAAAGCCAGAGGAGTCTTCAAAAATGTAGGCTGCCTTACAAAATAATTTCAGTGGGCAAATACAAATCAATAAGGCTGAAAAACCATAAAACAGGTAAGCACAAGGCAGACACACAAACCTCCTACATTATTTTCTATTAATAGTCTAGGTTACACTATATAAGCAAAAAAAATCTAATTAAAAAGATTCTCGGATAGCTTCTCTAAGAGCTCAGGTTTTTGCAATTAATATCTTAATTTTCATAATTCTTTTTCACCAGGTAACCTGGGCTGACTTCTTTTGGGACATCTGCAGTGATGGTATTATTTATTACCAACCCGACTTTTCCAAAGATTACCCAAATCTTCTATCTCTCAAGAAAAGAGTAAAGGAGCTACCAGAGATTGCTGCATGGATAAAGAGGAGACCTCAGACAGAATATTAATGTAGTGAAACATTCACTGGAGTCTGACCGTGAAAATAAAGATTCTACTGGTATTACCAAAGGCCAAATGGTGTAATCTCTTTCATATTACACAGATGTTCTTGATATTGTAAATGTTTTACCCAAAGTATATTTGACATTCATTTGTATGAAGACATGGAGGTAATGTCAACAGCATATTGCTAAATAAAGCTGATGGGTAGCGCTGTACATTGGTATGACTCTCTTTGATGTTATCTCAGTCCTGCAGTGGAGTCATTCTCCTACTACTGCATGCAAGTATCATACACTGAGATTTTGTGACATTTAGGCAAAACCGATAAGTTCATATTTCAAGGGAAGTTGTGCCTCTAGTTAGGCTGGGTTCCCATGGCCAAAAGTGTGTGGAATGTCTGCCTGGAGAACATGGACTGGCATTCCACACGTTTGCACGTTCCAGCGGGCGCTAGGACCCTTTGGAAATATGCAGTCTTATAGACGGCAAAGCATTTCTGAGTAGAATGTGCAGAAAAAATATTCTATTCTTCCTGCGGACGATGACAGTGTGCCAGAAACGCATAGAAATCAATAGTGTGAACACAGCCTTAAAGGGGTACTCCGGTGAAAACCTTTTTTCTTTTAAATCAACTGGTGGCAGAAAGTTAAACATATTTGTAAATTACTTCTATTAAAAAATCTTAATCCTTCCTGTACTTATTAGCTGCTGAATACTACAGAGGAAATTCTTTTCTTTTTGGAATGCTCTCTGATGACATCACGAGCACAGTTCTCTCTGCTGACGTTATTATAATAATAATAACGCTTTATTTATTGTTGTCCTTAGTGGGATTTGAACCCAAGTCCTCAGCACTGCAAGGCAGCAGTGCTAACCACTGAGCCACCATGCTGCCCTTAGCATACATCTGCTATGCATCTGCTATGCATGGTTGCTAAAATGGACAGAGATGTCAGCAGAGAGCACTGTGCTCGTGATGTCATCAGTGTTCCAAAAAGAAAGGAATTTCCTCTGTAGCATTCAGCAGCTAATAAGTACTGGAAGGATTAAGATTTTTTAATAGAAGTAATTTACAAATATGTTTAACTTTCTGCCACCAGTTTACTCAGATCTATATATGTATTAAGCCTAATTGGCTTTATTTGTGGGAGTGGCGTGGGGTATATAACCACCCCTCTCCCACAGCTGGGGGCGTGTGTTACGTTGGCGGTAGTTCTCTAGTAGTCTACCGTGCTAGTGCATACGTCCCCCCCTGGAGAGTCGTTGGTGGTGTGAGCGGTTTCTATCCCCCGTCCTCGCAGAGGTTTGTTAGGTAAGTGCCAGTGCGGCTCTGTGTCCTTCAGCCCGGGTCCGTAGTGTCGGGGCAGGCCCACCCCCAACTGGGTCGCTTGCCTCCTCGTTCTCCCCTAGGCATGTGTTTCTTGTTTTGTCTTTCCCTCCCTATCCCGAGTTCTCCCCCCGTCACTCACCTGGCCGGTCTGGTTCGTGTCTCCTAGGGGGGGGCCGCATCTGCTTTCCGGGCCTGGGGGCCCCGTCCCCCGCTCCGAGTTGCGGCCGCTGGGCTGCGGGGGGCGGGGTCTTTGCCGCCCCGGAGGTTGATGTCGCTCCTCGTGGCCACTTCGCCTCTCCAGGCCCGGGGGGGGGTGTCTGCTCGCCGGGCCCGAAGCCCGTTCCCTGCTCCGGTCGGTGCCGCGAGGCGGCCTGGGGCGGGGCTTCGCCGGCTCGGCGGTTCGCGTCATCACCCGGCGCCGCATCGCGCCATCACGGTTCCTGCGCCTTGGTCTGCGGCTGCATGACTGCGAGGCCGTAGGGGCGGGGCTTCGGGGTCGTGGGGGGGGGGGTGGCGTCACTCCCCAGCGCCGCACCACTTCCATGACAATGGAGGCCGGCCAGGGCATTCGCTGGGTGCCCGTCCCACAGCCGGGTCCCGGACGCTCTCCCCTAGCTGGCTCCCGGCGCTGCGGGGGGGTGAAGCGTCCCCGGGATCGGGACTGTCGGGGCGTGGGCGCCGGCATTGCCCAGGCTCGGCCGTCATCCCTCCCGCCGGCTCTCCCTGCGCCTGCACACAGCGGCAGCCCAGGGGGCTGGGGGATCGAGGGGGGGGGGGGAGAGAAAAAAAAAAAAGGGAAACCAAGGGGCGGGGGGCTGGTTCCCCATCCCATACCCTGCGGCCAAGCACATGCAGTCCCCCAAACAAACGGCTCAATGTTGTATCTGTCTTACCCTTCAGGTTCCCTTGTTTCCGTTTTGTTCCTAAGCCCCCACAAGTGGCTTCTCCTTTCAGCTTCAGCTCAAGGTACAAAAAAAAACAAAAAACGCATATACTGATTCACTTGTTCACACATATCCACCAGTCCATGTTGTTGCACGGCATTCAGGTCAACTTGGCCAGCACATCTCACGCACTAAACCCGCTGCTGACGCGGCTCAGAGCCTCGGGCATCTGACCTCCCACCATGCCGCCCAGGCCTGTTTTGCGTCAGTGGAGGCCTTGGTGTAGTCCGTTGTTCCTGACTTGCTTCAGCGCAACGCGACTCGACACAAACAAGCACTGGGTCATCCGTTTTACGGACACACCCCTCCGAGGGGACCTTTGTGTACGCCGTTCTGACTTCCCCCACGTAAAACCTCACTCTTAGTCCCACCACGTCATGCACTCATCATGTCAGGCACTCAGCTGCCACCCTCTTCGCTCATTGTTGTCTGTCTCTGTGTATCCCCTTAGCCGAGAGTCGGGTCGTGCCTATTCAGGCTCCCTCTATTTCTTACAACTCAGGATACAGCAGGTCAGTGTTGAAGCCATCGGCTAGGGCTGTTCAGGTACCATCTCGGTTTCTCACTAGTACCAAATTTTGTCTACCAGCACCCGTTACTGGCCCGAACAGGTTCCGACGCGGCATGTCGCAACCATCTGATATTGAGGACGTCCTCTCCGTCCTGAGACCCCAGCAAGAGCTTCGGACAGGGGCAGCGTGTCCTCCTACCGTACCTGGACAGTCCCCAGGCTGATGCAGGAGCTCAGAAGGAGGGGCACCCCCTTTTCGGCCTCGGCCAACAAAGGGGAGCTGTTCAACCCGCTGGGCGCAGACCGGGCCCCCCCCGGCGAGGCAGGCAGCAGCGTCGGAACAAGCGTCCAGTGCTTCGCTTTCACAGCTCCACACCATGATGAGCCAGGTTCTCACGTCGGTGTCCGGGCTCCAGGCTAGACTGGAGGATATGGAATGCTCCAGGATCACGGACACAGTCCTAGCCCCCGCCGTTCCCGTGGCTTCTACCTCTCAGGCTCCGCCTACAGGTATGCACCAGTCTCCTCCGAATATTACAGCCGCACACTTTATCCCGGCAGCAATTAAAAAAGACATTCTGGTGGGGAAGGATGTCAACTTGGCTCTTCTGCTGATAGCCACCACGGACGTCAATGACACCAAAACCGTTGCCTGTGGCGAGCTTGCTGTCACCTTCAAAAGCAAAGATGCCAGGCTTAACAGGAAACTAACCATTAACGAGTTTTTCATAGCCTTTGGGCTATTCAGATACATCATTTGTTCAGTTAGTCCCAGCCGCAGGGAGGAACTCGATTTGTACCTCCACAAGATCGCGCAAATGGCGCACAAATACGGAGGGTCCACCTTTTACGAGTACCACAAGTCTTTTGCGGCAAAAGCAGCTGCTTCTTTTGAGCAATTCAATTACACTACCAACTGGGGAGCCGTTGACACAGAGCTTTACTGCGAGCACTTCGCAGGTCTAAAAGCCCCCTCCTGCAGCTGGTGCGGGGTCACCACTCACACCACTAACTGGTGCCCCCAGAGCAAGGACCAGGCTGAAACAAACACCAACAGGAGTCAGAACGCCTCCATGGGCCCCAGTCAGAGGAACTCTCCCGCGCAAGACAGGCTGGGTAGGCCGGTCAGGTATCTGGGCAAGACTCAGATATGCAACAATTTTAATCTCTCTGCGTGCACCTACAGCAACTGCAAGCTTCTCCACGTGTGTTTTCTCTGCTACTGAGCTCACCCCAGCTCCATCTGTTCTCAAAAGGGTACCCAGACGTGACTAGGCATGGTGCGGGCTGATGCCCTGGCCCGCATTCTAGCCAGTCACCCCGATCCCTGCTGGGTCAGATGGCTAGTTGGGGGGTTTCGTGAAGAGTTTCACACGGGGTTGGTCGCGTTGCCTCAAAGTACGCACGAATGCCTCAACCTACAGTCAGCGCTTGCCGAGCCCACGGTGGTATCAGAACTACTACAAGCCGAACTTGTGAAAGGCTTCATGATCAGCCCCTTTGACGTACCCCCTTTTACTTGCTGGAGGGTTAGCCCGCTGGGGCTAGCCACTGGGAAGTTTTCTAATAAAAGAAGGTTAATCTATGACCTCTCCGCGCCTTACTCTTCTAATATCCCCAGCATCAATGCACTGATCCCTTCCGATCAGTTCAGCATGAAATATTCCACTATCGATCAAGCCATACAGGCCATACTACAGCTAGGCAGGCGTACATGGCTTTCCAAAGCTGACGTCACCGAAGCCTTTAAACTTCTCCCCATCAGGCAAGACCTGTGGCAGTGGCATGGGGTGAAATGGGCAGGCAAGTATTACTTTGCCACTAAACTCACCTTTGGAGCTAAAAGTAGTCCCTGGCTTTTTGACCAACTATCCACGGCCTTACACTGGGCCTTACAACATATCTCCAACTGTCACTACACCATACACTATCTGGACGACTTCCTGTTGCTGGAACACCCTGGTCACAGTCCCTCCAATCTCAGGTCACTGTTGGGGCTGTTCAAAGAAGTTGGGGTCCCAATCGCACCCCATAAGACCGAAGGCCCGTCCACTCAGCTCACCTTTTTAGGTATCATCTTGGACACCGAAAAAATGCAAGCCAGTCTTCCCAAGGAGAAACTGGCTAGGATCCATGAGGTTATCCAAAGAATTACCAAATGCCACACAGTATCCAGGGTGGAGCTCCAAAGCCTCCTAGGCATGATGGCCTTTGCAATGCGGATCATACCACAAGGCAGATCATTCATATCCAGACTCCTGGACTTACTTCCTCCAGTTTCCGGTCAGAGGCATGTCATACGGATTGACAGCGAGGCAATGTCAGACCTGGTCATGTGGGGTCACTTTCTGAGGAACTGGAACGGGATCTCGTTCTTTGTTCCCTCAGTCACGGAAAGGTCCCCCACAGTGGTTTTTGACGCTTCAGCTGTCGGTTTCGCCGCTCTCCATGGTGCATATTGGCTGGCCAGTCCCTGGCCGCAGGACATATTGCTTATCCCGAATTTTCACAAAACTTCGGCCTTATTCGAGATTTACCCAATAGTGGCAGCCGCTGCCGTATGGGTCGGTTCTTGGGTCAACTCCACTGTCCGCTTCAGATGTGACAACATGGCCACAGTGGATATCACAGTGGACATCATGCCCTACCCCCTCAATGCAAGTCTATGGGAGGGGGCGTGACGGCTGTTATAGTCTCTAAAAAGTCTTCAGTACAGTCTCTAAAGAGTCTCCAGTAGCTAGGCCAGCTAACAGTCTTATTATAAGACAGATTACGTTATATTCAAGACTGAATATTTTAGCCATTTTCAGACCTTTTAGCCCCAAAAACAACTTTTTTTAAATTGGGAAATTTTTTAGAATGTTTACAATCTCTGAAATACTAACTTATTTTGACACTTAATTGGCTAAACAAAAAGGCCCCGGCACTTAAATTTACGTCTATACCAATACAGTCATAAAGTAGCTGTGTGTACAAAGAGCAGTTTTTCCCTTTTCAATTTAATAGACTGCAATGGAAAAAACAAAACTGTGTTGGGGGCATTTTTGAGCTGCAAAATGGCCGATTTACAGCCCAAAAACTGTATGTGAACATAGCCTTCATGTTTCCTTTTTATTTATTTTTTCAACCTTCAAATTTTTTTCACTTTCAACTTTATCTCAAAAAACTTCCACAAAAAGTTGTGTCAAACTACCCTAATAGAGGCCTGAATGTTTATAGAGTATTGGAGAAGGTATGATAAAGCAATGTCTCCCTCTAAATGCCACAATTGGAGTAGTGAAGCATATTAGCTAGAGATGAGCGAACTTTTGAAAAATTTGATTGTTTTGGGTCGGATTTATTTGCGGCAAATCTATATAAAAAAAAATCTATTTCTGGCCTACAGAGAGCCTCAATAGGGGTGTATAAAAGTTTGCTGTGTTCTAACACACATATGGAGTGTGCTGGGGTAGTGAAATAATACTGTTTTTCAGTATGACATGCAGATTACAGGCATCGCTTTTAGAATCACTGCCACAGAGCGGCACAATAACAGAGCCTGGAGGTGGCATCAGTATGAAGAGACCATATAGTGGCTGAATGACAGAGCCTGGCGGTGCTGGCAGAATGAGAAGACCATATAGTGACTGAATGGCACAGCCTGGAGTTGGCAGAAGCATGAGGAGACCATATAGTGTCTGAATGGCACAGCCTGAAGGTGGGTGAAGCATGAGGAGACCATATAGTGGCTGAATGGCACAGTCTGGAGGTGTTGGCAGCATGAGGAGACCATATAGTGGCTAAATGACAAAGCGTGGAAGTGTTTGCAGCATGAGGAGACCATATAGTTGCTGAATGGCACAGCCTGGAGCTGGCAGCTACATGAGTGGACACTAGGGCGTCACAATCCCTAAGATTAAAAGATGAATTTTGAAATTTAAATTGAATATTTATTTTTAGGCCCAGCAGCATCAGTAAACCATATATTGGCTGCATGACACAGCCTGGAGGTGGCTGAATCATGAGGAGACCCTATAGTGGCTGACTGGCACAGCCTAGAGGAGGCTAAAGCATGAGGAGACCATATAGTGTCTGAATAGCACAGCCTGGAGTTGGCTGAAGCATGAGGAGACCATATAGTGTCTGAATGGCACAGCCTGAAGTTGGCTGAAGCATGAGTAGACCATATAGTGTCTGAATGGCACATCCTGAAGTTGGCAGAAGCATGAGGAGAGCATTGAAATTTAAGATTTTTAAAATTTAAATTTAAGATTTTTAAATTAAAATTGAGGATTTTGTAAAACTGAAATTTTAACTCCCAGGTTTTAGTGTCCCAGGCCTGGCGTGTGGGTACAAAGGACCAAATTTAACAAGGAGTCACATGGCAGCACAATGACAGAGCCTGGAGGTAGCATCAGTATGAGGAGACCATATATAATGGCTGAATGGCACAGCCTGGAGTTGGCTTAAGCATGAGGAGGCCATTGAAATTTAAGATTTTGACATTTAAGATTTTGAAAACTAAATTTAAGCTAACACTCCCAAGTTTTAATGTCCCGGGCCCAAGCCTGTGGGTACAAAGGACCAAATCTAACAAAGAATCACATGTTGGCACAATGACAGAGCCTGGAGGTGGTAGCTAGTCTCTCCTATGACTGTATCTACCTTTCCAGCCCACCAGAGCACCTGAAAGCTGAACTAATTTATGCAGGCTAACGTTGGCAACTGCCGAGCCGAGAAGTTTGTGACAAATCTAATCACTGTTACTTCGCTCATCTCTAGTGGTAGCATTAGCATGAGGAGACCATAGAGCAGCACAATGACAGAGCCTTGAGGTGGCAGCAGCATGAGGGCCATGCCAACTGAGGGTTGAGTCTGAGGAACCCACCAACTGTTGACTGGGGGGTGTCGGATAGCACTTGGGATTACGTTTCCCTGGCCTTTCACAGTATCTAGGCCCTTGATAGTTTAACAGGTACAAAATAGTACACTACTTAGACGTAGGTATGTGGTATGCACTTATGAGGGCAGAAAAATGTGCTACAGTAGGCTTAAAAATACATATTTTTAACCTGTGTCCCAGATTCAAAAATTCCTTAAGAATCAGAAAATGTGAGAATACCAACTGACATTCAAAATAATAAAATGATACATATGTTCTCTGAAGAAAAGGATACTTCATTAGATGACAATGGGGGAGATTTATCAAAACCTGTGTAGAGGAGAAGTTGACCAGTTGACCGTAATAACCAATCAGATTGCTTCTTTAATTTTTCAAAGGCCTTTTTCAAAAATAAAAGAAGCAATCTGATTGGTTACTATGGGCAACTGGTCAACTTCTCCTCTGCACAGGTTTTGATAAATCTCCTTCAATATGAGTATTGTTTGTTCCAGTGACATAAGCTCATCGGAGGAACAGGAAAACATGATACAACTTAATTCTGCAACTGAAGAACCGCAACAAAGAATGAATGACTAACTCCACTGGAATACATTTTTTTTTTTTAAATCAACTGGTGCCAAAAAGTTAAACAGATTTCTAAATAACTTCTATTAAATGGGAACTCTCATTAAAAAATGTTTTGCTATTTTATTTGGTAAATAAAAAATATTTCTAATATACTTTGGTTAAAAAAAAAAATGAAGTTCTCTATGTTTTATTTGTGCTTAAAAATGCTCAAGAGCACATTTTCCCCCATCTTATACACTGACTTAGGACCGAAGCCCAAACACAGGAAGTGCAGCCTGGAGTGCTGAGGGGTGTGTGTCCAACAATCAGCATATGGCCGTTGTGTGAGAGGAGCTATGATTGGATGAGGCTGGACACACACCCCTCAGCACTCCAGGCTGCACTTCCTGTGTTTGGTCCTCGGTCCTAAGTCTGTGTATAAGATGGGAGAAAATGTGCTCTTGAGCTTTTTTAAGCACAAATAAAACATAGAAAACATATTTTTTTTAAACAAAGTACATTAGAAATATTTTTTATTTACCATAAGGAGTGCAATAGCAAAAATTAATTTAGTTACCCTTTAAAAAATCTTAATCCTTCCAGTATGTATCAGCTGCTGTTATGATCCACAGGAAGTTCTTTTCTTTTTGAATTTCCTTTCTGCCTAACCACAGTACTCTCTGCTGATACCTCTGTCCATTTTAGGAACTGTCCAGAGCAGGATAGGTTTTCTATGGGGATTTGCTTCTACTCTGGACAGTTCCTAAAATTGACAGAGGTGTCAGCAGAGAGCACTGTGGTCAGACAGAAAGGAAATTCAAAAAGAAAAGAACTTCATGTGGATCATAACAGCAGCTGATTAGTACTTGAAGGATTAAGATTTTTTAATAGAAGTAATTTACTAATCTGTTTAACTGTCTGGCACCAATTGATTAAAAAAAAAAAAAAAAGTTTTCCAGTGGAGTACCCCTTTAACCCTGACCATTTTCACCTTAAGGACCCGGCCATTTTTTGCACATCTGACCACTGTCACTTTAAGCATTAATAACTCTGGGATGCTTTTACTTTTCATTCTGATTCCGAGATTGTTTTTTCGTGACATATTCTACTTCATGTTAGTGGTAAATTTTTGTCGATACTTGCATCATTTCTTGGTGAAAAATGCCAAAATTTGATGAAAAAATTGAAAATTTTGCATTTTTCTAACTTTGAAGCTCTCTGCTTGTAAGGAAAACAGACATTCCAAATAAATTATATATTGATTCACAAATACAATATGTCTTCTTTATATTTTCATCATAAAGTTGACATATTTTTACTTTTGGATGACATCAGAGGGCTTCAAAGTTCAGCAGCAATTTTCCAATTTTTCACAAAATTTTCAAAATCAGAATTTTTCAGGGACTAGTTCAGTTTTGAAGTGGATTTGAAGGGCCTTCATATTAGAAATACCCCACAAATTACCCCATTATAAAAAATGCACTCCTCAAAGTATCCAAAATTACATTCAGTAAGTGTGTTAACCCTTTAGGTGTTTCACAGGAATAGCAGCAAAGTGAAGGAGAAAATTAAAAATCTTCATTTTTTACACTCGCATGTTCTTGCAGACCCAGCTTTTGAATTTTTACAAGGGGTAATAGGAGAAAAAGCCTTGCAAAATTTGTAACCCAATTTCTCTCGAGTAAGGAAATACCTCATGTGTGTATGTGAAGTGCTCGACAAGCGCAGTAGAGGGCTCAGAAGGGAAGGAGCAACAATGGGATTTTGGAGAGTGAATTTCGCTGAAATGGTTTTTGGGGGCATGTCACATTTAGGAAGCCCCTATGGTGCCAGAACAGCAGAAAACCCAAATGCCCCCCAAAATTTGTAACCCCATGTTAGGACGTAAAATGCTCTGCGGGCAAACTACAATGCTCAGAAGAGAACTAATCACATTTGGCTTTTGGAAAGCAAATTTAGCTGAAATAGTTTTTGGGGGGCATGTCGCATTTAGGAAGCCCCTGTGGTGCCAGGACAGGAGAAAAAAAAACCCACATGGCATACTATTTTGGAAACTACACCCCTTAAGGAATGTAACAAGGAGTACATCTAGCCTTAACACCCCACAGGTGTTTGACGACTTTTTGTTAAAGTTGGATGTGTAAATGAAAGAAAAAAAAATTCTCACTAAAATGCTGTTTTTCCCCAAATTTAACATTTTTACAAGCGGTAATAGGAGAAAATGCCCCCCAAAATTTGTAACCCCAGTATGGAAATACCTCATGTGTGGACGTCAAGTGCTCTGCTGGCGCACTACAATGCTCAGAAGAGGAGAAGCGCTATTGAGCTTTTGGAAAGAGAATTTGTTTGGAATGGGAGTCAGGCCATGTGTGTTTACAAAGCCCCCCGTGGTGCCAGAACAGTGGACCCCCCCCCCACATGTACCCCATTTTGGAAACTACACCCCTCACAGAATTTAATAAGGGGTGCAGTGAGTATTTACACCCCACTAGCATTTGACAGATCTTTGGAACAGTGGGCTGTGCAAATGAAAAATTTTATTTTATACTGACAGACCGTGCATGCTGGGAGTTGTACTTTTGCAACAGCTGGAGGCACGCTGGTTGGAAAACCTTCAGTTAGTTTCTGTTACCGAACTCAGTATTTTCCAACCAGTGTGCCTCCAGCTGTTGCAAAACTTCAATTCTCAGCATGTACTGATTGCCGAAAGGCATGCTGGGAGATCAGGGCTGCCATCAGAAATTTCAGGGCCCCTTACACAGCTCAAGGCCTGACCCCCCCCCCCCACGTGGCCCGCACCCGAATCCGCCCCAGGGCCTGTCCCTGATCTTATTTTATTTTCTAATTATATATTTCTAATTAGATTATAGCAGAGTGCAGTGCAGTAAGACATTGTGCTGCACAATATTTTACTGCACTGCACCCTGCTATATTCTAATACACCCTAATCTAGTTACAGGGCTGTGGAGTCCGAGTCGGACGAAATTTTGGGTACCTGGAGTTGGAGTCTGAGTCCGCAAACAATGCACCGACTCAGACTCCTACTAAATTTAGATTGGAATAAAAAAAATAAAAAAAAGCCCAATGTCCCAATTCACAAAAAGTTATAATTAATGACTTCTCTACTGTAAGAATAAAGACCAATGCATCCAGTGCCTCATGTAACCGCAAAACGAACACGTTAAGTGACCGTGAAGAAGCATGCTTTTCATGTGCTTCACTATATGTCACGCAACGCACAATTAGGAGCGGCAATACTTATACTTTCCATAGTGTTGTGTTCTGCTGTTACAGGGAACCCATGTGCAACCTAGCCTCTCACTGAAAAGGGATTAAGTAAATATGTTTTTTGCAGGACTAGAGAGACTTAAGTGAAGGGAATGGAGGGTTAATAGTTCAAGACTGAAGCTGTAAATCATTGGAAAAACTGCTGCCATTCAGCTAAGGCTATAAAAACTTGTAAACTCGATTGTTAGTTTAAAGGGGTACTCCACCCCTAGACATCTTATCCCCTATCCAAAGGATAGGGGATAAAATGTCAGATCGCCGGGGTCCCGCTGCTGGGGACCCCCGGGATCATCCCTGCGGCACCACGCTATCATTGACAGGCGATACAGGGGCCGGAGCATCGTTACGTCATGGCTCAGCCCCTCTTGATGTCACGGCCCGCCCACTCAATACAAGTCTATGGGAGGAGGTGTGGTGGTCACCACGCCCCCTGCCATAGACTTGCATTAAGGGGGAGGGCCGTGATGTCACGAGGGGCGGAGCCATGACGTCACGCTGCTCCGTCCCCTGTATCGCCCGTCATTACGCACAGAGCGAACTCGCTCTGTGTAGTAATGAAAGCGTGGTGCCGCAGCGGCGATCCCGGGGGTCCCCAGCAGCGAGACCCCGGCAATCTGAAATCTTATCCCCTATCCTTTGGATAGGGGATAAGATGTCTAGGGGCGGAGTACCCCTTTAAACATTAAACATGACTATGGGATTCTACTAGGGAAATCATGTTTTATAATAAATGCCCCTTCCTGGATCCTCCCACTGCCCTATCTTCAGCAGCAGATCAGCACACAAACTGTTAAATACAGTAGACTGTTGGCTTTCCAGCCAGCAGTCCTGTGGTAATGACATGTATGTTGCCTTTCTTTCCTTCAAGGAATGTATCAAATACATTCACATATTAATACAGAGGAGTCGGAGTCGGAAGTACAAAAAACTCTGGAGTCGGAGTCGGAATATTTATCTACCGACTCCACAGCCCTGTGTGAAACTTCCCTAAAATTCAACAATAGTGCCACATACTACAGAGGTAGATACTAGCAAGGGCTCTGCAGCAGGATTACAGTTGCATTTGCTGACTCACAAGCTATGTCTTCTTTGATTACAGGCCATCATGAAGACTCGTCTTCAAAGAACCTGCCAGACAAACATTTTAGGCTCCTTTCTTCAGCACAATGCCCACTTCTTTACAGACTCCTCATGTGTATGGTTGCACACATTAATAGTGCCCACTTTGTGCCTCTCTGTGCCCCTGTATATATATGTACACCCCTCTGTGCCCCCCTATATTTTTATTGACCCCCCCCCTCTTGGTGCCCCCATATAAATTTAATGACCCCCTCTTGGTGCCCCCATATATATTTAATGACCCCCCCCTCCCCTCTGTGCCCCCATATACTGCTGTAAGCCCTCCACAGACATACTGCTCCAGCCATATATAGGATGCGGCTGCAGAAAGTATGTCTGTGTACCGGCCAGTTTCCGTGGTACAATCACTCCTTCTCTAGTCTGGGGTCAGGATCGACTGCTATGGCCTATGGGTCATCGCCAGGGGCGGACTGACAACACTCGGGGCCCCCGGACCAAAAGAAATGCAAAGGCCCCTGCTAGGCTCTGCAGCTCGTCAATCTTTTGCCACACCCTATTCCACCTAAATCCCACACACAATAAACTAAAATTTATATATGTAAGAAACACTTAAACGTAGGTAAATTTCCATGACCAATAATACTGGTATGCAAGGAGTAAATATATACCATAACACAATAACTGGATAATACCACCATACTGTACTGAATAAAACCACTATACACAGACCAGTATACTACAAAGGATCTGTATAAGTGATTACATACAGGACCATATGGCGGTAGATATCAGCTGTACACAGGATGTATATACCATAGAAGTGATTACAGTTACATTTTGGGACTCACAATTACGTCTTTTCTGATCAGCGGCGTCCTCTTTCCTTTTCTTCTCCGTCCGGATAAGACCGCCATGTGGATCACTTAACATCTGCAGGAAAAACATGTCAGACTCCTCCCCTCCTCTACACAATAAAGTTAGGTAGCCCCCCCCCCCATAAGTATAGGCAGAGTTACCCCCCCCATTCCCCATAGGTGTAGGCAGAGGTACTCCCCCTTCTTCCCCATGGGTATAGGCAGAGTTACCCCCCTTTTCCAATAGGTATAGGCAGAGTTACCCCCCTTTTCCTATAGGTATAGGCAGAGTTAACCCCCCCACCTTCCCCATAGGTATAGGCAGAGTTACCCCCCTTTCCCTATAGGTATAGGCAGAGTTACCCCTCTTTCCCTATAGGCCAAGTTACCCCCCTTTCCCTATAGGTATAGGCAGAGTTACCCCCCTTCCCCATAGGTATAGGCAGAGTTACCGCCCCCTTTCCCTATAGGCAGAGTTGCCCCCCTTTCCCTATAGGTATAGGCAGAGTTACCCCCCTTTCCCTATAGGCAGAGTTACCCTCCTTTCCCTATAGGCAGAGTTACCCCCCTTTCCCTATAGGTATAGGCAAAGTTACCCCCCTTTCTCTATAGGTATAGGCAGAGTTACCCCCCCCCTTCCCCATAGGTATAGGCAGAGTTACTGCCCCCTTTCCCTATAGGCAGAGTTACTCCCCTTCCCCATAGGTATAAGCAGAGTTACGCCCCCCCCTCCCCTTTCTCTATAGGCAGAGTTACCCCCCTTTCCCTATAGGTATAGGCAAAGTTACACCCCCCCCCCTTCCCCATAGGTATAGGCAGTTACAATCCCCCCCCCCCCCCCTCTTACCCATAGGTATATGCAGAGTCACAGTACAGGCACCGATGAGTGATGACAATGGCGCCTGTGTTGCGTGGGGGCGGAGGTCACGTCTCCTTTGTGTAAGCTGCAGATGCGGCTCACACAGAGGGGATGCCTTCTCTTGTATGTGCGTGTATCGCGCATACAGGAGAAGGCAGCGCTGTCTGCTGGGGATCTGGGACGAGTGTCCCGGATCCTCAGTTGGGGCGGCAGGCCGTTAACCCGGCCAGGGTCTGTCACGGAGCCTGGGCACCGGGCCCCATACTGGGGTACTGCCTGTACCCCCCTGATGGCGGCCCTGTGGGAGATGTAGGTATGCAACAACTGGAGGTACGCAACTACAACTCCCAGCATGCCGAGACAGCTGTTTGGACATGCTGGGATTTGCAGTTTTGCAACATCTGGAGGGCTACAGTTTAGAGACCACTGCACAGTGATCTCCAAACTGTGGCCCTCCAGATGTTGCAAAACTACAACTCCAAGCATGCCCAGACAGCAAACTGCTGTGTGGGCATGCTGGGAGTTGTAGTTTTGCAAGATCTAGAGGGCTACAGTTTAGAGATCACTGCAAAGTGATCTCCAAACTGCAGCCCTCCAGCTGTTGCAAAACTACAAATCCCAGCATGCCACAGCTGCTGCCACTGATGGGTAAGTGGACTTCGGCGACGGTCCCTGTCGGTTTCTTTATTCTGCCCGGCCTATTGTGGGTGGGCAGAACGGGGAAACCGAAAGATAACCCCGCCCAGCTATTGGTCGTCGCTTCTTGACGACCAATAGCAGGGATAGGAGGGGTGGCACCCCTGCCACCTCACTCCTATCCCTTCAGGGGGATCGTGGATGTCTTGCAAAACCGGGATCCCCCTTATATTCCGGGTCACCATAGACCTGTATGACCAAGAATCGTCGCAAATCGCCGATGTGAATTCTGATGACCCCCCCTGGGCATTTGCGCGGGGTGCCTGCTGATAGATAGGCACCATGGGTCCTTAAGTACCAGGGAGCGAAGGCGTACCTGTACGCCCTGGGTCCCTATGTGGTTAAGGACTAAGCCCATTTGGGCCTTAACCCCTTAAGGACGCAGGGTTTTTCCGTTTTTGCATTTTCATTTTTCCTCATCACCTTCTAAAAATCATAACGCTTTCAATCTTGCACATAAAATTCCATATGATGGCTTATTTCTTGCGCCACCAATTCTACTTTGCAGTGACATTAGTCATTTCACCCAAAAATCCACGGCGAAATGGGAAAAAAATTCATTGTGCGACAAAATTGAAGAAAAAATGTAATTTTGTAACTTTTGGGTGCTTCCATTTCTACGCAGTTCATTTTTCGGTAAAAATAATACCTTATCTTTATTCTGTAAGTCCATATGGTTAAAATGATACCCTACTTATATAGGTTGGATATTGTCGTACTTCGGAAAAAAAACATAACTACATATGTTAAAAATTCTCATCTTCTAACCCCTATAACTTTTTATTTTTCCACGTACGGGCCGGTATGAGGGCTCATTTTTTGCGCCGTGTTCTGAAGTTTTTATCGGTACCATTTTTGTATTGATTGGACTTTTTGAACACTTTTTATTCATTTTTTCATGATATAAAAAGGGACCAAAAATACACTATTTTGGACTTTGGAATTTTTTTGTGCGCACGCCATTGACCGTGCGATTTAATTAACTATATATTTTTATAGTTCGGACATTTCCGCACGCGGCGATACCACATAGGTTTATTTATTTTTTTTTATGGGAAAAGGGGGGTTATACAAACTTTTATTAGGGAAGGGGTTAAATGACCATTAACTTTTTTTTTTCACTTTTTTTTTGCAGTGCTATAGCTCCCATAGGGAGCTATAGCACTGCACACACTGATCTCCTATGCTGATCCCTGCAAAGCCATAGCTTTGCATGGAGCAATCAGATAGGGGCTTGATTGCTCAAGCCTGTAGCTCAGGCTTGGAGCAATCAATCAACGATCGGACGCTGCGGAGTCAAGTAAGGAGACCTCTGCCTGCGTCCCAGCTGATCGGACATCGCAATTTTATCGCGATGTCCCGATCAGCCCGACTGAGCTGCCGGGAAGCGTTTACTTTTGTTTTCAGACGCAGTGGTCAACTTTGATCACCGCGTCTGAAGGGTTAACAGCGTGCGGCACAACGATTGATGCCGCGAGCTGTTAGCCCAGGGTCCCCGCTATGATTAGCAGCAGGGACCGACCCGGTGTGATGCGGGGTCATGGCATGACCCCGTTTTAAACACCGGGACCGGGCATAGGGCATCCAGGTATGCCCTACGTCCTTAAGGAGTTAAAGGGGTTTTCCAGAAAAAAACCCTTTTTTTTTTTTTTTTATATCAACTGGCTCCAGAAAGTTAAACAGATTTGTAAATGACTTCTATTAAAAAATCCCGAGACACGTGACATCAGAGAGCACTTAGAAAAGAACAACTCAACTTCATCAGCATAAGTACTGAAAGGATTAAGGTTTTTTAATAGAAGTAATTTACAAATCTGTTTAACTTTCTGGACAGTTGATATATAAAAATAAGTTTTTTCCTGGAATACCCCTTTAAGGATTCTTTTAAGGACAATTTTATTTTTACAATTTCGTTTTTTCCTCCACACCTTCAAAAAATCATAACTATTTTATATTTTCATCCACAGACTAGTATGAGGGCTGGTTTTTTGCACAACCAGTTGTCCGTTGTAATGCCATCACTCACTTTACCATAAAATGTATGGCGCAACCAAAAAATACTATTTGTGTGGGGAAATAAAAAAAAAAACGCAATTTTGCAAATTTTGGAAGGTTTCGTTTTCACACCGTACAATTTATGGTAAAAATGAAATGTGCTCTTTATTCTTTGGGTCAATACGATTAAAATGATACTATAATGTGATAATATACTTTTCTATTACTGTTGCGCTTAAAAAATAAATCGCTTTTTAACCACATTAGTAAGTTTAAAATCCCCCTATTTTGAAGACCTATAACTTTTTCATTTTTCCATATAAGCAGCGGTGTGAGGGCTCATTTTTTGCACCATGATCTGTACTTTTTATTGATACCATATTTGTGTATATAAAACTTTTAATACATTATTTATCAATTTTTTTGGAATAAAATGTTATAAAAAAGCAGCAATTTAGGACTTTTTTTTTACGTTAACGTCGTTCACCGTACGGTATAATTAACATTATATTTTAATAGTTTGGATATTTACGCATGCAGCGATACCAAATATGTATATTAAAAAAATTTTTACACTTTTTGGGGGTGAAGTAGGGAAAATGGGACAATTTACGTTTTTATTAGGGTGGGGTTGTTCAATTTTTTTAAAACTTTTTTTACTTTCATTTTTGCACTTTAATAATCCCCATAGGGGACTATTTATAGCAATCATTCGATTGCTAATACTGTTCAGTGCTATGCATAAGACATAGCACTGATCAGTGTTATCGGTCATCTTCTGCTCTGGTCTGCTCGATCTCAGACCAGAGCAGAAGACCCATGGAAGCAGCGGAGGCAGATAAGGGGATCTCTGTCTGCCGTTCTGGATGATCGGAACATGGCATCTGAGGGGTTAATGGCGGACATCCGCGCGATCGCAGATGTCTGCCATTACCGCTGGGTCCCTGGCTGCTATTACCAGCTGGGACCTGCCGAGCATGACCCGAGCATGACCCGAGCATCACTCCGATGCTCGCGGTTATGTATAGGATGTAAATGTACGCCCTGGTGTGTTAACCTCTTAAGGACCGCGTCATAGCGGGTCGGGCCCGGCCCGGACCCGTGGCTAATAGCTCGCAGCACTGATCACAGTGCTGCGCGCTATTAACCCTTTAGACGCGGCGTTTAAAATTGAACGCTGCATCTAAAGTGAAAGTAAAACCATGTCGGTTAGCTCAGGGAGCTGGTCGGGATCGCTGCATCCCGAACCGCTTACATGACAGCTGGAAGATCCCTACCTGCCTCCATGCTATCCGATCGCCAAATGACTGCTCAGTGCCTGAGATCCAGGCATGAGCAGTCAAGCGGCAGAATTATTGATCACTGGTTTCTTATGAGAAACCACTGATCAATGTAAAAGATCAGTATGCGCAGTGTTATAGCTCTCTATGGGAGCTATAACATTGCAAAAAAAAAAGTGAAAAAAAAATGAATAAAGATCATTTAACCCCTCACCTAATAAAAGTTTGAATCACCCCCCTTTTCCCATAAAAAAAAGTGTAAATAAAAAAAAACATATGTTATCACCGCGTGCAGAAATGTCCAAATTATAAAAATATATCGTTAATTAAAACGCACGGTCAATGGCGTACGCGCAAAAAAATCAATAAGACCTATCAATGCAAAAACTGTACCGCTAAAAACTTCAGATCACGGCGCAAAAAATGAGCCCTCATACCGCCCCATATGTGGAAAAATAAAAAAGCTCAGAAGGGTCAGAAGATGACAATTTTAAACGTATACATTTTCCTGCATGTAGTTATGATTTTTTCCAGAAGTACGACGAAATCAAACCTACAAAGTAGGGTATCATTTTAACCGTATGGACCTACAGAATAAAGAGAAGGTGTAATTTTTACCGAAAAATGTACTACGTAGAAACGGAAGGACCCAAAAGTTACAAAATGGGGTTGTTCTATTTTGTCTCACAATGATTTTTTTTCGGTTTCACCATAGATTTTTGGGTAAAATGACTGTCGTCATTACAAATTAGAATAGGTGGTGCAAAAAATAAGCCATCATATGGATTTTTAGGTGCAAAATTGAAAGAGTTATGCTTTTTTAAAGGTAACCAGGAAAAAAAGGAAATGCAAAAACGGAAAAACACCGGGTCCTTAAGGGGTTAAGTACCAGCTCACCAGGACATACATTTACATCCTGTGTCGTTAAGGGGTTAAAGCCTTCTTGAACTGAGGAATTTCAAAATGGTAAATCTACCACCTGGAATAGTCAGTCAATTCCAACAGCCGGTGGTCAGTATCCACAGTTCTCTGTTTCTGCTAGTCCTTGGCAATATTCCTTTTATTACTGGTATCAAAATGGCAATAATGCTGGGAGAGTAACTCAGGGATAGCCACATGTTTCCTACAATACACAGTCAACCAATCCTTATAATCAGTCCTCTGCATTTGCAGTGCCAAATTCCTATAATACAAACCAGCCTTACTCTGATTTCAATGGACAGATTCAAGCACAAATGTATTCAGTTTCTGGTCCCTTTGGTGCCAATTTGCCATACAATTATGCAGATCCATCCTCTTCAAATCAGAATCCAGTGCAAAATCCATACTTTTATAGTTCTACTGGAAATACAGGCTGGCCATGGAGTTCTTGGCAATAATAAAGAAAACATGATGAACGATGAAACAAGATGAAATAAGACAACAATCTCTAGATTCAATATCTGAATTTTTAATTGCAAAAACTTTGCAGTTGACTACTTGCAGTAGTACCATTTATGCCAATGACATTTATAGTTTTTTCTTTACTATGTTAACTTTTTTGTATGTTTTTGCATTATATTATCTAAGGTTAAGATGTCTCGTCAGTATTTTTTTTTATAAGCAAAATACTTATTTTTATATATTTTTCCATTTGTTATACAAGAGTTTTCCTCAGTGTTCTTGCTTAAAGTGTCTAACTATTTTATATATTTGTTTGTTAGGAGTCACAATATCTGATTGTGTTGTTTTGTAATTGTTATTTATATTTGAAAGGTTGTGATTTAAATAATTGTAATGTGTTTGCTGTCTTGTATTAGAAAACTGAATTGACACTTTTCAGCTCTTAGGTGAAAAATGAAGTAAGCACCCTTATCAACTGTTGAGCACTGATTAAAAAGTGAACACAACAGTGCTGCAGCTGCAGTACACAACAGTGCTGCAGCACACAGTCGCTTTGTAATAAACCCAAAATTGCACTCTCACAGACTATTAGGAATGGACTGTTGGGTATGTATTATACCATTGTAAGACTCACCTCAGACAGCAGGTACCCAGGGAGTAGTAGATCCGTAATACCACGGTAATCTGGAACAGGTGATGTAGTGGATCCACTGGACCTGTGTGGCAGATGATGTGGGCCGTGCCAGGGAGCGGAGTTTAAGGTGCTGCTGTTCCCAGGATACCACACCTACTCACCTGCTTCATATTCATGGATATTGAGTAGGTGTACTTTCCTGCACTCTGTCATTTCTGGAGGATTTTAACTTGTGTTCACTCTGTTCTGTGCAAGTCTATGCTAGAAAAACATGTGTTAAACAGAACAAGAGTGGTTAGCAGTCTTGCGGTCCCTCCAACTCCAAAGAGTATGGGACAGCATAACAATCCAAAGTGTGAGTGGGCATACAACCCACGGTAGGCAAATGTGGAGAAGCACCATGAAAGAAGTCCACTTTTTCCTACCGTGGGTTGTATGCCCACTTACTCTTTGGATCAATAAAGAACGTTGGCATTTTACATACCGGGGTGATGCTGGAGTACATATTTATTAAGGAGGATGAGATATAGGGCCAGAGCAGATAGGAGAAGCATTGCTTCAAATGCTGGAGACCGCCTCCATTGCTTAGAAAATGAAAGTAGCATAGAGGGAATACTCAGGAAAGGTGCAACTGATTTTTTTCAGGTAAAAGGCATAATCTGCACTATTAACCTGTATAGTCAGGTTAGTAGCAGGGATGCTGCTGTCAGTTTCCCTTTAGGTTTAGTAGTTCTTTAATTATTAAATTTATAAAAATTGGAAGACATTCTGAGAAAGCGTTATTCTGTTCAAGTAGAAATTCTGGATTAACACAGTTATTGAGTTTTTTCTCATTCTTAGGCCTTTTGAAATGAGGTTATTCTGCAAATATTTTTTGAAGGTATGATGATCCCAACATGCTTTTTGCTTGTTTGGGAGGAGCTTTTTGAATTTAAACAGAGCATATTTGTTAATCCATCTCCTGGATGAAATTACTACTTTATTCTCCAAACATGCCTGAAAGCTTTTCAAAGAGATCATTAGCCATTTCTTCCATGTTATTTGACTGCCTATACTGTAGGAGCACTTGGTAGAACAACAATGCTGAGCAAAGATATGTTTGTCTTAGAGATGATCATACAATGGGGATTATAAATCCCAAAAAATGTTCAACAAGTCCTTAGTACACAGTAGTAACAATGATAGAATGGTACACACTCACTTGTATAACATGACTATTTATAACCTTTCCTCGTCTGGTAGTTGCAGAGGAACTCTTGTAGACTTGACAAGACCAAATTGTGGAAGAGAAAAACAAATTCCAGCTTTACTCTCATGTCTGACGCCAACAGTTACAAACTGAAGTCAAGGAATTGGAAGATACATTTGTTGTCTTAAAAAGTATTCAAGGCTTTAAAACCAAGCACTGGAAAATGAAAGAAATGATTGCTCAGCTGGAAAAATCAATCATACATACAAAACAGAACAAATATCAATAAACACTCGGCAACTGATAATGTTTACAGCTGGGAATTACATTTTTATAAAAACTTATCTATTCTTGAAAAAAAAATAAACAAAAGGACTCTAAAAAGGGATTGAAGAGTCAGCTACTCTTCCAAAAAACGGAGGGAAAGAGGGGTGGAAAAAGGTAGAAAAACAAACAAACCTTGGACTCGACAAAGAATATAATTCCTCAAAACAGAGTATTGATTTTGTCCCCAAGTATTTTCTCTAGAACATATTGAGGTTCTTGGCCAAAAATCTTTTCAGGACCTAAAAAAATATGTATGTTTACTAATGGTGAAAAGACACTTTCTTGATTTGCCTAGTAATGCTGCATCAAATGACACCACTGTCTCAGGTGCTTGGTCTGCTACTGTTCCTATATTTGATTTTTAAAAACAGGCTGCCATTTGTGCTCTAAAAGAGCTTGAGATGAAAAGTAGCAGTTATACTAATAAATGTAATGATGTAGTTTCGATGTCAATGCCTAATCCTTCCTTTACCCATTAGAATCTTTGGATAATGCACTGGATATTTTCTAGCCCCTGCACAGCTATTCTTTTACCCATATGTCGGCAACAATTTAAATACTAATAAAAAAAAAAGCATTATTCTCTTTCTGGAATAACAATATCATAAAAAAAAAAAAAAAAAAAAAAAGACCAAAAACCGCACCACACTTGTCCTCAAGTTATGTTTGATATTACAACTTGGGTCCATTCACTTCAATATAATTAAGCTGCAATACCACACACAAGCGGAGGACAGGTGAGGTGCGTTGTGTCTAATCCTAGATAACCCCTTTAACCCCTTAACGACGAAGGACGTAAATGTACGTCCTGGCGAGGTGGTACTTAACCCCTTAACGACGCAGGACGTATATTTACGTCCTGCGCCGGCTCCCGGGACCCACGCATCATATCCCGGGACCCACGCATCATATCGCGTGGGTCCCGGCGCTAATCTACGGCCGGGACCCGCGGCTAATACCACACATCGCCGATCGCGGCGATGTGCGGTATTAACCCTTTAGAAGCGGCGGCTGCTCAGTCGGGCTGTTCGGGACCCCCGCGGTGAAATCGCGGCATCCCGAACAGCTGATCGGACACCGGGAGGGCTCTTACCTGCCTCCTCGGTGTCCGATCGACGAATGACTGCTCCGTGCCTGAGATTCAGGCAGGAGCAGTCAAGCGCCGATAATGCTGATCACAGGCGTGTTAATACACGCCTGTGATCAGGATGAGAGATCAGTGTGTGCAGTGTTATAGGTCCCTATGGGACCTATAACACTGCAAAAAAAAAGTAAAAAAAAAGTGTTAAAGGTCATTTAACCCCTTCCCTAATAAAAGTTTGAATCACCCCCCTTTTCCCATAAAAAAAATAAAAGTGTAAAAAAAATAAATAAACATATGTGGTATCGCCGCGTGCGTAAATGTCCGAACTATAAAAATATATCATTAATTAAGCCATACGGTCAATGGCGTACGCGCAAAAAAATTCCAAAGTCCAAAAAAGCGTATTTTGGTAACTTTTTATAACATTAAAAAATGAATAAAAAGTGATCAAAAAGTCAGATCAAAACAAAAATCATACCAATAAAAACTTCAGATCACGGCGCAAAAAATGAGTCCTCATACCGCCCCGTACGTGGAAAAATAAAAAAGTTATAGGGGTCAGAAGATTACATTTTTAAACGTATAAATTTTCCTGCATGCAGTTATGATTTTTTCCAGAAGTGCGACAAAATCAAACCTATATAAGTAGGGTATCATTTTAACCGTATGGACCTACAGAATAATGATAAGGTGTAATTTTTACCGAAATATGCACTGCGTAGAAACGGAAGCCCCCAAAAGTTACAAAATGGCGTTTTTTTCGATTTTGTCGCACAATTTTTTTTTCCGTTTCGCCGTGCATTTTTGGATAAAATGACTAATGTCACTGCAAAGTAGAATTGGCGACGCAAAAAATAAGCTATAATATGGATTTTTAGGTGGAAAATTGAAAGGGTTATGATTTTTAAAAGGTAAGGAGGAAAAAACGAAAGTGCAAAAACGGAAAAAACCCTGAGTCCTTAAGGGGTTAACGCACCTGGACGTACATTTACGTCCTAAGCATAACCGCGGGCATCGGAGCGATGCCCGGATCATGCATGGCAGGTCCCGGCTGTTGATCACAGCCAGGGACCCGCCGGTAATGGCGGACACCCGCGTTCCTGCGGATGTCCGCCATTAACCCCTCAGATGCCGTGATCAATACAGATCATGGCATCTGCAGCATCGCGGTCACTTAAATGATCGGATCGCCCGCAGCGCAGCTGCGGCGATCCGATCATCTAGAACGGCAAACAGAGGTCCCCTCACCTGGCTCCACTGCCTACCGGGAGTCTTCTACTCTGATCTGCCTTCCCGCAGACCAGAGCAGAAGATGACCGATAATGCTGATCAGTGCTATGTCCTATACATAGCACTGAACAGGATTAGCAATCGAATGATTGCTATAAATAGTCCCCTATGGGGTCTATTAAAGTGTAAAAATAAAAGGAAAAAAAGGAAAAAAATTAAGTAAAAAAAAATTGGAAAAACCCCCTCCCCCAATAAAAACGTTAATTGTCCCATTTTCCCTATTTCACCCCCAAAGTGTTTAAAAAATATTTTATATACATATTTGGTATCACCGTGTGCGTAAATATCAGAACTATTAAAATAAAATGTTAATGATACCGTACGGTGAACGGCGTGAACGTAAAAAGAAAAAGTCCAAAATAGCCGCTTTTTTATAACATTTTATTCCCCCCAAAAAATAAAAAAAAAGTATTAAAAACGTTTTATATAAGCAAATATGGTATCAATAAAAAGTACAGATCACGGCGCAAAAAATTAGCCCTCATACCACCGCTTATACAGAAAAATGAAAAAGTTATAGGTCTTCAAATTAGGGGGATCTTAAACGTACTAATTTGGTTCAAAAGTTTGTAATTTTTTAAAGCGCAACAGTAATAGAAAAGTATGTTATCATGGGTATCCTTTTAATTGTATTGACCCAAAGAATAAATAACACATGTCATTTTTACCGTAAATTGTACGGCATGAAAACAAAACCTTCCAAAATTAGAAAAATTGCGGTTTTCTTTTTAATTTCCCCACACAGATAGTATTTTTTCGGTTGCACCATACATTTTATAGTAAAGTGAGTGATGGCATTACAACGGACAACTGGTCACGCAAAAAACAAGCCCCCATACTAGTCTGTGGATGAAAATATAAAAAAGAGTTATGATTTTTTGAAGGCGAGGAGGAAAAAACGAAAACGTAAAAATAAAATTGTCTGCGTCCTTAAGGCCCAAATGGACTGTGTCCTTAAGGGGTTAAATGGCAAAATCACTATCACTGGCTGACTTGTGATGTTATAGGACTCTATTTACACATACCACATATACCCCTAAAAGCAGTTATGTTTCATCTGGGCAGGTCTCTACTTATTTAGATAGAACAAATTTATTTATTTTTATGCCATGGATTTTCTCCTGCAATAAACTATTTTTGTTTGAAGATTCTTCCTATTTGCAACAGGTGGGTGCCCCGATGGGCTCTTCTCTTTTTCCCTGGCAAATCTGTATATGTCTTGGTGGGAGGAAACCAACCTGTTTACTGATTGAAAGCCCTGAAAGATAACATTTGGTACAGGCATTATATTGAAGATCCCTTTGTTTGGGATCACGCTGTAGCATCCGCGCCTTAATTCATAGATTTCATAAATCCCAATTCAATCTTATTTTTATTGCAGAATTTCCCATGAATCTATTGACATTTTAGAAACCTTTAAGAGGAAAACCTCCATGTGGAAGTACATAGTGGCATGCATCCATGTATTTGGTTGTTGTCCTGGCTTTTTTTTTTTCTTTTAGCATTGCAAATACACCCTCAAATACTCCTATAGACTTGTATTGAGGGGGGGGGGGGGGGGGGGTTGAGCCGTGACGCCAATTTTTTAATAGAAGTCATTTACAAATCTGTTTAACTTTCTTGCACCAGTTCATTTAAAAAAATATTTTTTTTTAAATTCCACCGGAGTACCCCTTTAAGTAATCCACAGTCAGTGAATAGCATAAATGTAAAAAATTACTAAATTTAGGAAATGGGTATTTGTCACATCATATACTGGAAAAAACTAAAAAAAAAAAAAAAAAAAAATGATCAGAAAATATAGATCATGGCGCAAATAATGAGCCCTCCTACATTCCTGTATATGGAAAACTACTGTATAGTGGAGTGGTTTGTGAAAGAAATTAGCTCTGTTTTTCTATTCCAGGAAGTAAAGTAAAGACAGTAAATACAGCATACAGATCTCTGCTTTAGTGTATATTGTTGATCAACAGGAGAATGGCATTTTAAATGTGTGTTTGCATGGATATTTGATATCTAAACATATAGGAAATTTTATCCCTCCCAACACTCACTCCATACAGCTAGTGGTCATTATCTATTAACATCTGCCTTTCTGGTCAAAAATATTTACTGAATATACTAGACACAATTTGGCCATTGTGGGATTATCCCTTAGGCCTTAATTCTGCAGGACGATCCCACCGCTGCCTGTCATTAACCCTTTAGACTTAGTGATCAATGCTGATCTTTGCATATAAACCTACAGTAACAGTTGCTGGTTAGCTTAGTGGAGCCTAACGTATACTGCAACGTGATCATTGGGGTACGATAAGCTAAAATTGCAGAGGAGGGTCCCCTTACCTGCCACTGATCGTGAACTCACTGGTACAGCCTGGCTTAGCTAGGCTGTATCAGTGGATCGTTGATCAAACTGTGTAAGGCTGGGTTCACACTACGTTTTGTCCCATACGGGAGCGCATACGGCAGGGGGGAGCTAAAAGCTCGCGCTCCCGTATGTCACCGTATGCGCTCCCGTATGTCATTCATTTCAATGAGCCGACCGGAGTGAAACGTTCGGTCCGGTCGGCTCATTTTTGCGCCGTATGCGCTTTTACAACCGGACCTAAAACTGTGGTCAACCACGGTTTTAGGTCCGGTTGTAAAAGCGCATACGGCGCAAAAATGAGCCGACCGGACCGAACGTTTCACTCCGGTCGGCTCATTGAAATGAATGACATACGGGAGCGCATACGGTGACATACGGGAGCGCGAGCTTTTAGCTCCCCCCTGCCGTATGTGCTCCCGTATGGGACAAAACGTAGTGTGAACCCAGCCTAAGGCTGTGCCATAGCATTATACAACGAATGCAATCTTATGATTGCATAAAAAAGTCCCCTTTTAAGGGACTTAGAAAGTGTTAAAAAAAGTCTCAAATTATATAAAACCCCAAAAAACTATATTAGAAAAACTATATAAATTGGAAATTGTTTAATTGTTTAATGGCATTGACCTACAGAATATAATGTATCATTTTTACCACAAAAAAAAAAAATCTAAATCTAGCAACATTTTCTAAAAATTTTTTTGGTTTAGCAGTACATTTTATAAAACGTGTCATTACAAAGTACAATTATTGGCGCAAAAAACAAGCACTCATATGGGTCTGAAGGTAGAAAAATATAAGTTATGCCTCTTGAAAAGGAGGAGGAAAAAACTAACTCAAAAATAAAATATTGGCTGGGTCCTTAAAGGAAATCTGTCGTCAGTGTTATCTGCAGGTAACACAGATGACAACAATACTTACCTGGTCCTGTTCTCCTGCTATCTTCTGATCTGGGCCAGACTTGGAGCATGGGCGGAGCTTAGTGACACCAACGCTGCTGTTTGCTAGCAGCGGGACCCAGCAGAGAACAGCAGCGGTTATGTCACTACGCTCCGCCCATGCTGCAAGTCTGGCCCGGAGAGGAAGATACCAAAAAGGATAGCTGGAGAACTACAGCACGGAAAGGGACCAGGTAGGTATCGTTGTCAGTGTCACCTGCACTACCTGTCTGTACTGACAAGTTAGTGCAGATGACAGATTTCCTTTAAGGACCCAGACAAAAATTTTTTTTTTTGAGTTAATCTGTCATCATTGTCATCTGCACTAACCCTGTCAGTACAGTCAGGTAGTGCAGGTGACACTGATGACAACGATACCTACCTGGTCTTGTTCCGTGCTGTAATTCTCCGGCTTTCCTTTTTCCTATCTTCCTCTCCGGGCCAGACTTGGAGCATTGGCGGAGCTTAGTGACATCACCGCTGCTGTTTGCTAGCAGTGGGACCCAGGAGAGCGGTTATGTCACTAAGCTTCGCCCATGCTCCAAGTCTGGCCCGGAGAGGAAGATAGGAAAAAGGAAAGCCGGAGAATTACAGCACGGAACAAGACCAGGTAGGTATCGTTGTCATCAGTGTCACCTGCACTACCTGACTGTACTGACAGATTAGTGCAGGTGACAGATTTCATTTAATGTCAAAATGGGCTGAGGTCTTAAAGGGGTACTCCGCCCCTGGCATCTTATCCCCTATCCAAAGGATAGGGGATAAGATGTCAGATTGCCGCGGTCCCGCTGCTGGGGACCCCGGGGATTGCCGCTGCGGCACCCCGCCATCATTACTGCACAGAGCGAGTTCGCTCTGTGCGTAATTACGGGCGATACAGGGGACGGAGCAGCGTGATGTCATGGCTCCGCCCCTCATGACATCACGGCCCGTCCCATTAATGCAAGTCTATGGCAGGGGGCGTGACTGCCACGCCCCCTCCCATAGACTTGTATTGATGGGGGCGGGTAGTGACGTCACGAGGGGCGGAGCAGTGACACAACGATGCTCCGGCCCCTGTGTTGCCCGTCATTACGTGTAGAGCAATCTCGCTCTGCGCAGTAATGATAGCGGGTGCTGCAGCGGCCATCCCCGGGGTCCCCAGCAGCGGGACCCCGGCGATCTGACATCTTATTCCCTATCCTTTGGATAGGGGATAAGATGTCTAGGGGCGGAGTACCCCTTTAAGGTGTTAAGGATTTTTTGAGAACTCATTCATTTTGCTTTATATTAGCTATTGGACACAAGGTATTTGTGTTATTTTTAGTTAAATAGGCAGTGTCAGATGCAAAAACTTTTGATATGTTGTAAATCATGCAAAGCAATTAGGTTTTGTAATTGCTTTCATTAGAAAATTTTCAGTATTTCATACTGAAGCCAGTCAAACAACTGCCCCCCTGCCTGCTTGGACACATACTAGTCCTGCTGTGTCCATGCATAAGCACCTATGTCCACCACTGTCAGTGAGGACACTCTGGGAGTTGTAGTTTTGCTAATGCTAGGGAAGATGTGAGCAGACAGCATACTGAGGGAGGGGGCGGAAACCTGCACAGTGAGGCCACACCCCCTCACTTTGAGAGGACTTCAGACTAGTGAGCTAAATTAAAAGTGTAATAAAAAAATAAATAAAAGGTGCTTGACACAATTAGATGGACATGGTCAAAATTAGGTACTGAGTGATAAAAAAATGTTTTTGTTGGATCTGATGGGTACGTTTTAACCTTGATTTTTGTGGTTGCGAGCATGTAGTTGTACACTTGTTGCTACATTGTTCCACTTTATGGTTAGACAGTTTCTGGAAAAAGTAACATAATAGATCAGGATATGATAGATCAGGAATGAACATAAATGTATAAACAAACAATACAGCAGAATTGTGCGCTTTTGGAGGTACAGTTACATAAGAAAATGCAGCACCAAGCACATACAACTTTGAAAAATCTGGAGCGGTCAATCTGAGACAAAAATGGGTTTAATTTATGTCTAAAAAAATATATAATTAAAAGAAAAATTACAGAAAAAAGGCCACACTTAGTGGTTACTGATTTTAATATTTTTTTTTTATGTGTGATATGGTCTGGGGGAGCCCTGGGTGTCAGTGCTTTGTGGGGTGCACATAAAAGATGCTGGGCAGTTCCCCGCCTGATTAAATAGTGTGGGCGTCTCTAACGGCTGGGTTCACACTACGTTTTTGAACTACGGTTCCCGCATACATTTTCTATCAAAAACCGTGTGGGAAAAAAACGGATGGAACAGTATGTGAAAAAGTAAACCATATGCATACAGTTCAGTCCGTTTTTATAGAAAAAAAAAAAACATACTTTTTGAAAATGTTGTCCATTTTTAATGGGAGGGTCTTGGGTGGGGACTTTAGGATTCAAATGCGCATGTGCAAAGTAAAAACGTATAAGTTTTTCCCGTATGGAACCGTATACATGTGCGTTTCCCATTGACGTCCATGTTAAAAAAAAAACGTGTGCGGTTGCAGTACGGTTTTTAAACCGAAGACAAAATCGTGGTCAACCACGGTTTTGACTCCGGTTTAAAAACCGTACTGCAACCACATACGTTTTTTTTTTTTTTTTTAACATGGACGTCCATGGGAAACGCACATGTATACGGTTCCATACGGGAAAAAACGTATACGTTTTCACTTTGCACATGCGCATTGGAATTCTAAAGTCCCCACCCAAGACCCCTCCCATTAAAAATGGACAAAATTTACAAAAAGGTATGAGTTTTTTCTATAAAAACTGACGGAACTGTATGCACTTTTAAAAACAGTATACTGTTTAAAAACGCATACGGTTTACTTTTTCCCATACTGTTCCATTCTTTTTTTCCCATACGGTTTTTGATAGAAAACGTATGCAGGAACCGTAGTTGAAAAACGTAGTGTGAACCCAGCCTAATAGGTTGTAAGCCACAAGCCAGTATGGTGCACTACATGTTACTGGCACCCTGTATATTGCCTTATCTGTGTGCAATTATAAAATATTTAGCCACTACCACCCCCACCCCCACCCCATCATGAATATTAGGAGCATGGTTGTTAAATTTTCACCTGTGCGACCTCCCCTTATATAGCATTGTAGCTGATCTGCATCATAGTGGAAATAGGTGCCTAACCTACCCTTGTATCAGTAACCACTAAGTGTGTTTTTTTTCCCTGTTATTTTATTTTATTTTTGTCTCAAACAGATGGCAACAATCAATCACAGTCCAGCTTTAATTTTACCAGGGCAACCTAAGATGAGTTGTGTTTATTTGCTATCTGCCAGACAGAAGTATACATAGGCCCAGATTTATAACTCTGTCTACACCGGCATACATAACCTACCAGCTTTTTTGCCCTTACATGGTGTCAGATCTAAATCTTTGTATCAAATTACTATCTTATTTGTACAAAACAGAAATAACACCGAATTCTGCAAATACTTTATTTTTTTGCAGTGTAAAAAAAAAAAATTTTGTCAATAGCATAGAAATAAACTGAAGAAACATGTATCCACCAGCACATGAAATATACACGTTAGAATACAGCAGACAGCAATAGAGGTAGGGAAATGATATAGTACAAAAATACTGACATCTAAAAGAACTAATGAACTTATTGTTACAAACATCAAGAATTTTTTTTTAAGTCTTTTTTCAAAAAAAAGTTTATCATTATTATTCAGCTGCCGCAGATATGAAATAGTACATTTTAATAGTCATATACAGTTCAAATTTACTAAATTTCTGTAAATTTTTAGCAGCTTATTATTATAGGAAAGTCATAAAAAGCTGTACAGGTGTTCAAAGTCCTAAAGTCAGTATAAAACCAATGGTTTTAACTGCATTTCCAGAATCAAGGAAGCAGAGAAAGTCTTGTTAAAGACCTAGTGATGTTTTTAGAAGTGTCGCCATGTCAAGAGGTATAGTGCCTTCGTCACCTAGTGAATTAAAAAGAAAAGATTACTTCACACGGCACATTGAAACATACTATGAGTATGTGTATCCGTAGGCACCATGAGGGAGATTTATCAAAACCTGTGCAGAGGAAAAGTTGCCCAGTTGCCCATAACCAATAAGATCGCTTCTTTCATTTTTAACAAGGCCTCTTCAAAATGAAAGAAGCAATCTGATTGGTTGCTGTGGGCAACTGGGCAACTTTTTCTTTGCACAGGTTTTGATAAATCTCCCCCCATGTCAATAGAGACTCTAGATATATACAATAGTATGCAGTGTTGGAGGCCAAAGAAGCTTTTCGAAATGCATAAAACTCTATGGTGGACATTTATCATTGTTGCTTTGGTAAGAAAGTTCTGAAGTCATTTTTGTTTTGCTTATGTGCTACATATTTATCATACTATCACAGGGAGTTGATAAATTTGGAGCACATAAGCAAAAAACAATAAAACACTTTAGAAGACAACTTTAGCACACACAAGCGTAAACCAATAAATGACTTCAGAACACCACTTTGTAACACCACCTCCTTCTTCTGTTACATACCCAACTATTATTTTCCCTAAATGCACTAACCTATTTTTTGGTGTTTTTTCTTCTCATTTCAGATCCGTGTACACAGAGGACTTCTTTGCATGGGTGGACTACATCATTGCCTCACTTTTTTTTGTTAAATACCTTATTTATCGGCTTATAACACACACTTTTTAGGCTAAAATTTTTAGCCTAAAGTCTACCTGCCCGTTATACACCGATAAGCCGCTGCAATTCAATGATTTAAAGCAGGCACTTTAAATCAATGAACTGCAGCGGCTTTGCAGGTGCAGAGACCGCCACCGCTGCCGGCTTCTCTGTCCCTGCCTGTCCTGGGGTCTAGAGCCCTGCTGCCGGCCCTTCTCTCCCCCAGGCGATCTGTGCCGCTGCCCGTTCTCTCCCCCAGACTATCGGTGCCGGCGCCCCATTGCTGGCACCGATAGCTAGGGGGAGAGAAGCGGCGGCGGCAATGGGGCAGCGGCGCCGACAGATAGGGGGAGAGAAGGGGCAGCGGCACCCATTGCCGGCGCCGCTGCCCCGTTGCCTCTCCGGTTGTATAATTACCTGTTTCCGGGGTCGGGTCCGCGCTGCTTCAGGCCTCCGGTGTGCGTCCCCTGCGTAGTTGCTAAGCGCTGCGAGACGCAATGACGTCACTCGTCATTGCGCCGTGCAGTGCATAGTAACGACGCATGGGACGCACACAGGAGGCCTGAAGCAGCGCGGACCCGACCCCGGCAACAGGTAATTATACAACCGGGGATTGGGGAGGAAACGGGGCAGCGGCGCCGGCAATGGGTGCCGCTGCCCCTTCTCTCCCCCTGGCTATCGGCGCCACTGCCCCATTGCCGGCGCCGCTTCTCTCCCCCTGGCTATCGGCGCCGGCAATGGGGCGCCGGCACCGATAGTTAGGGGGAGAGAATGGGCAGCGGCGCAGATAGCCAGCGGGAGAGAAGCGGCGGCAGCATGGCACAAAACCCCAGGAAAGGCAGGGTGAGAGAAGCGGGCAGCGACGGCCCCTCTCCCCCTGCCTTTCCTGGGGGTGTATTGGGGTATACGCATGCACACACGCACCCTCATTTTACCAAGGATATTTGGGTAAAAACATTTTTTTACCCAAATATCCTTGGTAAAATGAGGGTGCGTGTTATAGGCCGGTGCGTAATATACCCCGATAAATTACGGTATTAATAAAATAGTTGCGGGGGAGTTTTTTTATTTAGTCTATTAGACAGCTTCCACTACTAAGCCTATAAAGTAAATTATTTAAAAAACAAACAAAAAAAAAAAAACACACTTCCCTACAAGCCCTTGTTGACATTTTATTAATAGTAAACAAAAAATGCAGGTCATTGACATAGTCCAGCGAATACACGGATCTGAAATAAGGAAAAAAACAAACATACAAAAAAAATGGTTAGTACATTTATGGCACTCTCCCCTGGGAAGAACATCCATAAAGCAGAGTTTCCAAACAGGGAGCCTCCAGCTGATGCTAAACTACACCCCCCATCATTTCCAGACAGCCACTAAACACCATGATAAATGTCCATCTATATGTTTATATGTACCTAATTGGTTCCAATAATAACTAGATTATCAGAACATCACTATAAAAAATTTAATAAAATGAGGAAACAAGTTCAAGCTCCATGGTGATCCAGGTTCGCTTCAGTAGAACTTTAATAAGGATGATTTTTTGCAGCTGTATTTTAGATTGAAACCATATATACAGACACACATACCTGTATCAGAAGTGGTCATATCTTGCTCCAGTCTTAACTTTTGTTGACTGATTTTTAACATTGACTCCTCAATTGTTCCTTTGCCGATTAATCTGAAAACAGTAACTTCCCTAAACACAAAAAAAAAAAATCTTAATTAAAAAAAAGTAATTTTTCTGGTGTATAAAGGTTATATATTTTTGTGCAAGCCAAAATTTTACTTTTCTAAAAAAAAAAGTGTTTTGAGCATAGTGAAAGTGAGCAGGGCTTAGTGGGAGGGGTATGACCTTCCTTCCCCTGGTGGAGTTACAGTATTTTTTGCCAGAAATGATCATACATTATGCCACAAATCTACTCCTGCTTGTAGCTGGTGTAGATTTAAAAAGTGTGGCAAACAGACAATGAAAGATTATTACTGTACTATTGGGGCTGCATTGGTTCCAACTATAACTGAACCAGGGGAGGCCCACATGATCCCCACTCCACACTAACTGGACACTTACAGTACTTCAATGCAATCCTGTATCATTAATAAACACATACCGCCATATACTGTCACTCAAAGATGGGACAGCACTGTAATAGAGTACCATTGGAAATCAGCTCCTACTAGGGGGGCAGTTCAGTGGCATTGAGCTGGCACTATTCCCCACTGAAGGATTTGGGGGGGGGGGGGGTCATAGAAGGCACAATATTTCCTATTGGGGGAACAGTGTGGGCCCTGAAATGCACTTAGTATTTTAAAGACACAAAGGGGATTATTACCATGGTGGACAAAAGAGGTTCACTACTCGCTTGTGGGGTAAAATAGGGCAGCACTAGTATGTGGGGTCAAAGGCATGAAGCAATTACTCTGTGGGGAGTCCTACAAAGCAATAGTACTGGTGAGACACAAAAGGCACTATTACTTTGTGATGAGGAAATGAAAGGAACGCTGAGGGTAGCTGTTGGATGGGGGGAGTGTGTGCATGAATAGATTGAGTCATAGATGAAAGATGACATAGTAGATGTTTCGGCTGAATAGAGAACAAAAGGGAAGACATAACCTGTAGTCACTGGATGTATATGTACTGTAATCACTTCTCACTATGTAGAGCTGGTGTTTGACCTTTTCATTAGTAACAACTATTCTCTGTTGTCTAAACCTTGGTGTCTCCTATAGCCCAGTGCTTCTTACAGTCCTAACACTATGGTACTTGTTCTAGAAGGATTCAGAAAGTGAGAAACAAACCCTCACCATCCCTTTCATACACATCATAACCATCAACATAAATAGCTATGCTATTAATGAATTGTTCAAAACACATAATCACCTTCCACCGCTCCCCCGATGCCACTGGAACCTGCCCTCCGTTCGCTAGCTTTTGGGGCCAGAAACATCACACTGTGCTTAGTTAATTGCCTCCTGCAGCAGCATTCCGCTTTGGCCGGTGATAGGCCGAGGTTGAGCCCATTACATGACACTGCAGCTAAGCCTTCTTCATGGTGCCTGGACCAGTTACATCACAGTGCTGCTCAGCCTATCACCGGCTAAGGCAGGAACATCGATATGGCCTGCCTGTATATAAAAGCAGTGTGATGTGTCAGGCATTAAAAGCCAGAAGATTACGTGGATCAGTGGACAGGAGATCAATTCAGGCTGCTGGGAGCAGTGGGAGGTAAGTTAAAATTTATTGTTTTTATTGCAGCAGCCCAGGCAGAATACCCTTATAAAAAAAAAATAATAATACGGATAAATAAGGGAGAAAACTGACCCGAAAGTCACGTGTGTGTCACGCCCCCTCTCATAGGCTTGCATTGAGGGGACATCACACGGGGGCGGAGGCGTGACATCACACGCCGCCTGCCCCGTGGTCGCCGGTAATCAGACCCAGAGCGAACATGCCCCGGGGACTGATTTTAACTTGGGTGCTGCGTGCAAGATCGAGGGGGTCCCCAGCGGCGGGACCCCCGCGATCAGGCATCTTATCCCCTATCCTTTGGATAGGGGATATGATGTCTAAGCGCCGGAGTATCCCTTTAACTCTTAGGCAATGTTCCTACGATGGAATTTCCATGCAGAATTCCGCACGGACATTCTGCTGCACTGTTCACATGGCAGAATTTCAGTGCCAGATATTTATGGCGTGGAAAGATTTCAGCATCCGTAAGAAAGAAAAGTCATGTTTATTCTTTCTGAGGAGTCCACATAGAAATGCATTGGTCTATGAGACAGCACATTTCTGAGTAGTCCTAGCGCTGACATGTTCTGTTGGCACTTTGCTGTCAGTGGAATGTCCGCAAGGAAAATTTCCACTATGTGAACATAGCCTTAATCTGATATTTCAGTCATAATTCTACAATAGAGCGTTAAGTTATAACATTATGAAGATTGTAAGTCCTTACTTGGTCTGTCCTACTCGATGACACCGGTCTTCTGCCTGCTTGTCATTGTAAGGATTGCAGTCAATGTCATGAAG